>NC_132989.1:23939756-24239756 GCF_048564905.1 Vicugna pacos | reverse complement strand
AATGCCTGGCACTCAGATGCTCAAAAGATGTTTTCTGAATAAAGTAGAGTTCCATCCTCATCTTAACGGACATTATATTATACTTCATTCATAACACTCTGATACTGAAAAGACCATTTGTTCCTCCTACCTATGTTCCCTTAGGACTTACTAGTTTGTTTATTTCCCACACTAGTTTCCCACACTATACTAGTTTGTTTATTTCCTACACTAGACTACAAATTCCTCAAGGGCTAGAAAAATTTACTGAATGATTGAATTGAAATTCTCTCTATGCTGTACTACAGAAACTGGTACAGCATTGTAGCAGGTCAACTGTACTTCAATTAAAAACAAAATAAAACAAAACAAAAAAAAAAGAATTTCTATCAGTTTATTAACAACATCCTGACCTAGAAAAGTACAAATGTATGATCTAAATGCAGTGTCACCAAAGACCCAGGAATACGGTCTTTCATCTCCAGGGAACCCAGGCTTTCAATAACAACCAACCAAGCTTACTTTTATTCATCTGTTTGTGTTGACTAATTACCAGGCTTTACTAGTGTGGCCAAGTACACTGGGCCATGGTTCTCAACCAGGGATGATTCTGACCCCAAGAGGTTATCTGGTTGTATCTGAAAACATTTCTGGTTGTCACAACTGGGAGAAAGGGGTTACTGGCATCGAATGGATAGAGGCTAAGGATACCGCCAACACCCTGCAATGTATAGGACAGCCCTAGACAAAAAAAATTATCAGCCCAAAATTTCAACAGTACCAAGACTGAGACACACTAATACAGAGAAACAGGTACACTCACCTCTTTTCATAGGATTGGAAATTCTTACAAACATTTAGGTAATATTGAAGTTTAAAATATACACACTTCTGACCCAGCCTTACACTGCTAGGAACTTCTGACACAGAAACAGTTACAAAAACATGCAAAAATAAATGTACACATACAAAGATGTTTCCTGACACAATTTTTATATTAAGACTAGCTAAAACTTACATAATAGAAAATGATTAAAAATAAACAATGGCACATCTATATAATAAAATACTAAATAGCCATCAAAAATAATACAACTCTGGATGTACTAACATGAAAAGATACATTGTTAAGTTTAAAAAAAGGAAGTTACAAAGCAGCATGTACACTGATAAGTTTTTGCAAGCAAACCCTACACACGCGCGCACACACACACACACACACACGCACCACACATTTTCAGTATTCACAGAATATTCTAGAGTCACACTCACCAAGCACTCTTGGGAGTGGGGTTACAGTGAGCTTTCATATTCTATTATATACAATTTTCTTATCTTTGAAATTTTTCTTTTGTTGTTATTTTTACATCTGTATTACTTACAATAAAGATAAATCTTTTAAGAAGTAATGACTCTTACCAATTACACAGCATGTTTCTACACGATATTTATCAATCTCACAGAGGTTGTGAGCCAGGTAACTCAACTCAGACTTCATGCTCTGAAAGAAAAGAAAGACAATCTAAATATGAAAAAGGAACCCCTGTATTATTTTTCTTGTAGCTAATGCTACTAGGTGACAATCCAACCCAGGAGATTAAAGCACAAAAGAGCTTAATCAAGTTCAAGCAAGGGCAGCAGCTCACCCTGACATAAAGAAGGTTGGAGAATGTGTCCATATTTTCAATCCTGTAAGGGTCTTGTTTCCTTAGCTCATTAAAAATAGAGAGGGCTTTGTCAATATCTGCAGAAAGAAGATAGAGTTCAGAAAACAACACAGTGCTACCTTCAGAGTCTGAAGGTATTTCATTGTCCTTATTCACTCACCTCTGATATTGTGATAGGCAACTGCAATTTGGGAAACAATATATGAGCTCTTAGAGAAGCCCACATCAATGAGATTCTGATACTTTTGCAGGGCCTCCTCTATCAACTGCAACTCTGTGTATATATGAGCCAGAAAAAACTCTTTCATCCAGGTGTCTGGCAAAGACAGGAACTTCAGCTGGCAGCAGGAGAGAGAGGGACACACTTAATACACTTTGACCTCTCTCCCAAATGAACATCCAAGGAACTATCTTTATTGTCTAAAAGAATTTATCACCAAAATTTTATTACAGCACCTAATAATGAACACAGGGTAGTTCAATTAAGTGAGTAGGACTTACAAGCATAATAGGGAAGAATGGTCTAATTTGAAAAGCCTCAAAGAAAAGAGAATTTGAAATGAGCCTTGGAGGATGGGTAGAAATTGAATAGAAAAAGGGAGGGGAAGAGAAAAAAGACAACATTCTAGGCAAGGGTAACAACATAGAGGAAAAACAGTCATGATGAGTATGAGTGACTAGGATGAGGCAACTAGCTTGGTTTGAGAGGAGACTATGTGCTGGGAAGTGAGGAAAAATAAGACTGATAGGATGGGTCCTATGGTACAACAGGATGTGGGATACAATAGGAAACCACTGCAATTTTTGACAAGAGAACGACACAGTGAAATGACTGCTCTAAGAATAAGTTTGGAAACAATATGCAGGATGGCTTGGAAACGGGAGTATAAAAATGGAAAAGCCAGATAGAAACTGTCTATTACTTATAAGTAATCCAAATTTGAGATGATAACCAAGATGGCAAAGGAAACCAAGAAAAGAGATGCAGATAAGAAGGAAATCATGGCAATGTCCGATAACTGAGTAGATAAAGGGAGATAAGAGAAAAAGAAGAGACAAAATATACCTCTGAGGCATCAAGACTGGGTGTCTTGAGAAACAGTGATACTAATGAGAGTTCATCAAGATGAGAGGAAAAGAGAATTTGGTAGGCAAGATAAGAAACTAAGTTTTGCATATTTTGAGTTCAGAGATAAAACAAACTTTCAATGAAAGTCTAGTAGGCACCTAGAGATAGGTGAACACAAATAAACTGAAGTTAAGATTTCAGACACAGATTCAGTAGCATGTATCATTACTGGGGGAAATCAACCAGTCTTTGGTTCTTTAAAGCCAACAAAAGAAAGTGTGTTGTGTCTATTAATTATTGAAGAACAGCAAAATAAACTCTGCAGACAATGGCCTCTAACAATGACTAATAAAATGACTGCCGTTTATAAAGCAAACTCATATACATTATTTCATTAATTAACAAATTTCTAAATCTTTACAGAGTCCTATGGCAGCTCAGAAGACACCTTAAAAACATTTTTTAATACAATCTTTGATATCAGAGAAACCTTTCCTATAGCAACTTTGGAATTAGGAGAGAAATTTTAATAGCACTTAAGTCTATAAAACAAATTATAAAAACTTGAATGTGAAAACATGAATATAAAAAGATATTCTGATATAGCCGGATGCAAATCAAACAGCAACTATCGAATAAGAGCTAGACATTACTCTTTCAAATAAAGACCTAAATCTCAACAGTGAAAGAGACCAGAGAAAGAGCCAAGAGCTAGCTATAAGGAGAGGTTCAGCAAAACTCTTTCTCCCCTGACCCCATTATTAAAAAATTACATAAGGCTTGGAGTAGAAAAATTTTCACATAGCTCATCTCAATTTACCATCTCCTTGTCTGTAATCAAGTTACAGAGTTCTAGCCAGGCTCCCCAGTGCAAAGGCAAAACATGAGTAGCCTCCACAAATACATCAATGGCCTCTTTCACCAAGTCCAGCTTTCGAAGCACCACACCATACCTAGGAAAGAAGGAAGCAATCACAGAAGTTAATAACATCTCCCCACTACTTAGAATATCTTATACAAGATCCAAATTATTGTAACGCTTACAGATAAAGGCCAAATCCATCAAGTTCCCGAGCCTGGTGTTTTTTGCTGAGCTCCACTCTCAATTCTCTAAGAGCCTCATTTTTCACTTGTCCTTTCTCCAGGGGGCCTAGGAAAGAAACAATTTCTGATGTAAGGGAAGACTGATGCTTTTCGTTTCAGAGACCTAGATACTCCTTGTGGTATCAAACAAAGTTATACCTGGAACTTCAGTGAACACTCAAAAGCGGCCAGTGACATCTTACACAATCCATTTGCTTTACTACCAAAACCGCAACTGATAACTGGTCTGCAGTCATATTTTATTAGGCTTACACAGGTTTTTTAAAAGTTGAATTAGTTATCTATGTTTAAAAATCAGAAACCTCAACCAAAAATGTGGAGAACAGGGTAGTGCCAGGGGAAGAAAGCCCCTGACAACATCAGGCACACATTCCAAGGTAGCCCTCCGAGGCAGCTGGGTGACAACCAGCCAGCAGTACTCTCCAATCTGTGGAACCCTCCTCAGTCCACTTCCCATGTTATATTACCTGCCCAGCTCCTATAGGGATTTGAGTTTGCAACCCCTGCTTTAGTACAAAAAGTAAGAGAAAGAAATTCATACCTAGACTATCAACTGTTTCATCATCCTTCTTCTTTTCTCCAGACTGTAAGAGAAAATCAATACATAGGTCTTTTTTTAGTTTATTTTGAAACATGTTCTAAAACTAGCAGCCTGATCAACCTAAAGGGCCCAAGTCCAACCAAAATGACATCTACTATTGGTCACTAATTTTACATACCTACTCAGGGGATCCTACTGGCCAAATCTGGAATAATTTGAGTACCAAAATGATTAAGTACAGTAATGAATTATAAACAATTAAAAATATAGGAATCTTTGAGACCAAACTGATAACTAGATAAATACATAAATAAGTAGAGAAGGGGAAGATAGGCTCTTGCTTAGAGCAGAATTTACTACTCAAGTGGAGAGTAGTAAATATAAAGAGTGCTGGAGTAGAAGATCATAATTTTGCAGCATCATATCAAAGAATACTTCAGGCAAAAATTAACAATGAATTTCTTGACTAACAAATATTTGGATTGTTGACTCTTTTTAGCTACTACAAAAAAATACTTCACTGAACAGCACTGTACATGTCCTTGTGTACATATTTAAGTATTTCTATTGGTGAACCAGTTCAGTTTCTTAAAGAATTGTTTGGTCACAGTATTTCAAATTGACCTAGTCTGCCAAAATTGACTTCCAAAATGGCTGTATGAACTTTTACTCCCAAAATATGGGGTCTACTACCCCACAACTTTGTCAATAATGAACATTATCAATATTTTTATATTTTCTTTCATGCCATCATTTTTTCTTAACTTTACTTATGGTATCTTCTTTTTTTTAACTGAAGTATGATCACTTTACAATGTTGTGTTAATTTCTGGTGCACAGCATAGTGATTCAGTTTATATATATATATATATGTATGTATGTATGTATATACACACACACACACACACACACATACTCCTTTTCATATTTTTCATTATAGTCTATTATAGGCTATTACAAGGTATTGAAAATAGTTCCCTGTGCTATACAGTAGGCCCTTGCCATTCATGTATTTTATATATAGTAGTTAGTATCTGCAAATCCCGAACTCCCAATTTATTCCTCCACTCTTGCCTGATATCTTCTTTATTATTAAGTATTTATAAAGTACATTCACCAAGTAGACTATTGCTAAGCTGTTTAAAAGATTAAACTTTTTCCACTGGGGTTCTAAATATGGATGCTTCACTGAAGGCAGAATGACATCTTAAAGTGGCCCTCACCAGATATCTAGAATACATGTACAGGAAATAGGCTTTCTTGCTATTGCAGCCATGCAGGAAATGTGCTGCCCGATCATATTCTTTAACGTCAAAGTAGGCCTTGGCCAGTGTGTAAGCATCCATATCCTGGGCATCCTCCTAAAAAAGAGACAAGTTTATGTAAGTGGACAACTAAAGTTCAAATTCAAGAAGCATATTAATTAATTTCAAGATGTAAGAAAAAATAATTATTTCCCTATTCATTCCCCAAAACCTAATATTTGTTTATTTATTTATTTACTAAGTAAAGTCATAGAACTTTTTTTTTTCAAAAATAAAAAGCTGGGGGGGGGATTAAAATTAAAAAACAAAACCAACACACCCAGAAACTTGTATTGTTTCTGCAAATGTAGTAGGAAGTTGCATAGACTTTAGTGTTAGGGACTTGGATTTAAACTCTGACTCCTTGATTTTCTGGTTTCATGACATTAGTAGGGAAGTTACTAAGCTTCTCTGAGTATTCAATTCCGCCATCTGCAAAGTGGACCGAGTAATACAGATTTGGCATAAATAAAAAGTGAAAAAATCATAAAAAATATTTGGCTTTAATATGTGACATTCCCTTCCTTCTCCAGGTTTTTAAATTCCTACATAAATGCAATATACTGTGCAATTACTCATATTTTTTCTACTTCAAGAGAAGTTTTGACATGTTAGTATTGCAAAAGCGTAAAACACAGCTGTAATTCTCCATGTGAAAAAAAAAGAAACAATGCACATTTAAGGTAAAAACATACAATCCTCCCACATTCTAGAGATAAGTTGATTAAAACTTTAATAATTTCATTCTCCGCATCCTTCTTGCTCAAGTATTACCAGGACAAAAGTGTAACGAAAACATACTCAATGTTTTCTTCATTAGATGAACATGGCCTAAATGTGGTCATTCAGCTTAGGATTCTGGTGGCCCTTTCTACACCCACTCACCATATGCTTATTTCTTCCCCCGCCCCTCTCACCTGCATTATACCTTTTGGATTAAGGAATATTCATTGTTTTTAAGCACAGGGGCTGGGGAGAATCAAGAAATGGCATCTTCAGGAAAAACAAAATGGATTATGATGAAAATCTTTCACACTACACAGACTATGTAAACATATATACTATATAGATCATGCATTAAAATGTATTCTGGTCTCATTTAATTCCCTCAATATCCCCATAAAGTAAATACTATTATCTGCATTTCACAGATAATGAAACTGTGGCATGGAGGATTAATTAAGTAAGATGCCAAAAGTCACTAGTATGACTGAGATTTGAATCCAGCACTATCTGGATCCAAAACCAGTTTCGCATTGTTGGAAAAACCTTTTATCCGTCTCCTCTTTATGAATATTGTCTAAGTTGGGGTAAAAAACCTAAAAGGCTAAAATCTTAAGCAAAGATTGTTTACTAATTTTCTCCA
Source organism: Vicugna pacos (assembly GCF_048564905.1). NCBI lineage: Eukaryota > Metazoa > Chordata > Mammalia > Artiodactyla > Camelidae > Vicugna > Vicugna pacos. The sequence continues at coordinate 24,232,726 of NC_132989.1, read as the reverse complement.
GCTTAAGTAAGAGCACTACTAAATCTTTCAAAGTGTTGCAAAATCATACAGATAAAATCGCATAAAACACTCAGTTCGTTAAATGTTTCTATTTCCTCTACAAACATTCCTACTAAGCAGTATGCTCCCCTCCCGTGACAAGGCACTCAGTATCTCTTCAGATGATGGGGAGCGCTTGCTGTGAAGACCTCCTTACCTCTGTAACAGGCGGCGGCGGCTGCAGCTCGGACAGAGGCAACGCCGGGAGGGAGAAGGCCAACTCGGCAGACCTGGAACATCCACAGAAACTGAATCACCTCAAGATCCCCAAGACCAAGGATCCAAGCCTGGTCCCCTCGGACCCCGACATCTCACCATTTGCTACTGTGCAGTAGGCCCCGCTCCCGGGTAAGGCCTGCGATGAGTAGCAGCTGCTTTTTAATTTCCCGCAAATTTGAGAAATCAGCGCTGGATGACAGGACCGGCACTACAGCAGCGGTCGCGACCACCGGGACTACAGTGGAGCTGGCAGCCATTTTCGTGTCTCAGCACTCCAGCCAATCACCAGCGATAATACTAGCTGTTGGGATAAACCAAAAAAGTCTGCCTATTATTGGCGGGCCCTTGCTCCGGAAAAACCAATCAGAGATAGCTCTTCTCGTAACGTCACTTAGAGGCCGAGAAAGACGCAGCAATTACATCTCCAATTGGCCAAGAGCTCCTGGCGCGGGAAAGTTAGAACGGGAAAGAGGGGGGAAAGTCACGATTTCTGGGCGGGGCGGAGAGGAATGGGTAACTGGGAAAAGTGGACTGGGGAGCTAGGGTTGGGTGTATGCGCAAGACTGCAGATTGGAAAATGCCCTGCATTTTAGGAGTGATGTGATTGGACTAAAGACAGAGTGTAGTTCGTGGCAGATTCTGTGCTACTGGATGACAAAGTGATGTTATGTGTCTAGCAAGGATTTCTGGTGTCCTCTAGATTTTTCCTTAAGGGAGGAAGCTGTATGGCCACAGGTGGAGAATTCATCCTCTTTATCCACCCTCTTTCTTGTCCGGTGGGGGAAGATAATTAACATTTATTGAGGGCTTACCTTGGGACAGTTTCTATAATTTTACATAATCTGGTTTAACCATTAAAACAGCTCTGTGATATTTGTTGTCATTCCAATTTTACAGATAAGTAAACGAAAGCTTGGAAAGGTTCAATCACTCCAGGATATAGTCTAGTTTATAACCCAGCTCTGACTCCAAAACCCAGAGTTCTTAAACATTACATGAACGTTTTCAACCTTGTTTTGTTTCTAACCCTTTCATAGTAACAACTGGTTTTGCCAACTCCCTTGGGAAGTTTTTTTTAACCATTTTGTCATTCTTTGTGTGTTATACGTAAGTACTTTTAGGTAAAGCATGTTGTTTAGATTAACATTATTAAAGATTGTATTATAAAGTTAGCTTTATTGCACCACACTATACAGTATATGAAGGCAAAATCCTACTTTTTTCATGTTCAGAAGTGATGCACGCTATATATTTGTTTTAAATTTATAATCTAAGAAAAGAACATTATCTGTTAGCAAATACAAGAATTACATTATACCATACATCTTCCCATTATATATATACTGAATGTAAACTGAGTAAATACTGACACATAGAGTGCAATGTAACTGTTTATGGCTTTATTTAGATAGTCAGATAATGCTTTAATGACTTGTTTAGAATTCTTATATTTTGCCTTTTTTAAACTTTTATTCTTTAGTGTTTGTTTTTTTAGTGGAGATACTGAGGATTGAACCCAGTACCTCGTGCATGCTAAGTACATGCTCTACCACTAAGCTATACCAGCTATACCCACCCCTCTTGCCTTTTAAAATTTTGTTTATTTTTATAATTGTCTATAATTTTATAATTTTTTAAAATTGTTTGTTCTTTTTTAGGGGAGAGGTAATTGAGTTTTTAATTTATTTTAACAGAGGTACTAGGGATTGAACACAGGACCTTGTACATGCTAGGCATGTGCTCTACCACTGAGCTCTACCCTCCCCCCTATAATTTGATAATTTTTATGTTTTTATTTTAAAATAATAAGAAAATAGAGATGATTTCAAGAGGCTCTTGGCAAGCACTTCTCTATAAATAACATGTCTTGGAGGTAGCCAGTCTTTTGTCCCAATAAATGAAAAGATAAATTGGATATAATTTTCACACAATTTTTGTTCAATTTTTAAAACTATAGTTGTTCTCATACTATCATTACTTTGCATTATGTTTTTCTTTGTAATGTTATATAATTTTTATTTCTCCACCACCACCACCCACTCCCTGCCGAGTCCTTACATGGATTTTGCATATTTCTATCTTATAATGCATTTTTTCTATTACAAAAATAATGTATGGTCAATGCAGAGAACTTGAAGAATATAGTATCCATAAAGAAAAATAAATACACTACTATACACCTATTAGAATGGCCAAGATCCAGAACACTGGCAACACCGAGTACTGATAAGGATGTGGAGCAACAAGAACTCTCATTCATTGCTGGTAGGAATGCAAAATGTACAATCACTTTGGAAAATAGTTTGGCAGTTTCTTACAAAACTAAACATATACTCATCATATGATGCATAAATCTTACTCCTTGGTATTTAGCCAAGGGAATTAAAAACATATCCACACAAAAACCTGTGCATGGATATTTATAGCAGCTTTATTACTAACTACCAAAACTTGGAAACAATCAAGATGTCCTTTAGAAGCTGAATGAATAAATAAACTGGTACATTCAGACAATGGAATACTATTCAGCACTAAAAAGATATGAGCTATCAAGCCATGAAAAAACATGGAGGAAACATATATATTTTATTAACTGAAAGAAGCCAATCTTAAAAGTCTACATATTGTTTGATTCCACTTATATGACATTCTCAAAAAGGTAAAACTACGGAGATAGTAAAATGATCAGTGGTTGCCAGGGGTTAGTGAGGAGGATGGGTTAAATAGGCAGAGTATTTTTAGGACAGTGAGAAGACTCTGTATGATACTATATTGGTAGACACATGTCATTACACATTTCTCTAAACTCATGTACAACACAAGAGTGACTCCTAATGTAAACTAGAGACTTTGAGTAATAATGATGCGTCAATACAGGTTCTTCAATTGTAACGAAAGCACTCTGATAGGTAATATTGATAATGGGGGAAGCTATACATGTATGGGGAAGGCAGTATATGGGAAATTTCTGTAACTTGTGCTCAATTTTGCTGACTCTAAAACTGCACTTTTAAAAAGTCTATTAAATATATAAATGAATAAATAAATTGAACATTACCAATACAACTCCCACCCAAAGAAATCACTGGATTCCTGTATTTTTTCATCTATCTGTGTTTACAGCTTTCTACTGTCTTGCTGCCCACATTTGTCACATAATTCACTATGAGCATTTTCCCATATTAATGAATTTTTCTACAACATATTCTTAAAGGCTGCAAGACAATTCACTATACTGTTGTACCATAAATATACATAACCAATCCCTTGTGTTAGACTTGTATCTTATAATTTCATAACTAATTTTTTTAAATTACACAATACTCAGTTGAATAGAAATAGCATCTTTTAGTTTTTAAGTTTCTCATTGTCACATATTTATAGAATTACTGACTTCTCATATGTTTTAAATTATGATACATTGAGCATCTTTGTGCACAAAAATTTTGGATTATTTCCACAGGATAGATTCCTTAATAATGGTGGGATTTTTTTTTTCATTCTGAAGAGTCAGTTTCATTGAATGACTTGGAGGAAAAGTATTTATGTTTAAAGATAAGCATTTTTAACTAAAATGCAAAATTCAAATGACTTTTTAAAATAAGTTTTATTAAAATATTTCATATGCCACAAAGTTCACTCTTTTAATGGGTACAATTCAGTGGTTTTTAGTATATTCATATAGCTGTGCAACCATCACAACTATCTAATGCCAGGACATTTTCATCACTCCAAAAAGAATCTCCATACCTATTAGCAGTCACTTCCTATTCTCCCCTTCCCTCAGACCCTGGCTTTATTTTCTTTGTAATATTGTTACGGAAACAAACTTGGGTCCTCTTGCCCACATGCAATAAAGCCAATCTACTGACACAGGGTTGTGGTGAAGGAAAGCACATTTATTGCAGAGTGCCAAGAGAGGAGTTCAGATAGCTAGTGCTTAAAAGACGTGAACTCCTCGAAGGCTTTCAGGGACAGATTTTTAAAGACAGAATGAGGAAGGGGGGTTGTGGCGTGTGTGACCAGCTCAGGGACGTTCTTCTGACTGGTTGGTGGTAAAGTCATCATCATCATCGATCTTCTAGTTCCAACTGGTCTGAGATCTACGTGCTTGTGGGCAGCATATAGTTAACTTCTTCCACCTGGTGAGGGTTTTAGTAACTGCAAAACAGCTCAAAGGACATGGCTCAGAATATTATCTATAGCCCTTGATGGGGAACTAAAGGTCCTCTACTTTGTTTAATGGCTAAACTATTATTATTTCATCTTGCTTGACTTTTCCCCTTTCTTTCTGCATTTTCTCACTTCTCTGGTCAAATGTACTCTTTGGAACTCCGGGAAACCTAAGAGGCTAGTTTTTCTACAGACAAGAGGCAGGCGGAGTACATGATGAGGGAGAGGTCTGTTCCAGGAAGGCCCCATAGGGTCCTGCTCAGTTACAACATTGCTTTATTAAGCCCCAGAGATTTTTTGATGTGACAGATAAGATTTTTTATTAGATAAATGCAATTTACAGATATGTTGAAGAGTACTTTAAAGCAAATTTGCAGAATTAATCATTTGTAAGCTCCATATTAACTAGTATTTCAACATCAGGGTTCCTTATGCTTAGAGTCTTACCCATTAACCATCATGGGTAAATTTTTAATGTATATAAGACTTGGAATAAAGCACTGTAACAGTAAAAAATGACGATGGAGGCTTCCAGTGAATTTTGAAAAAATAAATACATATATGTATTGTAAATTTGTTTTCTCTTCCTTATGATTTTCTTAATAACATTTCCTCTAGCTTACTTTAAAATAAGAATAAACTCATTAATGCCTATAACATACAAAGTAGGTGGTAATCCACTGCTTATTTATTGGTAAAGCTTCCAGTCAACAGTAGGCTACTAGTTAAACTTTGGGGGAGTCAAAAATTATATGTGGATTTTTGACTAGGGGGTCAGCACCGCTAACCCCCATGTTGTTCTAGGGTCTACTATAAGCTGTTTTGTATTCATCTGATCACCAGGAACCACCTCACATTCATTCTTTCATTCAGTCAAGACTTAAATTGTTCCTCTTTTACAGGAGAAAATATTTAAGTAATTATCTTATTTGTTAAATATTTTAAAAATGAAAGTCATAATCACCACCTTTAATGATGTGGAACCCCCCCAAAAACCTTGCCCTTCCAACATCATCAATGTCAGCCGAGTTAAAAGTTGTTACATTTTCAAGCAACATTACGCATCCTTTCACCTTTCTTCTCACTCCAGAGGGAGAATGGTGGTAATCATGAGTTCTTTACTGGGAGGCAGTAGATTGGAGAGGTATAGAATATGAGCCCCAAGCCATGTTACCTAAGTTCAAACCCTAACTCCATCATTATCAGTATTCCCAAGACCTTGGGAATATTATTTATTCCATGTTCTCTAGGCCATTCATTGGTAAAATGAGGATCATAACAATAATTCCTGCTATTCAGTTGGGGTAAGACCTGAATGAGATAATCCATGTAATATATTTACAACAATTTTTAACACAATAAGCACTGGATAAATGTAAGCTATTATTTTTTTGTATTGAATTATAGTCAATTTACAGTGTTGTGTCAATTTCTGGTGTTGTAAGTTATTCTTGAACACTTACTCTCTGCTGAGATCTTTACATATCAGATAACTAAACCACATGACAACCCAGAAAGGCAGGTATCATTATCCCTATTTTACAGATATGATACAGTTATATCAGATATAGTATATAAGTGTGCTTTATATATAACATACAGTATGTAAGTACAGTATAAAGAATAATATTAAAAGAAAACACATGACCCATTACTCAGTTTAAGAAATAGAACAGTACCAGCTCTTTCTTTATTTATTTATTTATTTATTTATTTATTTATTAGAAAAAAATTTTTAAAACGGAACATTTCTTGCATGTCTAATCATTGAAATCCTTAAGAGGGACTGGATGCTGCAACAGCTGCCCTCTTGGGTTTAGGTGTTGTTCCTTCAAGGACTCCATTCCTGAGTCTGCAGCATACAATTCCATGAGCTGGCCTCATGTGACCGTAGTGGTATTTCATCTTTTAGCCTTGGCATTCCAGTCATACTTTCTCTTCCACTTGGCAGGGAGCCACATTTGCCACAGATCGACTTCCAAAGGTGATAGGTGGCACAATGTGTGTGTCTCACTGTGACGCTTTCCCAGTGAAGGTGTCCCCTCCCTCACCTCTTCTGCCACTAAAACTAAGGAGATTACCAGTCCTTTAGAAGCTCCCCCCAGGCATAACATAGCATATGCATAGCATAGCATATTGACATAGTTATACTCTCAGTCAGCTCTGTTTCCTTCCTCGTCCCTCTCCCTTTGCTTTTTCTCCTTTCCTTTCCTCTTGTACATTCTTTCTTCCATTCTGCTCCTTTTAAAGAATTCCTTCTTTTTTTCTTTCTGCAGAGCTATGAAACCTAGAGCAAGATACTTAATTCTTATGGGCCTCACTATCTCTACCTATAAAATGGGAATAATAAGAACAATGCCTACCTTATAGGCTTCTTGTGAGATTTAATGATGCTATGTTTGTGTAAGGGTTAAATGAGATAATCTAGTGAAACCTTAGCACAAGACCTTGGCATATGGTTGAAAGTCAATAAATAGGAGTTGTTTATATATTTAAAAATTTTTTTAATTTATTTTTTGTCTGTGGGGTGGAGAAGGTAATTAGGCTTATTTATTTATTTTTTAAATGGAGGCACTGGGGACTGAACCCAGGACCTCATGCATGCTAAGCACACACAGTACCACTGAGCTATACCCCACCCCCCAGGAGTTGTTTATATTTTTATTATTATCTTAAACTCATTTCTTCCCTGATAGAAGAACTCTGTGGTATAATGGAAATAGGCCTAAACTTTTGAACTAGCGAGACCTGGGTTCAAATTGTGTGTCCATTATATACCAGCAGTGGCTTTATGCAAGTCACATAACCTCTCCATCTATGAAATGGGGGTGATAATACTGATTGTCAGTAATTGACCACACAGGGCTGTTGTGAGGATCCAAAGAAATCAGTTAAAAATTTTCCCCTCCCTCTTCCTTTTCTTCCTCTTTCTCTGAGACAGTAAATTTTCTTCCCAACAGGGGCATTAAAAGCAGCTGTGTGCTTGTGCAGTTTCTCCTAATCTCTGGATTCATTTCAGCATGTGTTCGTTTATCAAGCACCTGCTAGGTGTAGCGCACCTTCCTGGCTGGTGTGCTGTCAAGTTCAGGACACTAACCGGCTTCGAGAAAATGAAGATCTAAGATCATCTTCATTCCTGAGTCTAGGCCTCTGGGATAATTTTTAAAATAAATTTTTAAAAAGAAAGAATAAGAAGGAAACCATTCCAAGAAGAAAGAATAAGAGATTGCTAAATACAACCCTAGGCCCTAACCCTAAGCTTGTCCCACACCACAGCTTCAATGACAACTTTATCCAGTCACATGCTGTCACACCTAGGGTCTTTCCTGGAAAAACGCCATTGTCTTCTCCTGCTGTGATCCCAGCTCTGGCCAACAGATGGAGTCATTTCCTCCCACCCCTTTCTTCAAACTGCCTAAGTAGAAAAGCTGTTGCTCAAAAGCTGTATGGTCCAGGAGGGAGGACTGTGCCATCACCAGACACCAGAGCTAAAGAAGGGTGATGGCTGACTATGACCAGGAAGAATCTATCACATCTAAACCTGGTGAGGACAAAAATAACAGTCATTTCCCAGCAGGAATTCAGCCCTATTGATATTTTGGGCCGGTTAATTCTTTGTTAGGGCTGGGAGAGGGCTGTCCTAAGTATTCTACGATGTTTAGCATCCCTGGCTGATAGCCTCTAGATGCCAGTGTCATGCCCCTCCCCCTAGGTGTGACAACCAAAAGTGTCTCAGACATTGCCAAATGTCCCCTGGGGGACAGAACTCAGTCCTAGTTGAGAACCACTGGTCTGCAGCCACTAATAGTGTTGGGGCAGTGCTTCTATATAGAACAGATTCCTGATGACCTTCAGAAAATGTTCTCTGAGGGCCAACTGCCCTGAAAGCCCAGTCTCCAATGCTTGGGAGTTGGGAGAAGGCTCTTAACGCAAGGAAACTAACAGCTCTCACCTGTTGAGTAGGGAAAGCTAAAAGGGTCACAAAGAAAAGGGAAGAGAGTAAACGCATTGAAACATTCATAGTTAGGATTGGACTGTGAGGTAGGGTATATTTTAATCTCTACTTTAAAGATAAAGAAACTGAGGATCAGAGATTAAGCAATTTGCCTAAAGTAGAACAGCTAGGAAGCGACAGAACTGGGATTCGAACCCAAGACTATCTTCAAATTCTTACGCTGCAACTTTGGGACTCCTGGAACCTTATCTTTCACTTATTTATTTATTCATTCATTCATCCAACTGTTCATTTAACAACTACTTAGTTCCCATGATGTGCCAAGCTCCAGACATAGGAGTGATGAATGAGACAGTCAGTCCCTGCATTCATAGACCTTGTTGTCTAGTGGGGGATAAAAATAAAACAAAAAAACCCCAATAATGTAAGGAATTAGCTGACAACAGTTATGAAAAGAGCAGTAAAGGAAAAGCCAAATGTCTGTGCTAGGCTGTAGGAAAAGATGGCAGTAAGTCCTCCCATCCCTGGATATGTGCCCTTCTGCAAGGTGACTTTGCATCAAGAATTGAGTCTGTTTCTCTGCCTTTGAATATTTTCTGGCCGTATGATTTTCTTTAACTAACAGAATGCAGTAGAAGTGATATGATGTGACTTCTGAGCCTCAGCATCAAGGGGCCTTGCAGCTTGTATTCCCACTTTCTTGCTGCCCTGAAGCCACCATGTAAGAAAGCCCCAGGTTAGCCTCCTAACTGTCCCTGGCATTCCAGCTGTCGCAGTTCTTCCCACCATTTTGGCCGAGGCTTCTGACATACAAGCAAGGCTATTCAGGAATAGCTAGCACCCAGTCAACCCAACAACTGCAGCTGCAGGGGTCACCCAGACAAAACTAAGCCTAGTCAAAACGGCAGAATCATGAACATGGTTCAGGGCAGTTTGTTACCCAAAGATAGGAAACCAATTCAAGGCCCTAACCTGGTCTGAGGGTAGGGAGTGGGTCAGGGGAGGCTTCCTTGAAGACGTAGGTTCAAGCTGAGACCTAGAGAAAGAGGGAGAATCAGCCTGGTCGAGCACGGGGAAAGGCTATCCAGGCAGCAGAGACGAAAGTTTGAAGGGCTTGAACTAAAAATAAACCACGTATGTCTGAGGACCTGTGTAGGGAACAGCAGCTGGTCTAAAGAGAGAGGCAAGCCCAGCATTGAAGAAAATGACCAGTGAGTGGAGTGTTTTACTTACTACCCACCACTCATCTCCATCTCCATCCCGGACTGACTTTTTATCACATTCTGGATACATCCATGAGCTGTGTCAAGCACATAAATGTTATCCACCATGAATGTCAAAGAATTAAAAAGTTGAGAATACAGATGGACATTAACCTGGCTCCCAGAAGCTTGGAAAAGGTTGAGTCACAGTCTTCTGGGGATGAATGATATGAAGATGACAAGGCAGCCTGAGCACAGGGTAAAAAAATGTATTTTTAATAGCTGTGATGACCATCTAAGCTATTATGGCCCCATCTTCACTGATCTAAGCTCATACTTAAATGGAAATTTACTTGAAAAGCCCTTTCTTTGCATAATGGAAAGGCAGGCTCGACCAATTCCATTTCCCCAAGGTAATTGCTGCAGGATGTAATGGGAGGCCTCACTACCAGCCCTGCTCATCAGGAGCTCAAAGACTGGGTACCCCCCTTCTCAGTGTCCTTAATCCCTATTACTCAGTAAGGTCCCCCTAAGGATTCCTCACCTCTAAGGTCACAGCTGAGAACTGTTAAGAAGGGAGAGAATTGATCCAGTTGACATCACTATGTTGCTCAGTCTCTTCACAGTCGGGAAGATGAACCAGTGGAAGCTCACTCTGTAGGGGCAACAGGCTGAGTTGATCACAGCAAGCTTCCCAGCAGACTGGACCACCAGACCCCACACCCAGGCCATCCACTGGTTCCAACCAGCTGAGGGAGGAGGACAAGCTGGGTGTGGCTCTGTCCTTATCCACCTTAGCAACTCCTGCTTTCTCTCCTGTCAGGAAGAGGGCCCCACTGCTAAGCTCTACCAAAGAGGTGTCATTCACATTCTTCTAACTACAAAAGTGAATTTTTACTTAGACTAATAAAAGAAATCATAATTACACATTTTAAAAAACCAACTAATCCCACAAGCATGACGAAGTCCGAGGAGGGGAACATGTTTTTACTAATTAACTTTCTGACATACCTCCATAATACATTTTCCTCTGTGTTTTACCCTACAATTTTTTAAAAATTTGAACCCTTCCACTTTACCAAGCCTACTTCACAAGAGCTTCTTTTTTGTTTTTCTTGTTCTTGTTTTTTTGTTAAGGTGTAAGATACACACTGTAAAATGTCAAAAGTACCCATTTTCACATGTGAAAAGTAATGTGACCTTAAGTGTATAGTTCAATGTGGATTTTTTTTACTTATGCACACATATAACTACCACCCAGATCAAGATACAGAACATTTCTGTCTTACTTTTAACCCAACTTTAATACCAATAATTCCATTTTTTTTAACACTGACTGAGGTCCACGTTTTAGGCTAAGTGCTTTATGAGAATGATATCATTAGATTCTTGCAACAAATTACTACTATCATATTCATTTTGCAGATGAAGACACTGAGACTTTGAGAATTTAAATGCCTTGCCAAAAGTCACCTACAGAAGCAGGTGCCAGCATGGCACTTGAACCCAGGTCTGCGAGACTCCAAGGCTCATGTGCCAAACCACTGCCACAGCAGAGGGCATCTACTGGCATCACTTCAGAGTAACCTAGTGCCTTTAAAACTTGGATGGAGCAATCTCCACTCTCAGCATACACTTTCCTGTGAGCTCAGGGTCTGGCTCTTGCCCCATGAGGAAGACACCAGAGGACCCTCCCCAGCTCTCTGTTTCTAAGGCCACAGTGGCTACTACATGGGGCTTGTGGGCCCTCCTTGGGAAAACAGCTCAGCTCTCACACTTCACCACAGTCTACCAGTGTAGAAAGTACAGCTCAGACCTGAAAACGCTCTTTATCTGAAGTTGCAGTGGAAAAGTCATAGGCTTTGGAGTCACCTAGTTTTTAAACAAGTCCTGCTTCAGCAGCCACGTGACCATGAGCAATTCGTTTTACCTCTTAGAGTGAGAGTTCCCTCAACTGGAATAGGAGAGTATTAAGAGAAGCTTGCTTGTAGGGCTGTTTTGAAGATGAGATGAGATCATGCCATGCAGTTACAGCAGTTACACAAAGACTGTTGTGTTTCCAACAGGTACGGGTTTCACATTTGCCAGATTACCCACTGGGTCCAGGTCCAGAAAGGATCAACCACCATACAATTAAGGAGTGGTGGCAAGTGAAAACAAGAAGTAAAGGAGAGGAAGGAAGCCAGGAAGATGAAAGACCTGGGCAGAGAGAGACTGAAGTACAAGCTGGGAGTCTTGAGCTGGCACCTCAGCCTCAGGAATGAGCCTTTGCTGGGGCAGCCTGACTCGGAGCATTGAGGCCTCCCCTATCTTTGGATAGCCTCCCAGACAGCTTACCACTTGCACCTGTCTACTCCAAGGCCCACCCAGCTGTTGCAGGCTAATGAAATCCCCCTTTCTCTCTTCCTCTCTGCTCTGCCCTCCAAGCTGAGGCTGGTCCCAAGTTCACTCAAGTCCAGTAAACATATCTCCATGGTGGTGACCCCGTGTTAAGGAGGCACCTGGCTCAGTCCAGGCTCCTTCTGCTGCGGAGAAGAGACATGCATCTATCCCTCTGACCCCTCCCCCTGCCCCCCCAACACAAGGCCTTGGCAAGAGAAATACATCTTCTCTCCTCTCTAACTGAGAAGGTAAACAGGAAGGCTAAACTCACTCCCATCCACTCTGCCCAAAGAATCATGAGTGCCCATTTATTGAGCAGCACTAGAGTGGTGAGGGTACACACTTGCCCTAGTAAGTGCTAACTACTATGCCCAAATTTCTCTAATGGTTAACAACAACCTTGGGAGGGAAGTGTTATTTCCTCTTTTTAACCCATGAGGAAACTGAGGCCCTTAGAAAGTAACAGCTATGGCACAAGGCCAGTGAGTGGCCAGGCCAGGATCCAAACCCAGGTTTATCTCTAAAACCTTGTTGTTTTAACTAGTATATTTCCATCTAAATCAACCTTTTGTAGTAAATGCTAATGTTCCAAGCCCCAAATTGAAGAAATTAAGGCTCAGAGAAATTTAGCAACTTGTCTACAATCACACAATGATTCCTTTCCCCCATTAACTCTCTTTTGCTAATCTCCTGCCTCCCTGTCTACTGCCCCAATGGAGCCTATCATTTCTTGCCTCAGATCGGAGCTGACTGGGTGAGGGTCCTGCCTCCCTTTCTGCTCCACAAGGTCCCTGGAGTGTGCCTCCATGCTTAGTCAGTCCTTACTAATTGAAACTAATCCCAAATGGTTGCCAGAGCCTCTCCTCAGCCCTGCATCTCATGGTCCCTTGGGCCCAAAGAAGTGTGATGACCTCAGATTGGGCCAAAGGCAATAACCAGGAGCTGCCGGCATCCAGGCTGGGTAGCAGCCAGAGGCCCCAGAGTAAGTCTGATTTAATCCTGTAATGGAATGTGATTTAGATAAGGCTTTTATCAACCCTTCCCAGGCTGTAGGGGAGAAAAGGACCATCCCAGAGTCATGGAGGGATGCTTTCCACTGTCCTCAGGCTGCCCAAGAGTCCCTGAAGGCCTGGCCCCACTAGAAGGCCCAGGGGAAAGCAGAGGTATCAAGGGGCAGTTGGAGGTATTTGACTCAAATTTTCAGGACTGAAGGAACAGAAGGAGAGGAAGAGGGGAATCCATATGGTCAGGCAGAAAGGATATTAAACCCTAACACTTATAATGATAATAATAACAGCTATTATTTATTAGGCTTTGTACTGGGCATTTAAATGCTTGCACAGTAGGTACCATTATCATTCTTATTATAGAAGAGGAAATCAGACTCAGGAAGGTAAATCACTTTCCCAAGTTCATACAGTTGCTAAAACGGGAAAGCTGGGATTTCCACCTGAATCTGCCTGATTACAATGCCCGCTGGCCTAACCACAGTGCAGGTAGATGGTACACAATCACTCTTGCTCACACACTTCTTCACCCTGGAACCTAGGTTTGTCTGCACCTCTTGTGTTTTCCCTCTTCCTGGAAGAATTCCAGGAAGCTCTATGTAACCACAAGCTGCAGCCTCCCCATCACCCCAAAAGGGAGGAAATAAAGAATAAAGCAAGGTAAGCTAACAAATCAGGAGCAGAAGGGCTACACAACCCCCACCTCCCAACTCCCAGGGGCAGCCACACCAAAAGCAAAGTGCTATCTGGCCTTCTGCCAACCACTTTCTCTGTCCCTCACCCTCTCTCCCAGCCCTAACCTCCCTACCCTCACTTCTCATTTTTTTTCCCTAGATCAACTTTACTTTCCAAGCCCCTACTCCACTCTTGTTCATTAAGGAACACTTCTAAGTACCCACTGTTAGCAATAGACTAGGGATTCACCTCCCTTGCCAGAGAGGAACATATACAATGCAATATTAACAGTAATAATAGCTAACACTTACTATGTACTTACTGAGTACTTACTATGTGCCAGTCACTTTTCTTTCATTTTGAGCTTGAAAATGCAGGCAGGAAAAGCAGTAGCTTTTATGTCAATTACAAGGAGACTAAGTCAGACAAGGGGAGGGATCTAATATCACATAAGCTTTCTCTGTGTGGAGGCCCAGTACCTCTCAGGAGACGGAGGAGGATGGAACAAAGATCACAGACTCTGGACTCATGCCAGCTGGGGTCTGATGTCAGTCCCATTACTGACTAGCTATACATTGATAGACAAGCTAATTCTCTGAGTCTCAGTTTCTCCCTCTATAAAATGTAAATAATAATAGTTCTTACCTCCAAAGGTTGTTGAGAGGATTAAAGAAATGATGTATGTAAAGTGCTTAGTAAACTTCCTAACCCATAATAGTCAATCAATGTATAGCAATTATTATTACTTATTAAAATAACTTTAGGGTGAAATAGCTAAATAATTCCAATCTTTTTTTCTTAAAAGCTCTTCATACCTAAGCAGGATTTTTTTTTAATTGCATGGTTGTACTTAATTGAACTTAAAACTACTGTGCTCCCTGGGACTAGTAAGTCAAGGGCTTTCCACATCATTCTGCATGCTGCTTGGATGCATACTTGGCAGGAGCTGATATAATAGAAATGGTTTAAGGCAAGCACATATAGATCTAAATATCTGGACTTGGGCATGAATTACCACTGGGACAGCCAGAGGGGCAGCATTTTTGGATTTGTTTGCTTCATATATTAGTTTGCTAGTGCTGCCTAGCAAACTAATGTAGTAACAGAGTACCACAAACTGCGTAACTTAACCAACAGAAATTCATTGTGCCACAGTTCTGGAGGCTGTATGTCCAAAATCAAGGTTTAAGCAAGGCTGGTTCCTCCTGAGGGCTGTGAGAGAGAATCTGTTCCAGGACTCTCCCCTAACTGAGGGTCTGCTGGCGATCTTTGGCGTCCTTGGCTTGTAGGATCACCACCTTGATCTTGGCCTTCATCTTCACACAACATTCTCCCTGAATGCTTGTCTATGTCCAATTTTCTTCTTTTTATAAGGACACCAGAGGTGTTGGATTAGAATCTCACCCTATTCCAGATTGTCTTTATCTTAAGTATATCTGCAATGGCCCTATTTCCAAATAACATCACATTATTTATAAGGTGGGTTAGGACTTCAACATATGAATGGTGGGCGGGAAGATGCAATTCAACTCATGTTAGCACTTCTTCACTAAGTTCATGACCTCAAACTTTTGAGAATTTGAGAATTTATGAGTGTTCATGTTGACTTTCTAAGCCTGTGAACACCTCCTCTCCATCCTTTTCATCTACCTGCTTTTCAATAAATACTTCTACCGCTGAATTATAGTCCTCTTCAAAAATCACCATTTTACTTTCTAAACCTTTCAAACTACTTTTCAGTCTTGTAATGGTCATACTGAGTGCTCAGTGATTATTCAAAAAAAATTATCTATCAAGTAGGCACTAAGCTCTAAGAAAACCACAGCAACCAAGACCCAGCCCCTATCCTCACAAAACTACTGAGTAGATATTCAGAGAACTTAATTTTAATTTAATTCTAGAGCATTTTCCTTTAAAATCTGGCTCTAGCATCTCACATTTTCATGATCCTAGTAGCTAATAAAACATTTATGGATTTTAATCTATATGCCAGGCAGCAGGCAAAGAATTTTGCATGCACTACTTCATTTTGTACTTGGATCAATGATATGAAGTAGGTTCATTACTATCCCTACTTTCCTGGTGGGGATAACATACATTTACAATTATACACTCTCAGACACCTTTCCCTCCTTTCCCCGTTTCTTCAATTAGCTCAGTGTAAGTCCTCTAACCCCATCCATCCTTATATCCTTAACATCCTTTTAGAGACAACATGATCAGGTAATGTAAAAGTTCTCTTTTTGAGAACTTCCAGGTGCTGTTGCAAATCAAACATTTTGAGACTTTTGGTATAATGACAAAATATTCAAGAAAATAAGGGGGAAAGAGGTTTCACATCTAGTTTGTGGCTTAATAACTGGTTTGGCTAGATTTGGGCTTTCTAGTTTACTGAGGTATGGGTGTTTTGAGTATATAAGCTCATTTCTAAGAAGACCACTTGAGTTTTTAAAAGAAGCGTTTTTACCCCATGAAGGAACATCATTGTCCTCATCCTAGAGTAGTCTCTTTGTGTTGCAAGGAAAAGAGATGCACTCATGCTAGTGCAAGAAAAGGTGGGCACTAGTGGTTGGGTGTGCAG
This sequence comes from Vicugna pacos, assembly GCF_048564905.1. Lineage (NCBI taxonomy): Eukaryota > Metazoa > Chordata > Mammalia > Artiodactyla > Camelidae > Vicugna > Vicugna pacos. Next base: position 24,216,493 of record NC_132989.1, on the reverse strand, counting down.
ACTGCATAGACTCCAAGGACAGGAAATTAGCTAGCCTTTAGGGATCTAAAAAATCATCAGGAACAAGGCCATTCCCATCATTTTCACACAGACTAAATCTATATGGTCTCTTCTTTGTATATCTCTCTGTGCCTCTCCATAGCAGTTTCCTCAGCTCATCCATCAACTGTACTAGTTCTGGATCTACATGACTCCCTACAATCGACTGGTTCAGTTCCCAGGAAAGGAATCTGATTTGTCCAGCTTAGGTTAAGTGTCCACTCCTGGTCCAATCAACACTGGCCAAGGGGATAGGGTCATATGGCACAAACATGGCTGCCCACATCTAGCTATTTGGCAGGAACTATGAGTGGGAACAGTTCCTGGGGAAGTGGACCATAGAATGACAAATCACAACATGTACACTAGAGTTCTAAAGACTATAATGACCTAGTTGACCAGATCCCCTATTTTGTTCCAAAATATCAACTGGCAGATAAATTTGTGAACAATTCTAACATGGTTACCATTTCTTAAGCCCTCACCTTAGTATCTAATTTAATCTTCGCAAGCCTTCCAGATAGGCATTACCATTCCTGTCTTACTGATGAGGAACCTGGGGCTCAGAAAGGATAAGTGAGAACTAGTCACACCACAGTGAGCTAGGATTGGGTCTATGTGACTCCAAATCCTGTGCTCTTAACTTCTATGAGTAGGAGGCTTATGCTGCTGTGGTAAAAAGCAGTTTTTCAGCTGCTGATCTAGCTTAAAACCACAACCTCAAACATATCTGTAAGGTCTAAAAACTCCTTTAAATTGAATTTACATTAGTGACCCATATGAGCCCCCAGCAACCTGTGCAGTAGTCAGGGCAGGCTCAAATGAAGAGCCTTGTCCAAGGGCACAGGTGGTATTCCCAGCCCCAGGCTCTAGGCTATGACAGCTGAAGACTTGATCTGCTATCTGCAATTGGACCGTCATCAATGGCAGTTTCTGGTCTCCTGGTTCACATGAGTCATTGGAAATTGTGTGGGTTAAGAAGGTTGTCTCCTCAACTCCCATTCCCACCTTTAAACACCTTTCCCTGGCAAACTTTGGCCTCTGTAGCCCCTTTGCAGGTAATAGGAAACGGTACTTCCCTCCATTCCCACAAGATTAGAAAGAAAAGCACAACAAGGTTTTCTGGTTCACGGAGAAAACTACCTCCTTTACACTTGGCTTCTTTTCCATTAAGATCGAAAGTTGCAAATCAATCAGGAGAAAATTGCCCTTGGGACCACTGAGCAGACATCTTCGCTCAAATCAGATGCTGGATGCGTGTGTCAAAAGCACCTCACACTCTCATTCATTGCCAGCCAAGTCTCTAGGGCGGTCCAATTGATTTAGGAGCATTCACTCAAATCTAACATTCATTGCACACATCTTCTGTGTATTGTAGCTGCCAGGCCAGCTATCTGATCATTATTTTTCACTCCCTGGCCCAATGGGCAAGGTGAATCTCCAATGTGATAAGAATACTAGGGAATGAAAGACAGAGCTGCTCTCCTCCACACTCCAGGACTACCAAGACGAGAAAACTGGAAGTACTAAAAAATCCAGGTTTTAAAGCCATCAGTGAACATCTACCACATTCCAGGTGTTTGGCATACACTAGTTCACTTAATCTTCAGAACAACTCTAGTAAGTAGATGTTATTAATACCTTCACTTACAGGTATAAATGATATCTTAGCTATGGAAAGTAGAATTTCTTAAACATAATAATAAATTATGAATAGGTTTTATATAGTGGATCATTATCTTTAAAAATAATTTCTCTCACAAAAGGGATCTGGGGAAGAGCTCTCTGGGCGGGGTGGTTAAATGGTTATCGCTCTTACTGCTTTGCCCCACTGTCATCTTCTGTAAAAAACTTAAGTGCACTTTTGTGGTCAGACAGATCTGGATTCCAATCACGGCTCTTGTAGTAGTCAGGAAAATGAATTCACTTTTAGTATTTCAAACAGAGGGAATTTAATACTATGGCCACTCAGGTAATAGAAGAACTGAAAAGCCAAATGGGGAAGTGAGGTAACCCAGGGATTAGCAAGAGCAGGAAACCACTACCATCCCTGGTCTGGAGGCCAAAGGAAGGAAGATGGAGCTCAGAAGTTGCCAAGGCTGAGGGTATCCCTGTTTCTCCTGTCCTCAGCCCTCTAATCTCCAGCCAGTGGTTCCCACTGGCCAAGCCCTGGCAAAATTCAGCTGACAAGGAAGGCTGCGAAATGCAGCTTGCTGGGAGGTGGGTTTGGGGGTGGCAGGGTGGGGAACCACCTGTGACACAAAGTATTAGAAGGGGAGCAATGGATTTGAGGGCAAAAAGGCAAGTGATGGGCCCAGCTCTTGCTAGTATCAAATTTCACCATTATAAAATGATTTCTACCTCACACTGCTATTGTGAGAATTAAAGGAGCAAATCTAGATGAAGTGTTAGCGCAGTCCCCAGTACATAGTATGGAGATAGCTATAACTAATTTTTCCTAGATGGGGAAACAAGATTCAGACAGATGAGGTGATTTGCTCAAGGAAAAGAGCTTGGGGGCTGGGAAACTGGTAAAATTTTGGGCCTGTCACTTCATATCTTTGAGCCTCAATTTCCTCACTCTACCAACACACTGGGTTGCTGAGGGGATTCATTCTTTCTGCAAATATCTACTGAGCATCCACCATGTGCCAGGCTCTGTAGGTGCAGATAAACAAGACAGACCCACAGAGTCCCTGCCCTCCTGGAGTTGACAGTCTGGTTGGGAAAAAGACATTGACCAGAAAACCATACAGATCACCATGTAATGACACTGTGATAAAGGCCATGAAGAAGTAAGTACTGGGAGGATGGGTTACACCGAGGCCTGGCCTAATCTGAGGAGGTCAGCTTGTCTTCCTCGTGACTAGTCAGTGTGAGGGGGCCTGGTGAGTAGCAGGGGCAGAGCGCGCTCGGAAACAGGACGAGAAGCTCTTTGAAACGTTAAAACCTTGACCCAGCCACCGTGCCCCCACAGTCAGGCCACGAAGCTGTCCTGTGAGGACATCCCGCATCCCACTCCTAGCATACCGCTCGTCTCCGGGGCTCCCGGCGGCCCAGGCACCGGCTCTTCCCAGCAAGGTACCGCGTCCGGCCCCGGCCGCCCGACCCAGGCGCATCAGCTCGCGCGCTCGGCGGCCCCGCACCCCGGGCAGCGGCTGATGGTGCGCTAATGCGTATTGAATTTTTGTTGAATTCGGCCTGTGGCCCGCGCAGAGAGCGCGGCAGCGGTGCTACCAGAGTCTCTTAATTCCCTTTGCATCGATCCCGCCGTTAATGACATAACCTTCTCCCCTAATTAACTGACAACTACATTAGGAGGCGCGCCTCCTCCGCACGCCGCCTGAGGCTTCCCCGCCGCCCAGCCCGCGCCGCGCCGGGGCAGAACCCGCGCCGGTTACCACCTTAACTAAGCTCAGGGTCCTGCTTTGGGGGTAGGAAGTGAGGGGATAGTGTTTCCGGATTTGGACGCCCCTACCATCCTTGTCAGTCAAACGTTTGGCGTTGTTTATTTTGTTATTGTTTACTATGTGCTAACAAGCACTTAACATGCTTTAGCTTACTGAGTCACTACCAGGAGGGCTCACAGGGGGAGAACCAATGCAATAACCAAGGGTAAGCAGCAAGCTACTGAGGGAGGCGCGCCTCCTACCCCTCCTATTCAAAGCTTATGCCCTTAACTCCTAGGCTACCTAGCCTCCAATGTGTAATTTAGACTATACTAAATATGAAATATACTTAACACGAAGTGCTTAGCAGATTAGCTGACACTTAAAAAGCACTCAATACGTTTTAGTGGCAGGATAACTTATTGAAATACTCATTTGGGTTTACTCTCTTTTGCCTCCTCTCTCTGGGTTAACCATTTCAATCAAGTGGTCAGCTTTTGTAATTCTTTGGGCAGCAGAAAAAGCAGAGGCAGCTGCCTGTGGTCTCTTGCCAAACACAGGGGACCCAAACTTTGTACTTTGTCTAATTTTCAAAGGATTTCTCCTCCCTCTCCCTCACACATGCACATGCACATGCACATTACATGTTGGAACCAGGGCAGGAAGGACTTAATCTCAGTTTTATTTGTGAAATGGAAATATTACCTTTCATTCTGTTTAAGATACATTTTCCAATCCGTACTACCTGCAAGAATGATATACTAGGAGTTTTATGGCAACGGTATTAATCTGGGCAGGACGTTTTCATATGCATTGCAGATTATTTAAATCATCTGGCTGTCACTCACTGTACTCTCTCCACCCTGGTTTTTGTGCTTTATTTTCATTTTATTGTATTTTGTATTTTTATAAGCCACTTGAAATCTCTTCTGGGCTGAGGTAGAATAGGAAAAAATACATTTAAAAATTAAACAGATGAAATAGCAATGCAAGTTGTCTGGTCAATATCCATTAAGTTGAACTAGCATTTGAAAGTGAGGAAACTGAGGCTGGGAGAGGTTCATGGAATTGTTCCAACTCGGCAGCAAGACTTCAGGACTGGAAACTTCTCTGCCCGTGCTTCGTCTACCACCTCTCTTTCCTTCTACTTGCTGGGAGTCACCTTCCCACCTCAGCTTCCTGAGGTCTCATACTGTCCACTTCCTGCAGGAGAAACCTGGATTTGACACCCAACACTGAAGTCGATAATAGATCAGTAAATCCCCAGCTAGCCATTTCTTCTTCCTCTCTGACAAACCTACCAGGCACTACTTTTTGACAATAGGGTCCATCAATTTTTAGATCAGGAGACGGAAGCTTGGCAAGACTAAGCAATTTGCTTGAATTCAACTAGCTGATAAGTAGCTTTGCTAAGATGCAAACCCAGATCAGGCTGTATACACTTTCCCTTGTGCTCTTTTCACTACAATATGCTTCCATTGAACAACTAAACAGTCTTGACATATAATTCCTGAAGAATTAAGTTTACGTGATTTGGCCTAGGAGGGGGTTCATTTCTGGGCTCCTTCACCACATCTCCCTCTTGTCCCCTATGTGGGGGAAGGGAGTGGCGGGAAGGGAACCAGCCTGAATCAGATGGCCTCTTTCAGAAGACACAAGGAGGCTTTGTGATGGAGGCTGTTAAAGGGCACAGGCAGAATCTGCCTGGGGCAAAGTTGGGAAATGAGGCAAGTCTCCTAAATGCCAGGGCCACCACCACTGAGAAGGAGGCATGAGATGGGAAGAAATGAGATTGCTTTTCTTCTGACACCCTACGATCTGGTACACTCATCTTTCAGGCTTTCCTCCCTTCCTAAGGAACACTTCTATTGGCCATTCCTATCTGTTGAGCTTCTCTTTATCCTTTGAGATTCTACTCAGATGTTGCCTCCTCCATGAAGCCCCCCAAAATGAATTGACTGCCTCTTCCTCAGGAGTCTCACAGGCCCTGAATCACATGCACTTTCACAGCAAGCACAGAGCCTGCTTCAAAAACACTTGCCAGTGATGTGATCGTGGGCAAGAATTAATTTCTGGACATTTGTTTCTCCATCTATAAAATGGGGATAATAGTGCTTGCCCTTGGAGGGCCGTGAGAAAATTTAAATTGGGAGACACAAGTGAGACAAAGAAAAAATATTAACTATATATAGTTTTATATATGTATCTATAAATAGATAGATATCCATGGTGTAAATCTCTCCTCTAAGGATCGTGGAGTGAAAAGAGGCTCTGGAGAAGGCTACTTCGTGTGTGTAATACAGAGAGACAGATGGGGAAAGAGGGTTTCAAGTTTGCTTTATATTTTTTTTCAAGACTGTACAATAATGATCTTAAATTTTTTTCAAATATTGTGGATGCCAGATGATACTATGTAGAGACAAGCCTGTGAAGCAGCTCAGCTGTGTTTTCTTCCTTTTTTCTTTATGGCAGCTCAGCTTTTAAAAGGATACATCTGTGAGGCTCTTAGTGCGGTGTTCAACATGTATCAATTCCCTGAATAATAATGTCTGTATTATTTGTATCTCCACCACAAAACTTGTCTTCATCTGTATGCCAACCTACCACCTGCCTTACCCAGCCCACAGTAGGTGTAGCAGGAAGAAACCTCCATGGGAACCCCAAAGTTAACCAAAGTCTGGGAGGACCAGATTCTTAGAACAAATGCCCTGACACTTCAGCTGACTATAGCAACTGGGAGCGGGGGTGAAGGGGCTATCTGCTGGTATTCCTCTGTGGGAGATGGGCTCTCCTTTCCTGATTGTCACCATTCCCAGACCAGAAGACCAGACACAGGCTCACTTTATCCTTTTACCCCCACACACTGACCTCTGTGTCCTGGGATGTCACTGGGAGGTCAAGGGGCTCCCTCATGGCCAAGGAAGTCAAGCATGCCAAGCCAGAGTTCTGCACGCCAGTTCCCCAGGACTCTTGCCTGCTACACAGGCTTTACAACCACAGCTCTGCAGTTGGATCTGTCCTCAGAGGAGACCTCTCCCCCAGGACAGTGGGATAGGGAGTTAAATGACAGGAAGACCTGGGAGCACCTCCTATCAAAGAACTCCAATCACAGCAACTACTTGCCATCCTCCTAGCACTCCCTGTCCTTTCAAGCTCTGCATTTACTCACTCTGATTTTGAGGTGCCCTTTCCCCATTTATGCCTAATAAACCCTACTGATTCAAAGTTCAACCCAAATATCTTCTCTTTCAGTTAAATCATGTTTGTAGGCTAAAAGACCTCCTTCTGATCCCACACTCTTCATTATGGCCTCAGTTGTAATTTAAGACATGGGGTCTCACCTCATCACTGGACAAACACAATGAGGATCAAAGACTGTGCCTGGGAGTTAGAGAGATTGAGTTTTGATTCCTGGATCACCCAGTTGCTAGCCCTGTAGCCTTGGTCAAGTTGCTTAGCTTTGCTAAATCCCCTTGTAAAACAAGGAAAATAAACAGGATACTTCTGAAAAGTAAACAAGATAATGCTCTTTAAGCCATTAAGCTCATAATAAATGTAAGTTATTATTGTCTGTCTCTCCTCCACCCCCACACCTACCACAGTATGTCAGAAAAGGCCTTGACCAGTTCAGTATCTGAGGGTAGGATTTTCCTAGTCCAAGTTTCCCATGTAAGTAGACTTTCTCCTACTCACATCTAGAGATGTGAACAGGCTTCCTCCTGAGAGAAGCCAAGATGCTGAAAAGAGACTGGAATTTCTGAGAACCCAAGATTCTAAGAGAGGAGTGTGAGCTTATGCCTGTTGGTAAGATGAGATATAGAAGCGAAGATGGAGGGTTATCTGCCAAGGACATGGCAATGCTTCTGTTGGGGAGGAGAAATCTTTTTCTCTACCCTCTTAGGTTCAGTGAATGGAAGCCTGTGAATTAAGCTCACAGAAGACATAATAACAGGAGATAAGGCACAAGTTTCACTAGTATTTACCTGCATGGGAGTTTACAGAAAGGAAGTAAAATTCATAGAAGACTTGGGGCCTCATATACCCTTTTAACAAAGGATAGAGGGTTTGGGTACCAAGGGAACAATAAATTGTGTGAAGTAACTAGGAAATATATGGGGGAATATATGGACAATAAGAGCTATTTTAGTGAGGTCTGTTTATGCAGACTTATCTTGATGTTGACTCCCTATCTTCAGTTATACCGTTCAAGTAGTTAAGAGGAGGACAGAGAACTCTTCCTGTTGATTCTTAACTGCCTTCAGGTCAAAATAATCCTCATGCCAAAGTGACATATTTCGGAGTGGCATATTCTGATCCCTTGACTTTGTGTTATTTTTCTACTGCTGGGACCAGAAATCAAGCAAGTTCCACAGTAGCAAAGCCTCCTTCTGCAGCCATAAAGAATCTCCATGTTGGTCTCAGGATGGTTCTCAGACTCAAAGGAGCCACAGCATCTGGCCTGCATTCCTACATTCCCATCCCTTCAAAGCATCCAAGAAGGAAGCTCAAAGAAGACACTCTGAGACCAGGAAGGAAGCTACAAAAGATGTAAAGCTGGACCTCAGGTGATTAAGATCCACCTGATTCCCTGCCAAGAGTCTGTGCTTTTGGGGTCTTGCTGAGCCACACTGCCTTCTCTGAAAACTGCCCTCCACTAACAGGCCTAGGACTCTATAATTACTTCAGTAGTATATGGATCTATGTTTCTTTTACCCAGATGATAGACCTGGGATGGACCCTCAACCTAGGAAAGCCAATCTAGAACCTGTGCACAATCAGATTTTCTGTGAATTTGGAATTGGGGTGGGAGATCATTTTTTTTTTTGATGATACTGGCCCTGGAAGGTCATGCAGAAGAAGTAGGTCTGCAGAGAGAACGAAGTAGATGGCCCAAGATGTCTAGGACTTCAACAGATGGGGCTCAAGACTGGTTCCTGACTTGCGTGTCCCATCTCCCCTCAAAGCCTGGCTGAACTTCCTGGGATTGGATTGCATGACATTCCCCTTTTACTAAGTAATTCCAATATTTCTGTCACTTGCAGCCAAAAGATCATTGACTAAGACACTGACTGTCTTCAACTCCATGCTTGGTCCAAGGTCCCTCAGGGCCTGAGCTACAGATCCAGAGCTCTGGCTTCCATCCTGGAGTTCAGAGCTTGACTAGTGAGTCTCCTAGGAACAGCCCCACCCAGAATTCAGCCCACTATTGGAGGGAGAGCCAGTACCATCACTCACCCCTGTTTCAGGGCAGGGAGTAGAGTATATGTACCCATAGATCCCCTCCCAGAAGTAATATAGCAATAGTTGCCATTTATTGAGTGTTCATCCTGAATCAGGCATTATGTTAAGTGTTATAATTATTTCTAATCTTCAAACATCCCTGGTTGTTTTAATATTTTTACTGTTATCTAACTTAAATATACATGGAGACCAAAACGAGAACACATTCCTCATGCTTATAAGCTTTTATAAAGCTAAAAAATTGCCAAACCAAAACCATTTAAATGTATATAAACATTAGTTGAGACTACCAATTACTGTTTTGGCTGAAATTAAATTGCTAGTGTTGTATTTATTAAAAATGAAAGCACACAACATTGTAAAATGACTATAACTCAATAAAAAAATGTTAAAAAAATGAAAGCAAAACAAAAACTGCAACCCCTGAAGTATTCCTATTGGCATCCCCACTGGAGATGAGGTTATGGTAGCTTAGAGTGGTAAATAATATCTCCCAAGTCAAACACTGAGTGTTATAGTTGACCAGGATAAATGAAAAGTCCCAACTGCCTAAAGCGAGATCCAGCTGCCAGAGGTCCTGGGCTGCCCTTTCACTGAAATGGTGAAATGGACAGAGGCATATCCTGAAAACTACAGCTGAGCACAGAACAAATGCTTGTCAGAGGTTTGTTGAATGAATACATGATTGAATGGATACATTTGAAGATAGTTGTTTAAAAGAAAGTCTGCTCCACCCGAGCCATGCAAGAGTCCTGTAATTCAGCATGTTCCACTTACCACTGCTGCCAGCAGCCCTTCCCACCTCATTACCCAGAAACTAGTCTAATGGCATTAACTTTCCCAGCCAGCCAGGATACCATTAAACGCTTCAGTCCAGCCACTGTGCCCCCACCCTGGGTCTTGGCTCTGGGCCCTAGGCTGGGAGAGTGGTCTGTTTGTTTACCAGGAATTTGGACCTTCTTCAGAGAAAAGTACAGATGACCTATTAGTCTAATTCAAGCACTTAGCAAGGAATGGCTATTCTATTCACACCACCAGCCTTGGGATAATGGAGCCAAAGCAAAGGGAGAGGCTTGACAGTTCAGAGATCTTCCTGGGAGAGGAGGAAGGGTAAGGTTCACCCAGTGCCTGACTGAAGTTTGCAGGAAGGCAAGTTGGCTGGACATTTTCTGGGGCAGGGTGGGGTATGGTGATACAGGAATGTAGGAAGAGGCTTCCCTTTTCCACCCACCATCTGGCAGCTCTTTTGTACTTCACCTCCTCACTGCCTTAAAACTTGGCTCAGAAAAAAATGGGAAGACAACCAAATACTCATCAATACAGAACTAGTTAAATAAACTCTGTATGTAGGAATATGCATTCATACAAGTTCATGTTATACAGCTGATAAGAAGGATGATGTTTTTCAAGCTCTACTTATGGATGTTGAAAGATGTCTGTGGCTTACACATTGATATGCAGTGTCCAATCTCAGTTACCTAAAATTATACATACCCAAAGATTCTCACATGCACGGATATAAAGGGAGTAGTTTGGAAGTTTGAGAATGAGATTTTAAAGATTTTCATTTTCTTCTTTATAATTGTCTGTATTGTCCAAATTTTCCACAAAAAAACATATGCTGTAATTTCTAACTTTTTTCAGTTCTTATTATGTGTCAGGCACATGGATTTTCTTTCACATGGATTATCTCCTTCCTAGTGAGGCAGTTCTATGCCTTTTCACGTTACAAATGTAGAAAATGAGGCACAGAAAGGTTAATACCAAGGTCACACAGCTAGTGAATGACAAAGTCAAATGTTGTTGAAGGATTAAATGAATTATGCAGATACTTGCACACAGTAGGGACACAGTCATTCTTGGCACACAGTAGGGGCTCAGTAACTGAGGATTATTATTAGTATTTATCACACTGCATTTTCTTATTGAATGTCTCATCTGTTCCCCTGCTGTGATGTGTGAAAGGCTTAAAAATAGGATCTGAGCATTATTATCTCAGAACCTCCCCCAGCGTCTCTCAGAGAGAGCACTCATCAGATACGTATAAAAGAGTAAGCAAATGAATTAACGGACAAACGTCCACAGTTCTATATATTTTCCCAACTACACTGCATGGGTGGCTGTCTCCTTGTCCCAGCTGGATTGCACACGAGTTCAAGGACAGTCTCTCCTTTCCTCTGGCCCCCATTATGGTTTGGGGCAGACCAATAACACAAGCAGGGGATCAAATGTTGTGGCTGCCTATGGACCCTCCCCATCACAGCTGCTGTGGCAGATCCCAGACAGTACCCCAAAATGGCTGTAGGTGGAACAGGTACCAGGTCCACAGCCTCCCATAAGCTATTTTTCTTCCAGCTCCATGTCAAGTACACAGAGAGGCTGAATCTTGCCTGGGGTCACAAAGCAGTTGGTGGCAGGGGTCCTGTGCCTCCTATATCACCTGGTCTGTGCTGCTGTGTCTGTAATACCCGTATTTCTGTATAAACTCACAATGTGAGACAGTGGGAAAAGAGCACATTTTTAAGTCAAAATGTTTAATCATGATGCAAGAGGCTGGGGGCACTTTGGGACAGTAGCAGGAAGAGAGCAAGGCCCAAATGCTTTGCAGAATCCCAGGATCCCAGGGCAGGGCAGGCAGTAGGTTCCCACCCCCTATTCAGAGGAGGAGACAAAGGGCCAGTAGTCTTGCTCTAGCCTTCCTCGTCATGAGGAATATCTTTTTAGGCTGCCTCAGAATACCCAGCCCTGCCTACCTGGAGAATGCAACAGAGCATGACTAATTTGTTAGAGCCTGGGTGATCTGCTGGGCAGAAGGAAGGAATAAGGAGAGAGCCTGGTAGAGCGGGACACCACCAGAAGACATGGCTAAACCATGGTAACCAAGTCCTAAGGAAGGGAAGCCTGAGTCAGAAGTGGAGGGAACGAGAACTACACTAGTCCGTTTCTGTGGGCTGGGACTAGGGTTGCAACATTGTTCACTGAACCTCCTTCCTGATGCTGTCCTTTCCTCACCCCTTGCAGGCAGCAGGTCAGGCTGGGTGTGGTAGAGAAGAGAGCCCCCCGGGAAGTCCAGCTACCAGAGGCTCGGGAGCAGAAGCAATGTAAGTAAACAGGAGAAAAGAGAGGGCACCCAGGGCCGTGACCTCAGAGCAGGGTTTTTGTTCTGTGGAAGAAATGGAATGGAGTCAGCTCCACCCTTTTCACCACCTCAGCCTCAGTCAAGGCCTATCCCCCCTCCCGAGGTGTCCATCAGAGGCCTATAGTATTCATGAGTACAAGGAGATCACCCCTCTCCAACCCCTTGTGTGGGCTTCCCCCAGCCGGTCTGGTAGAGATAGGTGGGGGCGTAATAGAGGAGTCCCTACCTGGCGTTCCATCATGGAAATGGTAGAGTCTGCCCAGTCCTGGGATAAGAGTTGGCTGTGAAAACGCATCTTAGCTGCAATGGCCTCCACTAAGGAGAGAGAGAAAGTGGGTTGGAGGAAGGCAGATGTTGGAGATTTCTCAGGCTCCCAAAGAAGGAAAGGGAATGTCTCATGGACCCTGGGGTATAGGAGGGTAGGTGGGTGGCAGGTGGGAATGGGATGTTATCTCATCCTGCTTGCTATTCCTTGAGCTGAAGACTGTCCCTGGGGCCCAGAGAAGTGAAAAGGCAGCTTGGGGGTCACTCAGTGGGTGGGAGAAGGCAGAAAGTCCCAGGCTGGGGGGATGCTCTGAATGCAGGAGATGGACCAGCATGGACCAAAGAGCTGACCCCTTCCCTCTCAAGCTGAGCCAGTCTCGGGGACTGGGAGCAGGTGGAGCGCACTCACTGAGGCAGGGGTTGTGGGAGAAGGAATCTCCCAGCCGCTCACACTCCTCCTGCAGGTTGCCACTGCCTCGGCAGGTGCAGCTTAAGGCAACGCTGGTGCTGACGTTGCTGACAAAGTTGGGAGTCATGGCAGTCCCTGTAGGGTGAAGAGAGGATGGTCAACTTTAGCTCCCACCCTCTCCCACCAGTCTCAGGACCACACCATCTGGGTTCAGCCTCCAGAGCATTTTCACTGCAAGAGCTCCCTACACATGCCCCCCAGCCTCACCAATCAGCCCCATGTAGGCTCGCAGACATCTGGACTGATCTGTTGCACAGGTCCCTAGGATGTCCATGGGATGGCAGTGGGTCTGAAAATCCGCCAGGCGCGATCTAGAAGAAGGGAATTTTAAGAGACCCCGTTGAGGATCTGTCCTGCAGCCTTCACCTTGCTGCCCCTTTAGTTGACATGCCCATCTTAATGCCAAATCCTCCCCTGCATTTCAGAGCCTTGTTCACAGCTTCCTCCATGAAGCCTGCTCCTGTCACAATTAAATGCACTATCACCCTAGCCTCCACAGCATATCACTTTGAATTTGCTCTCCACAATCCCTAATTATGAGATATCAAGCAGCTTCTTTAACCTCAGCTTCCTCGACAGTAAATAGAGATGAAAACAGCACTACCTTGTGGATTTTTGTGCGGATGAAAAAGAGACTGCATGTATCGCATTTAACATAGTACTTGGTGTATAGTAAACTATTCAGTAAATGTTAAATATTGTTATTTTTAACACTCACCCTACAATAGCTAAAGCTGGTTATCTTTAGGTGATAGAATCATGAGTATATTTTTCTGTACATATTTCTGCCGTTTTCCATTTGGCCTTGTGTTAGATTGGTGGATTAGTTCTCTGTCGTCCCACTCAATCGTAAACTCCTTGAAGGAAGGGACATTATCTTAGTCATCTAGTCCAGCACTTGTTATGTAATAGTACCAGCTACCAGCTTGATAACAGGCAGCACAGCACAGCCTTTAGGAACACAGACTCTAGGCCAGACCTTCCTTCATCCCAAATCTCATTAACAAATCTGACTCAGCACCTAGGTGAATTTGAGCAAGCTATTTAAACTTTCTCCGCTATGGTTTCTTCATTTGTAAACTGAGGATGATAAAAAAAAAACACAGCATCTGTTTTACAGGGTTCTTGTGAAGTTTAGATGGGTTAATACATGCTAAGTACTGAAACAGTACTTGGCCCATAGTAAGTACTTAGCCTAAGTATTATGATTATTGAGAGCTCTGACTATGTAATATTTACAGAAGAGGAAGTGGGACTCAGAGAGGTAAAGTAACTTTCCCAAAGTTACAGAGAAGTGATAGAACTAGGTTGCAAAACAAGGTTGGTGTGACTCTGTCAACAAATATCACTTAAAAGGATAATAACTTCAGTTTTGTGAGAGTTTGTCCTGAGAAGGCTAAGGAAACAGAGACCAGAGTTTTGCTTAAAAAAATGTATCAGACACCTTATAAATTTTGATGTCCGTTGATTTGGTTATGCCATTTGTAGCAACACAATCTAAACAGTAATTAGATTTGCGCATGAAGATTAATGAATAAGAATGATATTTATTGCAGCATTATGTATAGCAATAAAGAAAGGAAACTAAATATCTAAAAATAGAAGGACAAATAAAGTATGAGGCATCCATAAAATGAAATACAACGTAGGCATTTAAAAATCAAGTTACCAGGGGGAGGGTATAGCTCAGTGGTAGAGTGCATGTCTAGCTTGCATGAGGTCCTGGGTTCAATCCCTAGTACTGTCATTAAAATAAGTAAATAAATAAACTTGATTACCTCCCTCCACCAAAAAAAAAAAAAATCAAGTTGTCAAAGGCCAGAAAATGCAAAATAAACACTACCATTTACTGAGTGCTTACTCTATACCAGTAAACTAACTCTCTTCATAAATTATGCAATTTAACTCTCACCAGAATCCCATGAGATCTGCATTACAATCCCAATTTTTACACAGGACTAAGTGGAACCTTAAGTGATAGAATTTTAGGTTAAGTGATGGGCTCAAGGTCACAGAGACCCAGGATTTAAATTCCAGTCTGACTTCAGAGCCTGTCTTCATGAACTCTGTTCCATACTGCCTCCATCTGAAATGTTCACCAGATGCATACCATAAATGAAAAACAAAAACAAAAACAAAACTATACAAATATAGTCCCAGAATGTCTGATTTTGTTTATTTGTATAAGAGGGAAAACAAACAAACAAACTAGAAGGAAATCCTCCCCAAAGTATGGTAGATTACCTTCTAGTGACAGATTTTGGGTGATATTTTTACACATTTTAATATTTTCTAAAGTTTTCACACAAAGGAGAAAAAATATGTATGTATATATATATACTATACATTCTTTTTGAGAAAAGAGTTTCAGGAGGTATCGAAGGTAGATAGTGGTGAAGTCGGTCCGTGGGCCCTGGCGGGGGTCAGCCGGGCACAGGAAGGCGGCCCGGAAGGAGTGGCGCCCACCCTGCCCGCCCGCACCCAGCACCCCGCACCTGCACAGCGGGTCGGCCAGGCAGAGGCGCCGCAGCTCCAGGCAGTTGCGGGGCTCGGAGGGCAGCGCGCAGCCGGGGGCGATGGTGTTGCGCCGGCGCTGCCCGCAGCCCTGGTCGGTGGGCGCGCACGGGCAGAGCAGCAGGCCCTGCGCGTGAGGCTCCGACGCCTTCTCGAAGAAGGCACGTAGCTGCCCTTGGCAGGCGTGGCGCTGGCAGCGGGACCCGGAACACGCCTCCCCGTAGGCCTTGCGCAGCCGGTCACACTTGTCATTAAGAGTGCACAACATGGCGAACTTGAGGCAGAGATCCGAGTCTAGGGGAGAGGGACACCAAGTCAGCGGTCCTCTCTGTAAACCTGCAGCCCAGCCGCCCTGGGAACTCCGGCAACCCTCTGATTTAAGGATGGTAGTCGGGGTAGGAGGAAAGGGAAGACTGCCCGGAGGAAGGCCACTCCACACTCCTAATCCAGGGCGCTCCCTCTACCCACAAACTATATCTGCTCCTCATCATGACTAGGTTAAAAAAACAAAAAACAAAAAACACCTCCATATACATCTAACACATTTACCTAGAATTCAAGCAGCCAGAAAACTCAAATAACCAAAACCCTTTCCTCAGTCCTATGCAGTGAGTGAGAGAAAATCCCTACTCCCAGAAAGCATAACCTAGAGGCCCTACAACATTCTAAAGTACTTTTTGAATGGTCCCAAACAGATGCAACCAAATTCTATTTAGGATTTTCATTTTGTATCTGTCCATTGTGCTCAGTTTTAATATCACCTGCCCATCTTTCATTGATTGATACATGCATAAACATTCTCCATACTCTGAATCTTAGAAAACTACAGTGATATGTCTATTAAGAGAATATTCCAGCAGCCAGAACAAGGGAGTAACTGGAACAGGTTATTCCCAGATTCCCTGTAACTAAGAGTTTGTTATGTATAAATCTTCACACTTTTCTCTCAAAATTCTAGTAATTCCAACAAAGCACACATCTCTCTCAAAAAGACAGTGCTTGTGTGTGTTCTCTTCCAATTAACACAACAGCCTCACTTTCCTGAAAAACATGCATCATAGTACTTGGCAGACAGATGACTCCCCACCCTCAGTCACCCCTGAGGAGTCACATTCTCTCTCACCATTTTCCCTGCCCAACACCTCACCCATCCCATTAAAATGGTTGAAAACAAGCAATTTCCTACTCTTTAGGGACAAAAGGCTGCTTTCCTGGCTGCCTTGAATGTGTGTAAATACTCCATTTCAGCACATTTTTTTCTGGGACTGCTGCCACTCCCACCAAACCCTTTGCAGAGACCCATCTTTTGGAACCAGGGAGCCCTAATTGGCTCTCTTCAAATGTCTCCCTAATAACTATTGCTCTTTGTTGACTCGTGAAACTAGACTACGCCTCATAGCTCAAACTTGCACCCTGAGAGTACTTCTTTAGTTAGCCAGCAGGCTAGAACTCTCCCCAGCCATGCTCCCAGCTTGTGTTCCTTACCAGCCACCCTTCTCAGGGTCCAGCCCCCCTCCCACACCTGAGCCCCAGGTTGCCTCCACACCTGGTTTGAGCATGTTTAGTTTGCTGAGATCCATTTTCCAAGGTTTTCTGGTCACTGTGTCTTCATAGGGGGAGACATCCAGCTCATAGTCACCTAGAGAGAAAGGTGGGGAGCAGCAGAATCCTGAGCACTGGGCTGGGGGTGGGGGCAGGAGGGACTGAGACTGCTGGGTCAGACCTCAAAGCCCTTCAGGGGAAGGGAAAAGGCAGAGTCTCTACCTAACTAACTGCATGCTGGGTAGAGGTAAGAAAAAAACATGACCATAAAGATATAGGCTGGGCTCAATGAATAAACTGGGTTTAATGATAAGAATAATACAGCTATCACTGGATGAGCACTCTGTGCTAGGTACTGTGGTGTAAGTGAAAAATATATTCAATCTCAGTTAGTCTTCCTAGAAGTTTCTGGGTGAGTAAGAAGAAACTGAGGATGAGAGAGGTTAAAGCACTTGCTCAGGCTCATATAAGCTAATATGTGGAACTGGGATTTGAAACCCAGATTATCTGATTCCAGAGTCTCTGCTCCTGACCACTAAACACACTGCCTGTGGGCACATAAGCGGGCAAGGGGACTTGTTTTCTCTTGGTACTAGAGAAGGGGCAGTGGTGGACTGTGTTCCAGGCCCGACCACTTGGCTATGGAGATGCATCACATGCCGAGGAGAAAGAAATGAGACCAGGTCTGGAACTGAATTTGACTGAGAAAAGCAGAGAAGGCTTAAAAAAAATAAACTTAAAAAGAAAATTAAAAAAAAAGAAAAGCAGAGAAGGAAGAGGCAATGATCTCAAAGGAAACAGCTTTCTCAGTCACCCTCATGGGGTTGTGAGCTCTTAAAAGGGACATACTAGGTCTTATAAAATCACTGCATAGCTCATACACATGGTAGGTGCTCAATAAATGTTGGTTAATAAATCTTGTTTGAAGGGAGAGGTGAGCTTGCAGGGATGTCACCCAATGGGCCTTTGTGAATGTATGTTTAGGAGGGAAGGGATATGGATGATATCAAGCAAACAGGAAAGGATGGTTTGGATACTTGGGAAAACCTGGGAGCTCCCAAGGGAAAAGGAGGGGGGAGACAAGTGGATTCAGGGAGATGTCTCACAGGAAGTTCTGAAAGAGAGGTATTAGGATGAGGTGTGGGAAGCAGGGAACAAAGAGTATGGTGAACTCTATTAGTGTTTCCAGTTGCTTGCTGTGGGAGGGTTATACATCCCCGTCAGTTGCCATGTGATTTTCGGGCCCCCTGTGAGAAGACTCTACTTTTCCACCCAACTGCAAGGCCTGGCCATGTGACTTGCTTTGGCCTGTGAGTTGTGAGCTGAAGAGATGCAAATCATAACTGAACAGAAGCTTTCAGAACCATCACATGGTCCTGCTGCAGCCCTTTTCCCTCTACTATCCTGGCTCTGAAGAAGACAGTGGCGCAAATACAAAGCTAACTCAGGGAAGCCTGCAGCAGATGTGTAATATGAACAAAAGATACATCTTTTGTTGTTGAAAGCCAGAGATTCGGGGGTTGGTTGTTACTACACCATAACTTAGCAAATTCTTACCAAAAATGTAATTGGTATCTAGAAATGGAGTGCTGAAGTAACAAATGAAGATCTAAAATAAATGGTATTTGGCTTTGGGATTGGGCAGTGGGTGGTGAATAAACTGTTACTGGGGGCTGGGAAGATGGCAGCCCTCATTATGCAGTGGCAAAGCATTTGGTAAAATTGTTGTCTGCAGTAATTTGGAAGGAAGGTGATGTACTGAGTGAGCTTATACCTTAAAGGGAAGAAAGCAAGAAGCTGAAGATTACTAGTATGTCTTGACTGCTGATGGCTACATTTGGCAAGGTGCTACAAGAAAGAAGCAAGCTCAGAGAAGAACTGACGAGTTTACAATAGGGAGGAAACATAAAAGAGAAATAT
This sequence comes from Vicugna pacos, assembly GCF_048564905.1. Taxonomy (NCBI): domain Eukaryota; kingdom Metazoa; phylum Chordata; class Mammalia; order Artiodactyla; family Camelidae; genus Vicugna; species Vicugna pacos. The sequence goes on along the minus strand of NC_132989.1, from coordinate 24,197,976 downwards.
AGAAATTCTAGGACTTGCAGGGTCCTAGAGATGCAATTGCTTCTCATATTCAAATGGTAAAAGAGAAAACTGAAAAATGCTTTGAGTAATAAGGTTGATTACAATTCAGCCTTGGGGGTAAAGACCAATTCAAGTTTGTGGTATCATGCCCTTTGTGGAGATCTCTTATTGATTAAAATGGTATCCAATAAATCCTGCCAGTTGGATAAATGTGCTTAGGGAAAAAGACTAAGATAGTGGCTCTCTCGCAGAACCCTGATAAGGGTAAGGTACTTTTAATTAGGTCTCGAAAGAGACGCATGTCTTGGAAGGGATTATAGGAAAGGCTACTGGCACATGAGGTGACAGTCAAAGGTATAAAAAGCAATTATGTTTTGAGAGAGTTGTATTGCTAGCAGCCACCAGCCTGGATTAAAAGAGCTTCTGACTATTTGAGACTTAAGATGCTCCAACATTCCTCAGGTAGGAAGCAAGCTGAGAATGCTACTCAGTCCCTAAGGAGGTTGTAATTTCCAGTGCCCCTTTCAGATGTAGCCCAAGAAAATAATGGAAAAGAAAGGACATCCCAAGGGGCTGGTAAGCTCCTGGGCTTTTTGCTCCCCAGTGGAGCAAAAGCAGGTCCTTATTAGAGAGTAATCCCTACTCCCAGGGAGGATTCATGTAGCAGGACTTCAGAACTGCTATGAATCAATGCTGTGTGCCTCCAATTACTCCCCTTTCTAACTGAGAGAGTTTGCTGTGCTTCTCCTGTCCCTGTTTCATTACTGTATATTAAGTACAGATGGGATGTAGGTGACTTTTCAGTCGACAGGCTTCCAGATTAAGAGGAACCACATCCAGACCCGATACAGAAATTATCACAAGATCCTAGACTTGGAGCCCGATGTCCTGCTTGGACAGAACTCTTAGGGCACCTTCCTTAGAAAGTGGGTTGGTATATTTTGCTTGTGGAAGGGAGGAAAATGAATGTTTTGACCAAGAGATGGACTATGGTAGATTGCATTATTGTTTCCAATCATTTTGGCTTCTCTGTAAAAGTACACATCCTCATTTATGACCATGTGATTTTCAGTGTGTTCTGTGAGAGGAGTATACTTCTCCTTCCTACTGATGTCATGCAATTTGCTTTGTCAATGGAATGTGAGCAGAAGTATTTTATGTAACATCTGAGCAGAAGCAATTAGAGGCACCACATGGTTCTGCCATTGCTTATTTCCCTCTGCCATGAGAAAGGAACATCCCAGGTAGAGGCTGCACCGGATCCCAGAATGAAGAGGACACATGACACAGCCAAGATGGAACATCAGCAAGAACTTGACCTTTGTTTTACAAGTCCCTGTTTTGTCATTGCAGCATAGTCTAGTAAAACCTGACTCGTCCAGAAAGGGATCTCTAGAGTCAGAGGAAACTCCACTTTTTGGCTCTTCCAGTGCCTTCTCTCTCTTATCATCTCCTGTCTGGTTAATGAGTACCCTCTCCATTAAAGGCTGGACCAGGACATTGCCTCCCAGTTTCTCTGAACTTATGGATTATGTTGTATTTGCAGCCTGTTTATGGGTTAAGACCATTTCCCTCCATTTGCTTGCTCTCTATACTCTTCTGTTTCAAGAGCTCACCAGGTTGGGCCTCAGCCTGGTTCAGAGCTCTGCCAAAAGGCAGCTACACATTGCCAGGTAAGAAAGGGGAAAGTAGCAAGAAGGGAGGGCACTGCTGTGGGGGCCCAAAAGGATACTGTCAATTCCTCCTTCTACTTCTTACTGATGTCAAATGCAGAGTTTCATTATCATCCCTATAAAAAAAAATCTATGTGGCCCAGATCCAACGGAATTTAAATATAACCCCCAACAGCCATCTTAGCCCACTCTAGGATGGGGCCTCACCAATGCTGCGGGCAGGGTGAAGAGTCCAGTAGATGTCCAGGCAGGAGGCTTGGTTCTTCATGCGCCGGTGGCAGGTACACCTCATTAGAGAGCTATTCCTAAGTTGCTGTGCTGCCTCCATACAATCTTCAGATATTGAAGGCTCCTCTTCAGAAGGTGATGGGATGCTTGTACTAGAGGCACAGGAATTCAGGTAGTGGTAAGTAGCATTGCAGATGGGATCGGCCTTGCACTTCCTCCTGGCCTGGATGCAGCTGTTCATGAGCCGGCCTTCTGTGGGGAGAGGGTCCCCTGTGGAGGGAGAGGGACCAGATGAGGCTCACATAAGGTCAGAGTAGCTGTCTGGGAGTACCAAGTCATAAGGCAGGGAGAGGGGTTCTGAATGAACTCTTTAGCAGGAAAGGCTTAGGGTAGCACAAAGGCCTTTAGGAAGAAGTGGGGAGAAAGAAGTCCAGCAGGAGGGAGGAGTCTGCAGCTGTCACAATCTGGACAGAACAGATCAGGCTCAAGAAGAGGTGAGAGAGGCTGCTTAGCCTCCTGGGAGGGGGAAGGAGAAAGTTGTTTGAAGCTGAGCCTGATGACTCTGTCAGGCACAGGCAAGAAGGCCTGAGCAGAGCTATGCCATGGGCAGGGCTAGCATCATAACCAGAGCTGAGAATGTGCACAGGGGGTGCTAAATGATGGTCAGCAACAACTCTGAGTCTTCTACTAAAAGGCACTTAAAGACACCTTACAGTGGAAACTAGTTGGGGTTGGGGTGGGGAGTGTTTGTTGCTTCTTTCACTTACTCAGGGAAATCAAGGTTGGTTATAGCTCAGCCCTGGAGAAAGGCCCTGCATCCTAGGACTTAGGATTCCTATCAAGGGGTAACGGTTTTTCTAGGCAGAAAGTCTAGGAGTCATTCATTATTTAAAAAATATTTTACTTATTTATTATTGTGTTGGTTATTTTGGGCGGGGAAGGGAATTAGGTTTATTTATTTTTAGAGAAGGTACTGGGGACTGAGCCCAGGACCTCTTGCATGCTAAGCGTATGCTCTACCTCTTGAGCTATACTCTCCCCTCTTAGGGGTTATTCTTAATTCTTCTCTTTCATTCACATCCTATGTTCAATCCAACAAGTCCTGTCAACTACACTGCATATCTAGAATCTGTCCACTTCTCTACACATCCATCACCACCTCCTTAGCTTAAGCTACCATTAACTTTTGTCTGAACTAGCCAAGACTCCTTATTGGTCTCCCTGATTCCATCTTCCAAATTCATTCTTCCATACCATTCAGTCATCTTTTGTTTTCCAGCTTTATTGAGATATAACTGACATGTAACATTGTTTAAGTTTTAAGTGTACAATGTGATGATTTGATACATGTATATATTATAAAATGTTACTATAGTAAGACTAGTTAACTTCATTTCACATAATTACCATTTTTTAGTTGTTACATCTATCTTTTTTTAAGAAAATTTTTTTAGGTTGGAAAACATTTTTATTGAGGTAAAATTCACACCTGGTGATCGTTTTGAAATGTATGGAAATAGCAAATCACTATGTTGTACACCAGGAACATAATACTGTAAATCAATTATACTTCAAAAACAAGCAAACAAACTCATAGGAAAAGGTGGTTACCAGAGGCAGGGGGGAGGGGGAGGGAGAACTGGATGAAGGCAGTCAAAAGGTACAAACTTTAATTATTTTAAAAAGAAAAAAATATATGCAACATAAAATTAACCATCTTAAAGGATACAATTATATGGCATTTAGTACATTCACAATGTTGTACAACCATCACTTCTGTCTAATGCCAATACATTTTCATCACTCCAATAGGAATCCCATACCAATTAAACAGTCACTCTCCATTCTCCCTTCCCCCTAGACTCTGGCAACTACTAGTCTGCTTTCTGTGTCTGCAGATTTACCTATTCTAGATATTTCATGTAGATGAAACCATAAAATATACACTCTTGCATTTGGTTTCTTTCACCTAACATACTGTTTTCGACGTTCAAACACATTGTAGCATATATCAGTACTTCATTCTTTCTTATGAATAATATTTCATTGTATGGCTATACATACCATATTTTATTGATCTATACATTAGTTGATGGACATTTGGGTTGTTTGCACCTTTTGGTTATTGTGAATAGTGCTATTGGGAACATTCATGTACAAGTATTTGCTTGAATACCTATATTCATCTCTCTGGGGTATATACCTAGGAGTGGAATTGCTAGGTCATATGGTAATTCTATATTTAACTTTATGATGAACCATCAAACTGTTTTTCACCATGGCTGCACCATTTTACATTCCTACTAGCAATGCACGAGGGCTCCAATATCTCTACACACTTGCCAACTCATGATTTCTGTTTTTTGCTCTGTTTCTATAGCCATCCTCTTGGGTGTGAAGTGGTATCTCATTGTGGTTTTCATTTGCATTTCCCTAATAACTAAAGGTATTGAGCATATTTTCATGTATTTTTAGTCATTTATATATCATGTTTGATAATAAATTAACTGAAATATAACATATAGAAAAATACATGAATCAAAAATACATAGTTCAACCATATATAAAATAAATTTTAAAAAATTTCTTCTGTGTAGCACAGCGAACTATATTCAACATCTTGTAGTAATCTATAATGGAAAAGAATATGAAAACGAGTGTATGTGTGCATATGTGTGACTGAAACATTATGCTGTACACCAGAAATTGACACATTGTAAACTGACTGTACTTCAATTAAAAAAATGTTAAGTTCAACGAATTTCAAATTATATATATATGTGTAACCAGACCCCAGATAAAGGACCAGAACATTATCAGCGTCCCAGAAGCCTTCTGCCAGTCACTATCTTCCCAACAAAGCCAATACAATATCTTGATTTCTAGCATGAGAGATTAGTTTTGCCTATTTTTCAATCATGCAACATGTGCTTTTGGTGTCTTGCTTCTTTTGCTCAATATTAACGTTTCTGAAATATATCCACACTGTTAAGTATAGTTGTAAAGCTTATTTTCATTGCTTTATAGCGTTTCATTGTGAATCTAACATAATTCTAATGCTGATTAACATTATATGGGATCACCTCTTAAGAATTATAAATCATATCATCTCATGTCTCTGCTTTAGTCCCTCCAACAACTTATACTGCACTTAGGTTAAGATACAGTTTATGTGCCCTGGTTACAAAGGCTTGTAAAGACTTGGTCCCTGCCCACCTCTCTAACCTTACCTCCTGGTTCTCTCTTCCTCTCCCACTTCCCTCCATCTGCACTGGCCTTCTTTCTTTTCTTTTTTTTTTTTAACTTTTTTTTTTTTTTGTGGAGGAGGTAATTAGGCTCATTTTTGGAGGCTGTACTGGGGATTGAACCCAGCACTTTGTACACACTAAGCGTGCACTCTACCACTTGAGCCATACCCTCTCCCCGGCCTTCGTTTTGGTTGCCATTGAATAGACAAGCTTGTGTTCGCCTTAGGGTTTTTGCCCTAGCCTTTCTGCCTGGAATGCTCTTTCGCCTGATTTTCACGTGGCTGGCCCCTTTTGGTAATTCAGTTCACAGCTTAAATGTCATCTTAGAAAGGCCATCCCCAGCCAACAAATGTAAAATAGCCCCCAGGTACTCTAACACATTGTTACTCCAATTCTCTGCATAGCACTTATCACTACTTGATTTTTTTTTTAACTTGGTTTTTTTTATCTCTCCAGCTAGACTTGGTGGCTATCTTACCAATACTCTTTTGCCAGTACCTAGTGCTTATTCTTTGTAAGCTCCTACTAACATTTAAAAAACAACCAGATAACAGAGGCATTCTGTGAGCCACCACTATCACTTCTTCTGGGCCCCTTCCCTCTACTTACAATCAAAGAGTTCCAGGTCCCTCTCTCTCTCCCTCTTCAGAGTCTTTAAAATGTAGACTTCTGAGCCCCAGCCCCAAACTACCGAAATCAGAATCTCTGGTGATAAAGCCTGGGAATCACTGGAGAGGCACTCTGAAGTTTGAAGATTGATGCCATATCCAATGTGTAAACAAAGACAAGATTAGTAGTACTGTTTTCTCCCTTTGCTTCAGGCTCCAATATGCCTCAGCATGACATAGTTATCCTTTTACTTAAAAACTTTCATATTCTGTTCACCATGGATTCTTTGGCATTAATTTTGATTTTTAAAAGTATTTCATTAAAATATTCTTTATTAACTGCTGAGTTTCTTGGGACCCCCCCCTTCCCCCAACACTTTACTCATCTCACCTTAGTCCCAGCCCAACCTAAGACAATTTACTTCACATTCTGGACCTTATTTTTCCAAATGTAAGATGAAGGGATTGGATTAAACCAGAGTTTCTCATTGCAAGGGATGGGGAAGAGAGAGTATACCCCCTTTTTGGGGGTATATCAGAATTTCTAAGGGAATATGTGGTTCAAAAAAGCATATATGACAATTTTATATGTAGAAGATGAAAAAATTTTTTCTGAAATTTCAAATGTTACTCAGGGAAAGCATGAGGTTTTTATCTTTACCAAAAAGGGTACATGGACTTAAACAGTTTGAGAAATGCTAAATGTTTAAGATGTTACTGCTGTTAGGTACCCAATAAAGTGCTTGCTGAAAGAAATGTAGCGGGTCCGAGTCTCACTGCTTTAACTGGACTAAATACTGAGTCATAATCCTTTTCGAAAGGAAACCTCTCTAATTTCTTAGCTGATAGTTCACCAAGTTGGAGCGAACAGTGGTAGATTAGGGGCACTGCAGCTCAACAAAAGAAGGTGGGTGTCATGTTAAATTTCATCATAATAGGGTAGAACTTGTTCCTTTAAACCGGTTATGAGGAAGGTGTTTAAAGTTTACCCCTAGTCCTGACATGCAACCATACTGTTAGGGTTAGTGAAATTTCCTAGGCAGTCAAATCAGATCAGTGATGTATTGCTGCCCTGATTTACTGATGAAGCCAGTCTGGACCGACCAGTCCTTTCTCACTTTCCTTTCATATCTGTCTCTCAGCCAGGACTGCATTTCTGCAGTACTACTACCTTGTGGACTGAGCTCACATGTAGATTGATGGTCTCTGCCTCAGGACTCACTCCAGTCAGGCTCTGGACAGGAGCCCTACAATGATATTTCATGTACCAATCCCACCCGCAAAGGCATGTTCCTTGGGGGAATGGCATACTTCTAAAACCAGGCTTGAACTATGTTCCACAAAACAGCTGTTGTGGATCTGTAACAGGGCAAGGCACTATGCTGAGAAGCTTGTGGTTCTAGAAAGGCTATCTTGCTCAATAACGACTTTTTGCTCCAATTAAAATAATAATAGAATAGATCCTAAAGAGTGGGGTTTGTTGATGGTGAGCAATATTCTCAACAACACAACTAAATAATGATATTGCTAAGTTCTGGGCAGCAGTTTTCAACCCTAATTTGTGACAAGTCAGTTTTAACAAAAACTTCTCTATCTTCATGCGTACCTAGTGCCCCCTTCCCAGTCCTTACAGGTAGTGAAGAGGTGAAGCCCCTGTGAAGCAACGGCAGTCCTGCTTCTGATTCTCCCAGCCTCCTAGAGATACTGTCTTGGTAGTTGCCTGGATGCGAGTTGTTCTGTGGCTGTGTAGATGCACCTCAAAAGAGGGAAGTGGGGGAACCGGGAATGAAGGGATGCTTGGGTGCCCTGGCCATGTCTGGCACTCAGTCTACAGGTTCAGACACGGGACTAGGCGTGAAACCCGGCCTCTTTGTGGCACTCTGGTCTTCCTCCTCTAGTTCCCTCGTCTCGGACAGACCGTCGCCCGGCCCCAGGCAGCGGTGTGGGGACTGAGCCCTCTCAGGGCAGCAGTACGCGGGCCCCGCCTACACGCTCCCCTTCATGCACCCCCTCCACCTTCGGCCCGGCAGCCGCTGAAGTGGTCTCCGCGGACTCACAGACGACACTCACCTGCTCCGAGCGACAGCGGCAGCGGCGGCGGCAGCAGCAGCAGCAGCAGGAGCGCCAGCGGCGGCGGTCGCGGGCTTCGGGGGCGCACCATGGCGGGGGGCGCACGCCGGGTGTCCGGGGCGCTTCTCTGGCACCTCGCGCTGGAGCTCTGAGAGGGGCTCCTCAGCCTGCGCCTCCCACCGCTGCCTCCTGCCCCTCCTCGGGCGCGCGGCGCCGACACTCTCCCACCAGGGTCCTGGGCGCCGCCCTCCAACTCCGAAGCGGACGGACGCACCACGCCGCGTCTTCTACTGGACGGCGACAGCGGCGGGGGAGGGGGCGAGAGAGGGCGCGCGCTCAGGAGCAGCCTGGGCTTGGGCGCGAAAGCGTGCTCCACCCTGACCTGCCCACCTGCTGTCGCCTGCCAGCTTCGCTTTGAGGAGGCTTTCTATTCAAGACACTGTGGAAGCTACTGCTGGAGATTCGCCATCTCCAGGGTCCAGCTATTTACCTAAAAAATCATCTTGTCTCACTTTCCGGAACCCTCTCCCCACTGCCACTAAGGAATCACCCCAATGAAATCTTGTAATAAATACGTATGTCCAAGTTATACGTACAAGGCACTTGCGTTTCTAGTATTTTTTTCTCTTATATTTGCCCATCTATGATTTCATTTCCCCTCATAAGTATCTTCAAGGGTGAGGTTCGGTTGTCATTAACCCCAAGATTCTGCAAGGATGGGCCCCAGAGAGGTGAAATGGCTTTGCTGGGAGCAGACCTGAAACTAGATCCCAGGACCTTTGCCAGACCAGACTCCTCTCAAAATTCAGCCCCGTCAGTATCATGAAGGATGATCCAAGGATTAAACTTCTCTCAGACTAAATTACGGAGATTTCCCAGGACAAAAGACAAGATCAATGAGGAAGGTGGCTGGAGAAGCCATTTAGGAGCCTCATCATCTTCAGATGATGCATTAGAGAGCAAGCTACTCTACCAGGATTAAACAGATAGGAGAAACCCAGGATTTCTACCCATAAAGGTAAGGGTAATTGTTGGACCTGGAGCTGACTTCCACCTGCTCCCAAGATAAAGACAGGCAGAATGACTTGGAAGAATGAGAACTAAGCAGTACTTACAGAGAGCAGAAGATAATAAAAGGAAGTAAAAGATTTCTTCCCCTAACCCTCCAACCAAGCCCTCCTCTACGTCCACAGACCACCTGGCAGAGGGCCAGGAGGGAGGGTACTGAGAAGTGCAATATAAACCTCTGAGATTTACTGGCTGCTGCTTCTGAATATGGCCATCCTGCTGTGGCCTCTGGGGGGCATTTACCGATGTAATCAGCCCAGAAAGAGAGTCATTCCAGCCAGGGGTGTAAATCACCCTTCAAAAAGCTAAGAGAGAGACATGCGGCCCTAGATAAGGAAGGAGACTGATGTGGCCTCTTGCGCCCTTTCCTCCCTTCTCCTGCCCAGGGGGAGCTGATTCCTGAGCTATAATGCACTTTAAATGGAGTTTGTGCTTGGTTTTAATCTATATCTGCCCTGCCAGTCTTACAGGAGAGATGTGAAAGTGAACATCTGGCTACTCAGCTTTTGTACAGGGCCTGTTTCCCCCAGCTCCACCCTACCCCTATGTATGCTTCCCAAGGCCCCCTCTCCAGTAAGGTTAGGAAACCTGTGGCTGGGGAGCTGATGGCCCCCACTTTCTGCTTCACTCTGGCAATAGTTTCAAAATGGGATTTATAAAGAAAAAGGTAACAATCTCAGGTGGTTGGGATGCTAGGAAGGGGCTGAGACCTATGCATCAACAAAGATGTGGGGTGCTCAGGTAGTATTACCTCTGCTCTCCTCTCCTTCAGCAACCAAGGCAAATCAAGTTTGGGGTAGGAGGGTAGGTTGGGAAAAAGCATTTGCTGACAGTGTTTACTCAGTGTTACTACTCAACGCTGTCCCCAAGTAATGGACAAGGAAGGCAGGAACAAGTCAAGCTGATGGGCTGAGAGCAATGCCCAACTTCACCTGTAAAAGGCCAGCCTCTTTCTGAGAGTAAAAGAGATGCTTGGAGCATATTTGTCTGGGCACTGAGGTGGAGAGCTTGACATCATTGGGCTTTTAATGAGGATTGGTAACCAAGGCTAGGGGAGGGTTGAGGAAGCCTATGCAAATAAATATGACTCCAAGACTAATATTGACAGCTCCTCCAGCACACTCTCTCCCTACCAACCATGTCCTCTGTGACTGCCAACACCTGCTAGATAAGCAGCATTGCCGTTGGGAACCTTGTGGATAATGACAAATGAGCCAATCCTTTCTACAAAGATGATGTTACTCAGCCATCATTCAATTCAATAATGTTTTTTGAGACTGATTATGGGTCCAGCTTTGTGCCAGGTGCAAAAATGATTAAAACACAAACTCTGCCCTGGGAGGGCCCTGTAATCCACTGACTGGGGCTCAAAGGTCCAAAGACTCTGTATTTTACTCCATTTTCATGTGTAATCTTGGTTTTCTGCCTTCTATCAAGCCCTCTCTCACTGTTGAGCTTAAATTCTTGCTGCTATCCTTAGCTAATCCAGGATGTTAGCAATGTAGTGAGTAACAGTTGACAGAACGAGATTTACAGACTGCTTGGGTTCAAATGCCATTTCCAATACACATTGGGTGATCTTGGGCATGTCACTTAATTTTTCTGGTGCTTCAGTTTATGTGTAAAATTACTAACCATATCTACTCCACATAACAGTTGTGAGGATTAAATAAGTATACATTGAGTAAAGGGTTTAGCTTAGTGTCTGGCACAAATAATATCATCCCGGGTGGTATGCTTGAGTTAATAATTCTGTGAACTTGGCCAGCCCCCATGACTCAACCTGCTGCTTTGCAGCTGGAGGCTACAGTTCTTCCTTTTGCTGAATATACTAGTGAGCCAGAGTGCTTGTAGGGATGGGAACAAAGAGAATTATTTTTTTTTTAATTGAAGTATAGTCAGTGTACAATATTGTGTCAATTTCTGGTGTACAGCATAATGTTTCAGTCATACATATATTCCTTTTCATATTCTTTTTCATTATAGATTACAATAGGATATTGCATATAGTTCCCTGTGCTATATATTATAAACTTATTTATCTATTTTATATACAGAAGTTAGTATCTGCCCTTCTTGAACTCCCAACTTATCTCTTCCCACATGCTTCCCCTCTGGTAACCATGTTTGTTTTCTGTCTCTGAGTCTGTTTCTGTGTTGTTTTTTTTTAATTTTTTAATGATTTATAATCATTTTACAATGTTGTATCAAATTCCAGTGTAGAGTACAATTTTTCAGTTATACATGAACATATATATATTGTCACCTTTTTTTCTCCATGAGCTACCATAAGATCTTGTATATAGTTCCCTGTGCTATACAGTATAATCTTGTTTATCTATTCTACAATTTTGAAATCCCAGTCTATCCCTTCCCACCCTCCACCCCCCTGGCAACCACAAATTTGTATTCTATGTCTATGAGTCTATTTCTGTTTTGTATTTATGCTTTGTTTGTGTGTTTGTTTGTTTGTTTGTTTGTTTTAGATTCCACATATGAGCAATCTCATATGGCGTTTTTCTTTCTTTCTGGCTTACGTCACTTAGAATGACATTCTCCAGGAGCATCCATGTTGCTGCAAATGGCATTATGTTGTCGGTTTTTATGGCTGAGTAGTATTCCATTGTATAAATATACCACCTCTTCTTTATCCAGTCATCCATTGATGGACATTTAGGCTGTCTCCATGTCTTGGCTATTGTAAATAGTGCTGCTATGAACATTGGGGTGCATGTGTCATCCTGAAGTACGGTTTCTTCTGGATATATGCCCAGGAGTGGGATTCCTGGGTCATACGGTAAGTCTATTCTTAGTCTTTTGAGGAATCTCCATATTGTTTTCCACAGTGGCTGCACCAAACTGCATTCCCACCAGCAGTGTAGGAGGGTTCCCCTTTCTGTTTCTGTTTTATAAATAAGTTCATTTGTGTCTTTTTTTTTTAAGATTCCACATATAAGTGATACCATGTGGTATATTTCTTTCTCTTTCTGGTTAACTTCACTTAGAATGACAATCTCCATGTCCATCTATGTTGCTGCAAAGGGCATAATTTTATTCTTCTTATGGCTGAGTAGTATTCCACTGTATAAATATACCACAATTTCTTTACCCAGTCATCTGTTGATGGACATTTAGGTTGTTCCCATGTCTTGGCTATTGTAAGTTGCACTGCTATGAACATTTGGGTGCATGTACCTTTTCAAATTAGAGTTCCCTCCAGATATATGCCCAGGAATGGGATTGCTGGATCATATGGTAAGCTTATTTTTAGTTTTTTAAGGAAAGAGAATAATTTTCTTTCAGTTTCATGCCTTAGTTTCTTGAGGGCAGAGGACTGTGTCCTATCTAAATATCTGTGCTACTTAGAACTGACAACCATAGAAAGGAATTGGTGTTTCCCTAACATTTGCCTGAACCAAACAGGGAAAGGAAATCCTCCATGCCTCCCACTTTATATGCCTAATAAGGAAAGGGAAATACTTCTTCCCTCTTGAAGAAGTCAGCTAGGTCCTGGGGCTGAGACTGCAACCAGAAGCAGTTTTCAGATTGAAAGGTTTCCATTCTTTATTACCTGACTTCATGATGAATGAACACCCATCCGTGCAGTGATAACCCTTACATAGCTTTGTGTGGATGTTCCTGGGCTGGGGCCTTAGTTCTGCCCTTAGCCTCATTTCCCAACCCAAGCTACCCTGTGGTCCTGACTTCTCAAGAACCTATAATTGAGACTTTTACAAATTTAACACCTAATACAGTACCAACTTAGAAAGACACATTGTTCATTGATGAGGATTTAGTAACAGCAAAATCCATTAAGGGCACAGACTCTGAAGCCATATTGCCTGGGTTCAAAATCTCAACTCCACCATTCACTAGTTGTGGGATCTTAAGCAAGTTACTCAGTCCCTCTGTTCATCAATTTCCTTATCAGTAAAACATGCATAATGAGTACTTGCCTTAAAGGACTGTTGTGAAAACTAGTGTGTATATATGTGTGTGTGTGTATATATATGAACTAATTTTATATATAGTATATATATATAATTATATACATTAGTTCATAAAGTTCATAAAGTCTTGCATGCAGTACACAACTGAAAAGTGTTAGCTACTATTATTGTTTTTGAAAATAATATGAATCACATCACACTATACCTATACAGTTGGAAGATATTACAAAAAATTATATGGGAAAATGTTGCCTTTTAGGTAAATATAATTTTCCACAAAAGAGGTATCTGATTAAGTTCTAGTTTTGTGTTTTGTAACTCCGAACTTCCACTTAAGATTACTGAACTGTGGTCAAAAAGAGAAAGAAAAATACCATATCACTTATATGTGAAATCTTAAAAAAATAAAAAAAAGACAAACGAACTTATTTACAAAACAGAAACAGACTCACAGACATAGAAAACAAACTTATTATTACCAGGGGTGGAAGGAGGTGGAAAGGGATAAATTGGGAGTTCGACACACTACTATACACAAAATAGATAAACAACAAGTTTATACTGTATAGCACAGGGAACGATATTCAGTATCTTGTAGTAACTTATGGTGAAAAAGAATATGAAAACGAATATATGTATGTTCATGTATGACTGAAGCATTGTCTGTACACCAGAAATTGACACAACATTGTAAACTGACTGTACTTCAATAAAAATACATATACAAAAAAAGAGATTACTGAACTGTGAACACATGTGCACCAGTCTTCCCAGGAGAGGGCTTTTGTTCTATCTTTCTGGAGAGAATTATTAGGAAATGACCCACTAGGGTGGGCAGTGAGTGGGGACCCCTCCTCACACTTGGCAGTGGAGGTGCTTTAAGCAGTTTCCTCCTCTGGAAACTAGGAGTGCTGCTTGGTGGGGGTAAGTGTGTGGAGTGGGAAAGAGAAACAGCATCTCTACCTAATGTAGCAGCAGCATTTCTCTCCCCCCCCGCCCCAGCCCTTCTGAGCTCTGACCTCAAGGACTCAGGGAGAAGGCCAGAGAGGCAGCTTCCCTCTGGACAGATGGACAAGCTAGGAGTGGAGGCTGCAGGCTCTGGTTGCTGGCTTAGAGAATACAGCAGTGCCCTCTGCTGTGAGGCATGCACGTGACACTCCTGGAGAAGAGCACTTGGGAACCTTGTGAAAATCAGTCCAGTGAGTCACTCAGGCACACTGGTGGGCTGCCCTATGGCTAGTGTCCTCCTTCCCTCCCTCCCACTCACTTTTAAAAAGTCTCCCTGCTGTAGAACCTGGGAAGATGTCATTTTTGTTTCTACTCTGTCTCGTTCTAGGCTTCAGAACCCTTTGTCCTTTTCTGGTCCAGAGCTGTCACTACTACTAAGTTAATGCCAGAGAATGACAATGTTTAGTCAATTCCACTGTCACCCAGGCCAAGTAGGGCTGTATCTTACTACGCAGATAAAAGCCTATTCACCCTAATGAGCTCTAAGGAAGGAAAGCCTGGGATAATACTGAAGAATGCAATTTTAAAACTCTCTCTGAAGTCTAACTGATCTTTGCTTGGTACTTTTCTTTTATTCCTATCTTCATATAGCACAAATCTCTACCTCAAACCATATTAAATTCTAAAGATGTTTTTGTGAGAGAAAAAACTTTGGAAAATGAGAAAGATCAAAACTCCTCTGAGCTGGTCTTTTGATTTTTGGCTCAGAGGAGGTCAAGGAGCAACTTTCTTTGGTCGTCCTGAATCCAGGTTCATCTGACGCCAGTTGCCTCCACCATGCCACCTAAGCTCAACCCCAATGAGATCCAAGTCGTACACCTGAGGTGCACTGGTGGGGAAGTCAGTGCCACATCTGCCTTGGCCCCCAAGATCAGTCCCCTGGGTCTGTCTTCAAAAAAGTTTGGTGATGACATTGCCAAGGCAACTGGTGATTGGAAGGGTCTGGGATGACAGTGAAACTGACCATTCAGGCCCAGATTGAGGTGGTACCTTCTGCCTCTGCCCTGATCATCAAAGCCTTCAAGGAACCAAGAGATGGAAAGAAGCAGAAAAACATTAAGAACAGTGGAAACATCTCTTTTGATGGGATTGTCAACATTACCCAACAGATGCAGCACTGATCTTTAGCTAGAGAACTCTCTGGAACCATTAAAGAGGTCCTGGGGACTGCCCAGTCTGTGGGCTGCAATATTGATGGCTGCCACCCTCACGATGTCATAGATGACATCAACAGTGGTGTGGTGGAATGCCCAGCGAGTTAAGAACTACAAAGAAAAATGATTTAACAAAGGGTTATCTGACAAGCAAAAAACAAAAAACAAAAAACAAAAAACAAAACTCCACTGAGGCTGTAGACAAGGAACTTTGGAGCTGAACTCAGACCCATCACCAACCTTAGAGAACGCTGATCATTTTGGTTTTCTGAACCTAGATACCAGAGTGCTGAGTCTAGGGCGCATTCTTAAGCAACTCATACCATGGAACAGTCTAGGAAAGAAGAGCCTGGAATATTGCTGAATAATGCAGTTTAAAAGGTTTTCCTTAATTCCTGAGCAGCGGTTCTCAAGGCTTGGCAGGAATCAGAATCACCTGAAAGGTAGATTTTTAAACCCTAACCTCAAATGTTCTGATTTAGTAGGTGTGGGGCGGGCCATGAAATTTTGCATTTCAAACAAGTTCAGATAATGCTTGATGGACCAGGGCCCAAACTTTGAGAACCATGATCTGGAGAAAAGCCCCTTGGCCTCAGCTATGAAAAGAGATGGCTTCGCGTTTGTCTGAAGGGAGTTCAATTTGGTGATTACTTCCTTATACAGATCTTCTAGAAGCAGACTGCACTCACCACATTTCTCATTCTGCAATGTTTATTTTCCCATTTAAAAAAAAAAGGAGAGAGAGGGAAACAAAGAAGGAAAATATAGAGAAAGAAGATGGGCAACTCTCTCGTGAATAGCCAGAAGAGAGGAAGAGAAGGATCCGGCATATAGTTAGGAAGAGGAATGCAACAGCTCCCTGAAGCAACACAAATCTCTATGCACCCCAAGACTACAGCCTCAGAGAGCCAGCTCCAGGGCTTCACCATCAGCCAGTAGCTCTATGGAAACCTAGCAATCTTCAGGCCTGGGATTTCACTAGTTTGGCAGCCTGTTGGTTTGCAGACATCTTTTAACATCTTGGGTTTAGCTGCATAGAAGATGGTCTCTTTCTGCTCAGGGTTTCTACAGTGTTTTTTGATAATTCCTGGGCACCAGCAGCTAATCTGATATCATGGGCTCACGTCCTTCACCAGTAAGGCAATCTGCTCCTGCAGATGCCGCTCCCCTTCCCATGCTTTGCTCTGGCTTCGACACCTCAGCAGCTCAGCCTTATGGTCCTGGTGATGCATAGGGCAGTAGCTCTGTGGTTCGCACAGCTCCTGAAAGGCAGGGGGCAGAGTAAGGGATCCTCTTGATGCCTGAAGTCAGCCTGCTAAGTATAATGGAGCTGCTGGAGGTAGTGGCAATAAAGGAGGGACGGTTTCTTCTCAGAGGGATTTGCAGGCCCTGGGAGGTGCATGCTAAAGTTGGCTCCCCTAAGTCTGGGTTCCCCCATTGCCCCACATGCCCCGTCCTTTACCATATATTCTGGAAAGAAGTCTCTGTAGCCCCCTTTGAGGATATACAGCTCTGGGTAGTACAGTGCAGGGTACCGGTTCAGGGCTCTGTCCTCTGCTCTCAGAGAGCGGCACCTTTAGAGAAAACCCAGAGATGGGTGTGGTGGAAAGAAGCAAGGTCAGGATTCCATGAGCCATTCACTGGGGAGGGGGAGGAAGAACAGACTATTGCTAATGCTAAAAAGGAGATCCAGATCTCACTATTCTTGCAAAACAAGGTCTAAGAAGCTTTCTTCCATTGGTACCCAATTACCAATCCTTTTTACTTCACTGCTCCAAACTTTTGAATTGTAGAAACCCCTTTCTTCCACCTTGGTAACATTCAAACCACAGTGGAAAGCATTCATTCATTCAGTCTCTGTCTGAACTGATTTGGGAAGATTCCCTGGTTGTAAGTTCTATTTCTACCATTCACCCTACCCCATATAGACACTCACATTCGGGGACCCCTCTCTGAGGAGAATTCACAGTGGAACACGATGATTATTCTTTTCTGGTTATCCAAAGGGACAATGGGCTTCTTCAGAAAGAACTTATACAGTTCTTCTTGACTGTACAAGTTTATGGCTCCCTGTAGAAGAATTTTAATAAGTATTTCCTTAAGGGTCTGTGAACAGTGCCAACACTTAGAAATTACTAGAATACCATCTCGGGATATTTGGGTTAGGAAGGATAGACTATAAGTACTTTCAGAGCAGAAATCTACCTGTATCTATCCTCAGGGTCTGACATAGAGCTTGGTATGTAGTAGGTGCTCAGTAAATGCTCCTGAACTAAACCACCTGAAGTGTAGGGATCACTGTGAGGAATGTCTGTAAGTATTAAATGTTTGTAAAGTGCTACTCAGCCCTTGGATTAATGTTTTTATTTCCAGGTAGGAGCTCTTGGCTCCTATAGAAAAGAGGGAGATTGATCTAGGAGGGAGAGGGAAAGTAAACTACTCAAGGCATACAGAATTAGAACAGGAATGAGGACTGACAGCTGTGATGTGCTCCAAATGTATGTCTGTCCTGGTTCTAGCATTCACAGGACCCTTTGTCCAGAGTCTTCTAAATAAAGTGTTCTCTCCAGCCCCTCCCCTGCTAAGCCCTCAGAGTAATCTTACCTGGATGTGTCCTCCCAGGTACTCATATGGATAGCGGCAATCAATCACATAAAATTTCTCAATCAGACCCTGGAACTTCCCCAACAGTAAGGCAGCCACCTGCACAGAAACTATGGTTGAATACCCTGCCTCTTTTGAGAGACAGAAGAGCCAGTCATACATTTCCTGATTTGACTCCCTTTAGTTACCCAGGATTCCACTGTGTGCCCAGCCTCCAAAGTCCCCCTACATTTGAAACATGGCAATGGTTCAGCCCCACCCCACATAAGAGGATAAAATAGGAAATGATCTCTTTGGAGAACCAAAATAGCTGGTATTGCCAGGATACCAGGGAAACCCATATTCAGGCTACTTATTTGGAGGCAGGCATGGCTCATTCAGTCTCTCAGAAGATACCCGAGGACTTCTGCAAGGACACAAGTAGTAGCCAGAGGTCCTGATTTACAAGTAGAAATGTGAAATGGGTCCCCACCCTCCACTGAAAAGGAAGAAAGCAAGTCTTTCAGAAAGGGATATGGAAGGAAATGGTTGATATCCACAGAAGGAAACTTAAGCTGCTTGTAATTGTGTAATTCGGTTCAGCCTTTCTGGAGGGAACGTCGTCAATACATACAAAAATAAACGTAACTACACTTTCAGCAATTTCTTTCCTAACACCTTAAGTAAACAGAGAAGTACATAAAGAAAGGGCACAATAATATTCACCTCACCACTGTTTTAGGTTATGAAGATATAATAAATAACTTAAATATTCAATATAAGGGGTTTCATTAAATAAATTATACATTATCAGTATAGCAAAATATTATATAGCCATTAAAAGGGTAATATAGATATCTTTTTACAGGTATAGAAAGATGTTTACAATGTCTCACTAACTATTTGCAAAATTACATGTTAATTATGATCCTATTTTTAGACAACTTATGCCAGAATAAAATCTGGAAGTCTATAAGGAAAGTATTACTAGTGGTTATCCCTGGTGGTGAGATTATGGGTAGAGTGACCAAATAATTATTGCACAAACTGGGACACTTTCAAGAGTGAAAGAAAATACTATTAATAATTACCCTTCACTAATAGGCATATATGGAACTGTAATGTGTAAACCAAGATGTAAGGTCACCCTAATTGGGTAATTTTTACTTTTTTTCCTTTCTCCTTCCTTCCTTCTTTCTTTCATAATTACATATTATTTGTTTAATTTTTTAAAAAGGTGACCTAAAAGACAGTCCTTTAATACAGCTCTAGTTGAATAAGAAGCCTATGTGGGTGAACTCAGTGAAAGAAATACAAATAGAAGTGGAGATTTTAGGGACAGAATAGACCAGATGGTAGCTTATGTAACCAGTTACCATCTCCAGAAATCTGCTTACTGTTTCTGGGTTGATGTACTTCAGATCTTGGTGTCTCCCTGACACGGTTGGCAGTGCACATACCTAGAAATACCCAAGAGCTGAAATAACAGCAAGTTTTCTATACCCAAATTTGAGATCATGACCCATATACTGTCCTTCTTTCCAAACAACCTTTAAAACGCCAGATGCCCTCAGAAATCAATGGTCTTTATAATGTGCATATGCAGCAATTCCATTTCTATGAACTGATCCTAAGGAACTAATTAAGGATATATGCAAAGTTTTAGATTTAGCTACAAATATGTCTATCTTGGTATAGCTCATAAGGAAAAATTGTAAAAGTAAATATCCTACAAGAAGGGATTTATTAAGAAATAATAGGCAGCCAAAAAAAAAAAATTCTGGAGGAATGCACACCAAGAAAATAAAAAAAAAAAAAGCAATAATACTGATTGCTAAGATTTGGGGTAGATTTCATTTTCTATCTTTTCTGTAGTGATGGAGTATTATTTACATAATTTAAAAAGAAAGTAGAAAGCCTCATACTTTCTCCACTGCTCTGGATTTTCCCAGAATGAATAAGGACTACTTTCTCACTTGGAAAGCTTAGGGCCTAGATCTACCACTACAGCATCTTCAGGTTATCAATGAGAACACAGTGATGATGCATAATTATACCTAGTGTCCTCTGCAAGCAGAAAAGAGAAGATTCACATCCAAAATACAGGATGAAATATAGGATGTGTGTAACCAAACTCACCTTGGAGAAATCACCAATCAGAGGTCCCTGGTTAGAATCTTCCTCCAGCATCTGAGTCATATTAATGTCACAGAGAGAGGCCATTTTCTTTAAACCTAAGCCCTAAAGACAACAAGAGTCCCCCCACCCCCAATCCTCATGTTAAAGATTCAGATACCCAGGGATGGACGGAGTGGAGGGAGACTCATTAAAAATATGCATGCCCTTTGATCTAATAATTCCATTTGTTTTCCTAAGAAAATAAAGACATGCACAAAGATTTGGCTATAAGGATGGATACCCCAGCACGTTTACAAAAGAGAAAAATTACTAATAAACTAAATGTTCAATAACAAGGTCTTGATTAAACAAATCATATTCCATACATTATAGATTACTATTAAGAAATAAGTATGTCCATTGACATGAAAATGACATGATATCATTAAGTAGGTTAGACAGAATGTACTTTGTAATGCCACTTTACTAAAAGCAAAAATATATTTGCATTACAAAATGTTTGAAAGAATATACATCAAGTATTAACAGTAATTATCTATAGCCTAGGGGTTATGGGCATTTTGCAATGGCTTCTTTTTGCTTATTTGCATTTTCCATTTTTCTATTACATCATATACTGATTTTACAAAATAGCCAAATGTATCTAGATTTTTTTTTAATTGAAGTACTAGGGATTGAACCCAGGACCTTGTGCATGCTAGGCATACACTCTACCACTGAGCTATACCCTCCCTCTTAGATTTCTTTTTTTTAAAGAAGAGATAGGGGATGAGGGTTAAGTTTTTCAGAAGTTGCCTTCCACCAAACCAGTGTGCTCTATGATGTTATTTCTATCAGAATACATGGAAAGCAGCAATAAATGTCCTTACTAATCAAAGTTCCCTTGTATTCTCTCAGATCTTAAAAAAGGTTGCGAAGAGAGTACAACAAAATATCTTCCAAAATTATAATATAACATGTGTATTTATTATTAGATATTTTAGATATATGGATGCAGATGTAGAAAAGACAAAAAGGACAATGGAAAGAAGAGATAAAAGTAAAGTAATGAGGAAGAAGACCAAAAGACAACTAAAGCAATCCCCATGTCACAAAAGCAGGGAAGACAGTAATATGCAAGATTAAAGATTCTAATCTTTAAAACATTCTTACCTTCCCGAGCTCTTTCTGGCTAGAACAATACTTCATTTTCACTTTATCTAGTATTGTGTTGTCCTTGAATTTTACCACCTGCTTCAGTCTTGGACTGTTCAAACTGTCTGGCAATGAAAAGGAGCGATACAGGCAGCTTCTGTTCAGAGATGCCTGTTTGGAAATATGAAACCACAAGGTTCTTATTCTTTTAAGTGTGTCTGCAGGCCAGCATCATGAACATCTCCTGGGAGCTTGTTTAGAAATGCAGAATCCCAGATGCTAGGCTTCACCCCACACCTGCTGAATTAAAATTTGCACTCTAATAAGATGCCCAGATAAGTCCTAGGAACACTCAAGTTGGAGAAACAATGCCCCAGGGTAAGCAACCTGTCTTCTCTTCCTCATTTACATTTTTCTCCTCAGACTGCACGATGTTCCATCTCTCCTAGATGTTTTAACTCCAGCCAGATTCTCAACCTGACCATCTTACATGTACCAATTCTTGTAGGAGAAAGCAAATGCAAGCTCAGTTCTTCCCAGTTATATGGTAAAAAAAAAACCAAAAACCTAATCCCATAGTTTCTCTATGGGGTCCTAAGACCCTGACAATCAATATTTAAGAACCCCAACAAAACTGAAGATGATGAGCCAAAAAAGTTAGCCTGGGTGAAAAAGTGCTGAGACGCAAGAGTATATAGTTGTCCCTTGGTATCTGTGGGGGACTGGTTTCAGGACCCCCACGGATACCAAAATCCAGGGTGCTCAAGTTGCTTATTTAAAACCATGTGGTATTTGCATATAATCTATGCATATCCTACTACATATTTTAAATCATCTCTAGACTACTTATAATACAATGTAAATACTATATAAATAGTTTCCTGCATGGGCAAATTTAAGTTTGCTTTTTGGAACTTCCTGAAATTTTATTTTTTTAATATTTTCAATCTGTGGTTTGTTGAATCCGTGGATGCAGAAACTGTGGACATGGAGATCTTACTGCATACCATTTTTTTTGTTAGTTTCTTTGAGTGGCAGAGAAAAAATATCATTCAGTGTTCTTAAAGGGGGTTAATGAGGAAGAAAATAGCAAAATAAGAATCATGCAAGGGAAAAGAAAACACTAGAATATGGGTGTTATATACCCAGAGGCAGGGGGATATATTAAATGAAATCTGATGACAACTTTCAGCTAGTCCAAGATTTTTATCCACTGTTTCCTTCTCCATACGCCCACCTCACTACTGCCATGCATTGATTTAGGAAAGGACTAGACCATAAGAGAGCCAAATTAGAACACACATTGATGGTCAATGGTTTCTGGGAGAAGATGTCAATATTTCACTTTACAATAACTAAATCTATTACAGTGTTTGCCACATCCGTGGTCCTGTCTAAAGGAAATTCCAGTGCTCATGGTACCAGCAGAAAGTGCAGTTCACATCTGGCATAGCAACATTCCATACCTATTTTTTCCAGTGGACCCTTGCCAGTCATTACCCTATGTCTTCATAAGCCTACCCCAAGGCACTGATGACTGGACCACATTGCTGGTTGAACACCCCTATTTAATGGTCAAGAAAATGTAAACATAATCTGGGCCAATCAGGTTCTGACAGTTAAACTTAGAAAATGTCAAAATAATTAGGCAGCAGCAGAAGCCAAAGCTTTATTAAAAGAGAGAAGTCAAAAGATACAGTCAAGGCCATGAGGCCAATGATGAATGGATGGATGACCCAAAGGTACAGTGGAAGAGGAGATGTGGTGCAGGACTGAGGAGCTGGCTACCCAGCCTCCACAACAGACTTTCCTTCATATAACTTCAAGTTTGCCCTGAGAAGAAGGCAGTGGGAAGCCAGATCAGAATTTCAAATTTGCTGGCCTTAATGAAATCTTTGTCTCTTTTAACCAAAAGAGCCTCTCTAAAACACACTGTAATTATTAAGCTAAGGCCTCATTTTGAAGACTTTGGATTAATTAGTTAATAAGTGAAATGCACCCATTTTTTAGTATTATATCTAAGAAATCTTTGCCTAACACAGGGTTACAAACATTTCCTCCTGTATTTTTTTCTTCAGCTGTTATATGGTTTTAAGTTTTATATTTAGGTCCATGACCTATTTTGTGCTAATTTCTATATATGGTATGAAGTATGGATTGAGATTTTTGTTTTCATATGGATTTTCAATTGCTTCAGCACAACTTGTTGAGAAGACTATGCTTTCTTCACTTAATTGCTTTTGTACCTTGGTCAATTATCAGTTGACCATATATGCATGAGCCTATTTCTCGAATCTCTATTCTGTTGCATTCAAGCTTTAGGTTCTTGGTAGCTATTATGATGGTGATAATGAAGGTGATAAACATCTTTTTGCATTTCATATAGTCCAAGGATAAGAAATAAATGATAGCAGAAAACTACTTTAACAGACAGAAAGAGCCACTACTGTTCTGAAAGATGCTTTCCACTATTTATATACAAATAAATGGCCACTTACTGCAAAGAGTGTTAAGTGCTAGGTCATGGAGGAATGATGATGATACTTTAGCTTTGTCTAGCTAGTCAGAAGTTTCCCAGTTCCCAGCAGCTGGTGTGGGGCAATCCCAGGACCAGCTGGCTTAGATTCTATTCAACATCTATCAATTAGTAATTTTCTTTGCTTAAGGAATCACAGAACACTTTTCAAATATGGGAGTTTTAAGCACTGAGAAGGCCAGAAAGACGACAAGGAAGCTTGCTCAGCTTGAATCCACTTACAGGTTTTATAAACTGTAAACTGAGGAGGCACCACTAGTTCCTCAAGAGCTGTATGCTTTTCAAACACACATAGACCTGGCTTCTGTCTGTACCACTCTATTGCTCTTGTCAAGGTTATGAACAATCTTCATATTGTCATATCTGATAGTCACTTCTTTAGCCATGTATCTTACTATGGCCATGTATCTTACTGTGGCTTCCATTGACCTGGCTACTCCCTTGTTCTTTGGCTTCAATGGCACCTCTTAATTTCATAGTTTAGTCCTAGTGTAGGCAACCCCTATACTAAAAGAACTATGATGCTTCTACCTCTCTGTCGCTCCTTCTCAGTCTTTGTCAGGCTTCCTCACCTACGAACCTCTAGTAGATGTTGGATTCGGGGATAGGACCTGACTCATTTTTATCTGCTCACTCTTGCCACAGGTGATTTTTTTCTACCCATGAATTTAAATTTTCCCTCTATGATGATGACTCTCAAATTTCTTGACTCCAGTCAAGATCTCTGCTCTTACTTCCAGACTTCCACATTTATATACCTGGCCTGACAATTTCTGAGTACCTATTAGGTGACATGGCAATGAATAAGAGAGTGGAAGAGACAAACAACTAAATACTCTCTGTACTTTTATGTAGTGATAAGTGCTGTAAAAAAAAATTAAGAATAAAAGATAGGAAAGTTCAAAAACTGAAGCATCTTCTGTACAGCACAAGGAACTATATTCAATATCTTGAAGTAACCTATAATGAAAAAGAATATGAAAACAAATACATGCATGTATATGTATGACTGAAACATTATACTGTACACCAGAAACTGATACAACATTGTAAACTGACTATACTTCAATTTAAAAAAAAAACTTAAGCAATACTATAAACCAACTAGACCTAATAAACATCTGTGTATCCATGAACATGCCAAGCACACTCCCATCTCAAAGGCATTGTGCTTGCATTTCCTTCTGCCTTGAATAACTCATTCCTCTGGTAACTCTTTGTTTGGCTCCCTTGTCACTTCAGATGTCTGCTCAAATGTCACTCTCAGAGAGATCTTCTTTAACATCTGCAACAAACTGAAAATACCAACTCCCCCTCTACTCTACCCCAATCCAGGTTCTTATTCTCCTGACCCTACTTTTTTACCAAAGTATTTTTACCATCTAACAATTATAAATGTAATTGTTTGTTTCCTCCAGACAAGAATGAAAGCTCCATGAGAGCAGAGATTTTGTTGTATTACTATATCCCCAGCATTACTGAATGAATGAATGAGATGCAGTGTGAAGGGGTGGGATGGGGCTTTAGATTGGAGCAGGGACACTTTATGTAGTCCTCTTGTTGCAGGACAAGACTTTACATAGTTTGGTCCTGTATCAAGAGGGATGACAGATTATATAGATATCGGAGCAGATAGGTTGCAATATTTGGTGAGAAAAGGTAGTTTTCTTCTGATTGTTTGTTTTCTCTATGAAACAAAACACTTGATTTGTATCCAAAACACATTTTAAATTCATCTATTTCTCTCTGTCTCATAGCCACCACCTGAGTTCAGGCTATCACCAATTCTCCCCCAGGACTACTGCAATAGCTTCCTAATCTCACCTCCTCCCAACTCCTTTTTTCTCACCTCCTTCCAAATATTAGTCCTCTCTAATCTATTCCTCGTCCAGCAACAAGTGTGGTCTTCATAAAACAAATCGGGTCATATTATTCCCCTGCTTAAAACCCTCCAACAGCTTCCCACTACATTTAGAATAAAATTTAAACACTCATAGCCTGAAGACCCCGTATAATCCTTCACCTGCCTACCTCTTCTTTCCCACTTGAGGCAACTTTCCCCCTCACTGATCCTGGCTTCTCAGTTCCTTAAACACACCAAGATCTCTTCAATCTTGGAAACTCTGCATCTACAATATTCCTGCTTTATGGAATGCTCTTGCCTCTACTCATGTCATGTATGGTTCCTTCACAACCAGAGCTTCACCCCAATTCATCTAGGACTTTTCCAGTTTTAGCACTAAAAGTCCCATATCCTAGGAACCTCCTCATTTTCAGACAAACTGGGATAGTTCATCAGTCTGTTCTCAACTAAATATCTCTTGCTTAAAAGGCCTTCCCTAATTACCTCCATTTGAAGGTCCCCTTCTGTTAGTCTCTATATCAGTCCCCATTTTGTTTCTTTCATTACACTTGGACAATTTGCAATAGTTAAATTATTTTGTCTCTATGGCAGTCATTTGCAATTTGGCTACTAAGCATCCTATTTTAGTAAAATCTCAGATTAGATGGGAGGCAGCCCTGCCTCCTGATAAGGAAGCAAAAGGGGGGATAGATATTTCCTTTTCTATTCTTTTGTAGCGGACTTGATATTCCTGCCTGGATTTTGAAACTTAAAGAGCAACACAAAAGTACAGGGTTGGCTAAGACTTTTTTTTATGGTTGCTGCATCACAGTGGAAAATATGGTGGGTGGCAGCAAGCATCCCTCAGCAGCAGAGTCCAGCAGCAGGTCGGGTTATGTTCCATGGCAGGAGGCCAGTAATGATGGCACTGAGTGTCCAGCCAGCAGGTGGTGGCATCCTGAGCACAATGTTCCTGTAGTAGCACTTTGGCTGGGCCTTACCTTATTTTCCAGCCTTCCTGGTAATTCTCTGAGTTTCTCAATACCTTCCAGAAAATCCCTTTTCTGCTTGAGGTAACTAGAATCAGTTTCTGTTATTTGCAACCAAGAATTCTAACTAGAACACCTAAGAACTTGATAAACATGCATTTGTTTTTTGATAGCTCTGTGCCAAGAATGAAAACTGCAGGAGGGCATAAACATAGTCTGTTTTGTTCATCACTGTATCATC
Source organism: Vicugna pacos (assembly GCF_048564905.1). NCBI lineage: Eukaryota > Metazoa > Chordata > Mammalia > Artiodactyla > Camelidae > Vicugna > Vicugna pacos. The sequence continues at coordinate 24,171,504 of NC_132989.1, read as the reverse complement.
AGAGCCTAGCACAGTGCTTGACACTTAAGTGCCAATAAATATTTTTTTTAAAATGAGTCAGAAATCACTACGATTACAACAATCTCCTTACTGTATAAGATATCTTTTTCCATTTAGCATCAAAGAGGTAAACCAATAAGAAAAAATTCCTATACCTTTTCTAACCTAAAATCTACTACTATGCATATTCTTATACAATGGGCTGTCAAATGAAAATGACTTTATAAGTCACAATTTAAGAAAAAGAGCCCATAAAGGGACTTAATATTTATTACAAACCAACAAAGTAAATACCTAATAGCTACATACTATTCTTCTCTGTAAACAAACAAAACTTCCAGAGTATTTTCTGGGGTCAGTCTACTTCAAATCCACCGTCCTATAATGTCTATATGATACAATTCAGAATGAATGATGTTTCTGAGACTATGAAAGAACTTCAAACAGCAAAGATTCAGTTATGTTCATTGTACTGTACTCATAATTTCATAAAAGCAGATTAAACACCTTAGACAAATTTCCAACAATAAAATTGAAAACAGAAGGACTTTCTTTTTAATCAACACTAAACTCAACTTTATTAAGTTAATACCAGTTGAGATTTGACTATATTAACTACAACATTTCACAAATATGAAGACTAATGTGTATTTGTAAGAGCAACACTAAATGTTCATTTTATATAGTTCTTTTTTTTCCAGAAGCCCCAGTAACATTTTCCCCACGCTACCTATCCCTAACTGCTTGCTGTTTTTCCACAGATCTACTCTGCATTATCAGCAAGTCCTCAGAAACATTTACTTCAGGAAGGTCGCTGTCCATTCTCCCAATAACCATCCTGCTCCTTTCAGTTAGTAACTTGGTTCTGTGGTTTTCCCACAAACCAAGGAAATTAAAACAAAACAAGACTTAATACGTTTATAGCACAGTGGCTCTCAAACTTTAGTATGCAGCTAAATCACTGGGAGGAACTGTTGAAACACAGATTGCTGGGCCCTACCCTCAGTTTCTGATTCCAGTCTGGGGTGGGGCCCATAAATTTGCAAAGGTAACAAGTTCCTACCTGATACTGATATTGCTGCTCTGGGGACCATACTTTATAGAGGGTTCTAGACCAGCAGTACCCATTATAGTAACACTAGCCACACATGACTATTTGCATGAATTAAAACTCAAAAAAAAAAAAAATTCAGTCCCTCAGTTGCACTAGTCACATTTTAAGTGCTCAATAGCCACAAGCTATTATACTGGACAAATACAAAATATTTCCATCATCTCAGAAAGTTTTACTTAACAGCATTATTCTAGATAATTGATTAACCATCCTTCCTAACACTTAAGTTCATTCAAATTCTGGATTTTCAATTTTACCAACCCTACACAAAAAGCAACTATCATTTTCACACGTCACTAGTACAATTTTTACCTCCCAGGTATTTTCAGTAGAAGACACCATAATACTGCCAAAAACCTAGGCTCTGGAGTCAGGTAGATCTTGATTTAAGTTGTAGCTCTGCCATTTGCTAACTTTGCAAACTTGGGTAAGAGACCTTACCTCATGGCCTCATGTTCTCCTCTCAAAAGAGGATAATAATAAAGGAAAAAAAAAGGCAGGGGATAATACTCATCTTTCAGGACTGATATGAGAATTAAATGTGATGATGGATGTAAGCTGCTTGGCACACAGTGCTTAGTACATTCTACTCAATAAATGGGAGCTATTATTATTACCTGGCTCTCATTTTCCCTTTCCACTCTAGTCCCTGTTACTACCTAAAATACTGAAACCCATGCTACTTCTTTCCCAACACTCACACAATGTTCACTGACAACCCTCTGAGGGCTAGGCCTTCATAACCCCGAAACACTTGCATCAACCTTCTCCTGCATTCCACATTAGCTTCTCAACAAACTGGGATTTAAAAAAAAAAAAAATCTGCAACCATCCTCTATTACGCTACCACCAAGAATGCAAACTTGACATGTCCTCAAACTGACCAAAATCTCCTCTAGTTCTCAGAACTTTCTAAACCAGCTGTTTTGTTCCCCCTCAGCAACTTCCAATCACATTACTGTTCTTATTTTACTATTTATCCAGGGACATGTGGCTCCTTATCCAGGCTTTGATTCATCCTCATCTACTTCTCTGTTGCCTTCATTATCATCTAGGTTACCTTGACCACTTTTTCATCTATCATCGACAACCTGCAACCCTCACTTAACCAACTCTGGAGTTCCAAAGTCTCCAATCTTGCTTCTAGGCAAAAGTATTCTTATAGGAAGACACTATGCATGCAGGTCTATCTTATAGGACCTTATAAATATCATTTTATTAGTCTTTCAATAATTCCCTTCTGCAGTTTCCAGAAGTTGCTTATAACCTTCTCCATATTCTTCAAGGCCCTCACCTAATAATCTCCTCTGAGTCATAAGATTACTTCAACTCTCACTTGGCTCACTCTTCATAACTCCACACATTTTGGTCCTTATGCTAATTAAGTATGTACACTATGCTACACTATAATAATTAAGCACCATTAATTGTCAAGTGTTGTTCTAAATGTTTTGTGTGTAATTTACTCATTTAGTCCTCACAACAACCCCATGAAATAGTTACTAAAGCAATTTCATGAAAAGATGCATGCACCTTAACGTTCATAGCAGCAAAATTTACAATAGCCAAGACATGGAAGAAACCCAAGTGGCTACCAACAGACAATTGGTTTAAGAAGATGTGATATATATGTGCAATGGAGTATTACCCAGCCATAAAAAAGAATGAAATATTGCCATTTGCAGCAACATGGATGGACCTAGAGAATATTATGCTTAGTGAAACAAGTCAGGCAGAGAAAGACAAATGCTAGGTAATATCACTTATATGCAGAATCTAAAAAATAATACAAATGACTTATATATAAAGCAGAAACAGACTCACAGACAGAAAACAAACTCATGGTTACCAAAGGGGAGAATGATGGGGGGCAGGGAATTAGGAGTATGGGATTAACAGATACAAATCACTATACATAAAATAGGTAAGCAATAAGTATTTACTGTATAGCACAAGGCATTATACCCACTATCTTGTAATAACCTACAGTGGAATATATTCTGCAAAAAAACCCCAAAAAACGAAATGACTATGCTGTACACCTGAAGCTAACACAATACTGTAAATCACATAAATTCAATCAAAAAATTTTTTAAAAGGAGAGAGGTATTGACACATGCTAAAACATAGATGAACCTTGAAAACATTATGTTAAGTGGAAGAAACCAGTCATAAATGTTACACATTGTATGATTCCATTTATATGAAATGTCCATTCTGGTTGCCTAGGGTCGGAAGAAATGCAGAGAATGGGGGATGACTGCTAGAGGTTGTGAGATACTTTTTGAGCGATAAAAGGTTCTAAAATTGATTGTGGTACAGATTTTTGAATATATTAAAAACCATTATATTTGTATACTTTAAGTGGGTGAATTGTATAGAATGTGCATTGTATTCCAATAAAGTTGTATTTTTAAAAAAGATTCTTTAATCTTTTTTATAGATTACTAAATTGAAACATAAGGAGAGCATATGACCTACACATACAGGTAAAAGTGGCAGAGCCAACCTATGAACCCAGGCAGTCTGGCTGTAGAGTCTATACTTTTTAGATCAATATACTCTACTGACTCCTATGCTCTTGACTTTTCCACAGCAACAAATAATTTCAAAGTCATCCTTCAAAGAGATAAACATAATAGCTAAGGCTAATTAGCCCTAATTTCCTTTCAAGGAGAATATATTTAAGTATACCTTGTGAAATAAAAATATATATAAAATGAGGTCACTACAAAGCTGCAGTAATTGAACTACAGTACCATAAAGACACACACATACCAACAGAACTGAATAGGGAATCCAGAAATAAGCCCTCCTATACACAGTCAAATGAATTTTGACAATGGTGCCAGGACCATTCAATAAGGAAAAAACAATCTTTTCAACAAAATGGATCTGGGAAAACCAGATATTCACATGCATATGAATGAAACTGGACCCTTACCTAACAAGATACACAAAAAATTTAAAATGGAACAAGACCCAAATTTAAGAGCTACAATGATAAAACTCTTCAAAGGGTTTCTGTTTGGGGTGATGAAAAAGTTCTAGAGATGAATAAGTACATTTGTAACAATATGAAGGTTCTTAACGCCACTGAATAGTACACGTAACTATTAAAATGATAAATTTTAGTGTATTGTATTTTACCATCATAAAGAAATGTATAAAATGAGTAAATATATAAAACTGACACCGCTGTGTCCTAGATCTCTCCTTTCTGATCCTTGAATGATGTTATTCTTGTTTATATCTACCTCATTATTAGTCTCTTCAGAGGCTATCACTCCTTTTTCACAAGCTCTTCCTCTCTGTTTTTAAACTTGGAGTCATTAGCCTTCATTTTCTCTTCTATGCAGTGGTCCTGAAACATACATTTCCAGTCCTGATGGCTCCAACTCCTCAGTATTTCCATTTAAGTTTCCTGTTACCACCTCTAATTCAAAAGTGCAAAACAGAACCCATCTTATTCCCTTTGAATTCACCCTTCTTTTCAAATTCATTACAGTGTCACCTTTCTCCAGTTACTTGGGTTAAAGTTAAAAATAGTACCTTCCCAAACTCCTAGGCCCTTTTTTCATATCATTCTGTCATTCACAATACTTCTGACAATCTCTCATTATCTTGAGTATTGACTTACTTACTTATATTGTCTATCTTCTTGACTAGAAAAAATATAAACAGGAGCTCCATGAAAATTAGGAATTTTGTCCATATTAATCATGACTCTGTCCTCAGTTCTAGTACAGCACCTGGCATAATCAGCCTCATAATATTTATTGAATGTTGTTACAGCTTATACTAGTTTTTATTAACAATAATAAAGTACATAGACTATCATAAACTGTTCTTAATACTTTATCATATTCACAAAAATCCTCTTGAAGGATTTTTTTTTTCATTATTATGCTCTCCATTTTACAATTGAGAAACTGAGCCTTAGGGTGGTTAAATGTCTTGCTCATGGTCATAACACTAAATAAGAGAGTGAGGACTAGAAACCAAGGGTTCTAACTCAGCTATATCATATATGCCTGTAAAATGAATAAATTTAAAAAATACACCCCCACACATATTTGATTCAAAGAAGTGACATTGATTCAGAAAATCTAAATGCCTCAGAAACGATCTTTGACATATCAGTACGTTGCCAATAAGCCAAAAGCTTCAGATATTCCTCTCAGTGGTACAGGGAAGATAAAAGAAGGCAAAAGTATATATTCTAAAATACCTGAAAAGTCATACTAAGTATATTCCATATTACTATTATTCTGGAGGCATCACTTACACCAGATTACACTGGTGGTAATCTACTCAAACTACTAACAGAAACCTTCTCACCAGCAGTGATGAGTGTCCCATTGTAACCTGACATCTTCTCAGTCTGGTAACCCTTAGATATAGAGACCATGTCTTCTTGATCTCTGCAGACCTACCACACAGTACAATGGCTGCAACATATTAGATACACAATATTATTTATTCAAGAATGAAGGAATTTGAAAAATGTAAAGATACTACCAGAGAGTACTTTACCTTGGCCTCTTCTTGATCTTCCAGAGAAAACTCCATCAATTCATCTGAAATCTCCTCTGCTTGGTCTTCTCCTAGCTTTGGATTTTGATCTAATTTTGAAACTGTAGTAATGGGACTGCCCAGATGTTTCATTTCACTTTCCACCAAGTTTCCATTGTCCTATGAAGTATATTGACAATATTAAAAATTATCCAGGACCCTTCCTTACATTATATACAAATATTAACTCAAAATGAACCAACAACTTATATGTACGAGCTAAAACTATAAAACTTTTAGAAGAAAACAGGAGGAAATCTTCATGGCATTGGATTTAGCAATGATTTCTCAAATATGACACAAAAGCACAGCAACGAAAGAATGGATAAACTGGATTAAAAACCTTTGTGCATCAAAGAACACTATCAAGAAAGTGAAAAGGCAACTGACAGTATAGGAGAAAATGTTTGCAAATCATATATCTGATAAGGGATTAATACTTAGAATATATAAAGAACACCTACAACTCAACAACAGCAACAATAATAACAGAAACAAACAGGACTTGAATAGACATTTCTCCAAAGATATATAAATGACCAATTTTCACATGAAAAGATATATAACATAACTAGTTATTAGGGAAATACAAATCAAAACCACAATGATACCACTTTATACCTATTAATCCTAATGGGTACTACTATTAAAACAAACAAACAACAACAAAACCCAGAAAATTACAAGTGTTGGCAATATGGAGAAATTGGAACCCTTGTGCATTGCTGTGGGAAATGTCAAATGGTTCAGTTGCTACGGATAACAGTATGGTGGTTGTTCCAAAAATTAAACACAGAATTAACATATATGATCCCAGAACTCCATTTCTGGGTATATACCCCAAAGAATTGAAAGCAAGGATTTGAAAAGATATTTGTATATCAATGTTCATAGCAGCATTGTTCACAATAGGCAAAAGGTGGAAACAACCCAAATGTCCATCAGCAGGTGAAAGAATAAACAAACTGTGTCAGATACATACAATGGAATATTTTTCAGCCATAAAAAGGAATGAAATTTTGATGCATGCTACAATATGGTTGAACCTTGAAGACATTAGGCTAAGTGAGACAACACAGACACAAGAGAACAAATACCATATGATTCTACTTACACGAAGTACGTAAAGTACTCAAAATCACAGAGACAGAAAGTAGACTAGAGATTACCAGAGGGAGAAAGGAGGAATTATTGTTTAATGAGTAGAGCTTCTATTTTAAATGATGAAAACATTCTGAAAAGGATAGTGGTGATAGTTGCACAACACTGTGAATGTATTTAATCCCAATGGATTGTACACTTAAAAATGGTTAAAATGGTAAATGTTATGTAAATATTACTATATTTTAAAAAATCATACACACATATACAAATACTATCTGCAAGTTCTCTCTTACTCCAAGAAATCAAAAATCTGAAACATGATCAACTTTATCTACTTAGTATGAGATACGTTAAAATGGTTTTCCCATAGAGTTGACATTAGAATCCATATCTCTGGAGTATCTGAGTCCATAGTCTATTAAAAGTAAATGAGTGACTGGGTAACTTTAAACTCCAGCAGCTAAATGGACAAAGGACACAATCATTCACTAGAGGAAAAATATGTGGCTAAGAGTCACATGAAATCATTACTAATTACTTTTAACATAAAATAAAACATTTTACTCATCTAATTAGCAAATTTTTAAAAGTGATAATAAATCACTTATCCAAATGAGTCTTGGATTGCTCATGAAAATGTAAATTCTTAGAACTTTTTTTGGAAAGGAATTTGGCAATATGTATCAAATATCTTAAAAATATTTATACGTCTTAATCTAGTAATTATAATTCATAGTACTAATCCTAAGGAAAAAAACCCTCTGCAACATAGGCAAAGATTTGTGCTCAAGAACTTACAAGATAGCTTTATTTATAAAAGTAAAACATGAATACACTAAGTGTCTAACAACAGAGAAGTATTTACACATATTATGGTCCACTTATTGGAATAAAAATATCCGTTAGAAAAATAATGTTTACTAAGAGTTTTAATATTAATTTAAAAAACCAAGACATAAAGTTTTATATATATATACATATGATATGGCCTTGACTTTACACACAGTTTAAAAAATGAGGAAAAAAAGTGAAATGTTAATAGTGGTTTTTCTCTATGAGGTAGATATTTTCTTTTTTATAGTTTACTATATTTTTTTTACAATCTTCACAATGGGCACATAGTACTTTTAAAATCAGAGGAGGGGATACACTTAAAGAATAAAGCAGAAAAAATGTTAAATGCCTAAGAAATTTTTCTTCTCTTTAAATTTAAACAAACAGAGATCAGAGGACATGTCTCCTCCTCCCTTTGCCTGCTCAAAGGTTACTTCTCCAACCCCTTTCTCACTCAAGTCAGCTTAGCAAAATTCAAAGGGGCATAAATCCAGATCTGCCATCCTCTATCCCACAACACCTCAGATGACTCCTGAGGATGATGTCCAGTGACTCACCAGTAGAGAAAGAGGAGACATGTAAGGTCCCCGTGGTCTCTTTTGAAACCTCAGGTTCCTGGGCGTCCACCACTCCAAGGGCTTTGAAGTACTGTTTTCCTGCGTAAGAAAAGCTACGTTGGCTGCAAGAAGAGAAGAGTCAGCAGCCCTTATCAAAAACTTTTCATCTGATGAAGCCATGAATAACCGTCACGAAACACAGTGTATGTAATCAAGGTTGACTATATATCCTGAAAATGCAAATTATGGTTTGGATTTGTTGTATGATATTTAGATTTGCTTTGGAGGATACTAATTTTATGATCACAAGCCAAAGGAAGAGAGGGAAAAAGGAACCTGAGAGGGGTGGAAATGATGAGATTTTTAAAAAGTGATTGTAAAGGGAGATTAGAAGGACTGTATTAATTCAAGAAAAAGCTGATTAGAACAGCCACAAATATGGGTATAACTTAATCAATGTGAGCGGAAGAGCAGCAGCTATCTTTTATAGACACTGACCTGGGGGAAAGGATGGGAGGCAGGGAAAAGAAAAAGATAGCTAGAAAAGGGGATTAGTTGAAGGGATTAGTTAGAGAATTATCTTAGGTGGCTCTGGAGAGGACAGTTTCAACTTGGAACTGAAGGATGGCCTGAGGCTCAGACCAAAAAGGACAATGGCCTCCTCAGAAGAGGGGCTAAGAAGCTAGGCTGAGGGGAAAAACAGAAGAAATGAAGAAATCCAGACTTGTATTTGAAGCCATGCAAAGAATATGTGAACAAGTTATGTAAGTTATACCTATTTTTTGGGAAAAAAAAGTCCTAGATTCCTTACACTACAATCAACTGAACATGAATAATAATGATGACCTGCAGTGAAGACTTGGAGCTAAGTTTCAGTCCTAGGATCAAACCTTCAAGAGAAAAAAACAAAAAGAGGTTTTTTTTTCCCTACAGTGATGCAATTTGCTTGTCTAGCATACTGAGGCACAGACAGCTCTAGGTCTCATAATGGATACAGATGAGTGAGTTGCTTCACTCAAAGGAAGAAAACTGCTAATGAATCTAGTTTTATATTAAACACTCACATTTTCTTTATTTGCAGATGAGCTGCATACAGTAGCTTTCTTCCTGTAGCCACAGTTCAAGGTATTCGGGGTGCTGCAAAGCAGGTGTGCCTACAAGAAATAATTTTCTGAGAACATCCAGAATCCTTAAGCCACAGGTAGGTTGGAAATCCTCTGCCTCCCACCGACAAACAAACCCAAATCTAAGAAAGATGAGTTACTCACTGAGCTGCATTTTATAAGTTGTTGATGATAATTCCTGTAGATTAAAAAAACTTATCAGTTAAACCCCAAATACAGTTTGGTTATTCTTAAGTGACTTGAGGCATCCCAACTTTTCCTTTGTTCCATTCTAGGAGCCCTATCCCTAGTTGATATGTCTCTTTTAATAACAAAATGTAGGGTGTTCTCTGTGGTAAGTATGAAGACATTGAGTGAAATCCTGTATATAAGGACTTCATTTCACTTGCATAACCATATATATAGATTCACGTCAAAGGTGACAAGTTTGTCCTATATCTTATATAGACACAATTTACAATTTAGCAATTTTTCAGCATTGCTATTGGGAGCCAATATTTACTTTCTATGAATTTCTATTTTCCCTTCCCAGATTTTACCTAGTCTACATGGGTTAGGACATATTAAGCAATTAAAAAAAAAAGCAATACAAAGTAAAATCTTCACATGTATTGATAAAAATACCTCATGGAAAGCCTTCCCTAGTGCACAAAAGTGGCATCTAATTCATCTAAGCATTGAAGGATAAAGTTATACATAATTAAAACAGTCAAACGGAAAACTTGCGATAAGTTTAAGAAGTGAATTAAAATTACTCTTCATTCCTTGAATACTCTCTGACTAAATATTTTTAAGATTGTCAGCAAAGAACCTTCAATAGTAATAATAATAAACATAAAATGCTTGGTAAGCATTGGGTACACATTTTCATTTAATCCTCACAGGAGCCAGTTATGAAAAGTACTATTATTATCTCCATTATTATTATTATTTCTTTATTACAAATAAGAAACTGAGGTCCCTTGAAGCTAAAAAACTTGTCAAAGTGAGTTGGTAAAGTAGTAAGCCACTCTTACCCAGACATACTCATTCCAGTCTGCACTCTGCACTTTTAACCACTAAAATACAGTACTACTCACATGCAGATAACAGCCTATGCCTAAGTTCAGTATATCATTTTCCTGTATTTTAAAGACAATACTACTTGTGTGATGGTTAAAATGAACAGCCTTCATTTTCACAACACAATTTAGATCTGGGAAACTTAAAAACCTTTTAAGGGAACAATCTAGGCCTCCACACCCACTCACATCCAAAGTGAAACATTCTCTACAGAGTCTACAGAATATACTATCCCCATGCCCGTGCTGAAAAGGCTTTAGCATGGGGTTCATTTAGAAAAAGAACTTACATTCCAGCTAACTGTATTTCCTCAGGTACTGAAGAATCCAAGGGACCTGCAATCAGATACAGAGTTATTTTTGTCCATGCATTCTGTCTTTCCCTCTAATTTTCTTCATTACCAGTGAGTCATATTAATGTCAAAAGCTGACCTTTTGAACACAAAGGCTCTTAACAGGTGCCAATTTCATTGTATAAGGTATAAGTTCATGGCAATATAAGAATTTACGTGTGTCACTGAAAGAAAAAAATATTGAGAAGAAGTGCACTATACTAATCTACAGAGATTTTTTTTCATAAGTAGAAAGGAAAGCTTATCATTCAGGAAATCAAATTAGAACAAATATTAAAATGGTTGACTAGTAAAACACATTCCTTTTGGGCACACACCTTATAAAACACATAAGAATTAGCTGACAAAGTATTTCTTTGTGTTGGTTTCTTTGCCTCTACTGAGAGTAGACTAGGGTATAAAACTTCTCATCTTAACTACCAATTTAATTCACAATCAGTCAACAAAATATTCCTTCCTGTCTAACTTTTTCAATGCAAAGTGACCCCTATTAGGGTCAATTCTCCTCCCATTGGCTGATTCATTCTACTCAAAAATCCTCTAGGTACCCAATGCATTCAAATTTCAAGGTTCTCTATCTACTTTTATCACCTTCGGTCTCTATCCTTGTATCCTGTCCTCTCCCCTAAAAGTTATTTCCTTGAGGCCTTTGTTTTCCTTTTTCCTACCAGTTTTATCAAGGTCTGTAGAAGTGGTAAACTGAGTGGCAGACATCTCCCCGCTGCTAAGATTTGAAAGATCAAGGCAACGCTTTGGAGTTCCTCTGTTGAGACATAATAGTACATCAAGATTCCCATTAGACTGTAATATCCTTAAAAGGAAAGATCACATTATCCTCTTCATTTGAGACATCCCTCAGTGACTATCATATAATGCGAACAGTGTCCAAATAAATCTGATTGTTTCTTGGAAATATTTCAGACTAGGCTGAGAAAAATCTCCCACCTTTTCTCTACTCCAACTACCTGTACCTAATTTTCTCCTCACCAACATACTGAGAGAAGATAATATTTTTTAAATTGAGAACCAAAGTTTATTGTTCATAGAAGGTCTTGACCCCACATCTTTTGCCCTTTGCACCATGAGCACACAGATTTGATTTCTCCCGGGAGTCTCTAGTACTTCTCAGGCATTGTGATTCTCCAACTTTGTTGGCTAGCTGAGGCAGCAGTGAATGGCATGACTAGAATTTAAAGTACAATAACAATAACACTAATTGTAACACTAATAAAGTGAAAATTCATATAATGCAACAGAGTTTTCAAAGACTTTTTCCAGACATCATATCATTTGATTCTCACAAGATCCTAATAAGATAGGAAGAAATTGATATCTCTATGCTACAGAAAAGAAGCCTGAGACTCTAAAGGGTCAAAATGGTTAGTCAAGGCACACCTAAGACTTAAACCCTGATCTTTGAGCCAGAATCATTTTTAAAAACCAAAATCTGTTTAGAAGAGCTAAGGAGATAAGGTGTGAGCAGAAAAAGTGGATTTACCCAGACAAAATGCTTGAGTCTGCAGAATCACCAAAAAGTTTCTCCACTGGAGTTCTAGGGAGATCTGAACAGATGGTAAAGGAAGTATCTCTCTCCAGGAGCAGGTTTAATACCTTCCTCTGATTAGACCTAAAACTAGGTCCTGAGCCAGTGCTTCTCTTCTCTCTTGTAGATGTAAAGAATTCTGCAGACATGGTCTCCGAGTTCTCTCTAAGAAAACATAAAACCTAACTAAGAAAGGAGAACGTCATCTACACAGGTACACCACGGAGGGTCCAGCTTTCACAACCTCCTCCACCCTTTCCAGCAGCGGCCAAGCGGATCAATATTGGAGAAGGAGGCATTCCCAAACGGTGAATCACAGCTTGGCTTGAAGGTTAAATAGTACTTGCCCGAATTGGCTTGGCCTTTCCGTCGGAAACTGAACTTACCCCAAGGCAACCTCAGGACCTTAAAAATGGAATAAAAAGAGGACTTTGACTTGTTAGGGGCCACACAGCTCATGACTCCTGACAGGAAGGGGTTCAGATCTCCTAACTCACAATAATGCCCATTAGGTCCCTCTAACCTTTCGCACAGGCCCTGATTCCGCGGAGGAGGCGGCTTTGGGCTTACCTCAAGTTTGAATCTGAGACGTGCCTTCAGGAGAAAGGGAAGTAAGTGGGAATCGGATCCAAACGAAGACTCCAGCAGAATTAAAGGAAATCTAGGGAAAGGAAGCAATTTAATCATACTTCTCGACTGGATAGGCGGGGGTCCGGCTTCGCCGCTTCTCTCAGCAGACGGCCAAAGTTACATCCTCAGAGAAAGAAGATCAACAGCCAGCCGCAGGCCTTGACCATTCAAACCTTCCGCCCTCTCAATAGCCTATCCCGCTCGCCTCTCAGCTGAGTCAGCCAATCTCCGGGTGCCTGCCCAGACCCATCCCAGCCTCGGCCAATCGATTGACTCGTACATCACCCGGGGCGTGATCTACTCCGGAAGGAGCGATATTTGCCCCGCCCCTCCACCAGAGCAGGCTGCCAATTGGCTCACCAGATTTCAGCAAAAGCTTAGGTAAGCCCCGCCCCACAAGGAGCTTGGCGCGTCATTGGCTCTCCCTCTGGCCAATCATCACACCCTTTCTGAGCCCACCGGTCCCTCAGACCCTCAAGCCCCGGGATGTTTAAATCGCACCTTGCTAGAGATCACCACTCCTTAGGATACTACCTAATTTATGTGGGACCGTGTTTCAAACTATTTTTTTTCTTCCCTGCTTCTTTCTGGTGTCATTACGTTTTGCTAGCCTTCTGCTGTAGATGGAACATTTGCCGCCGGGATGGCAGATGTTGCAACGAGACAGGTGTGTGCATTTCTGATGATCGGCATTGGCCCCTTCCAAGAGCTTTCCTTGGTCGGTGTCCCTTTTAAGCGCGCAATATCTGAGATTCTAGGTTATGTGGGGTAAAGGAAATTCCTTTTCAAGGAAAATAGGAGGGTTGAATCATCTCTTCGCTTAATTCTTACCACAGTCCAAAGGATCTCAAACTGTGGTTGTTTATGGAAATGTGAACATTGACTAGGTGATATTAAGAATTTATTCTTAATGTTGGGGATTTACTTTTAAAAAATCCTGTAGGAGTAGTGGTGGGTATACATGAAACAAGATTGGCCGTGAGTATTGGGTGATGTGTAACTGGTCCATTTTATCAATGCTCTCAAAGTTTAACCAGCATACTAATCACCTGGGGAATCTTGTTAGAATGTAAATTCTGATTCAGTCGATGTGGGTTGGGGCCCAAGAGCCTGCACTTCTAAAAAGCTCCCAGCTGATGCTGATGCAGCTGGTCCTTGGACCATACTTTGAGCAGCAGAGGATTATGCTATTCTCTTTGTATATCTGAAATTTTCCATAATAAAAAGTGTTTAAAATAACCTCAGAAGCTCTTTATAATACAGGCCCCCAAACTGATGATTCAGTCTAGAGTGGGCCCCAGGAATTAACAAGGCCTCCAGGTGCTACCCATGAAGATGGCTTGCAGAGCACAGTTTGAAAAACAAATCAGAAATGCAACCTTTATCTTTGAGAGACAGTAAGTCACAAATACAACATTTATCTGGTGTCAGGATTTTAGTAGTAGTAGTAGTGGCTGAGAGGTACAATGTAATTAGCAGGGTTTTATCCTAATACCCTTTTTATCTGTAGAATCTACTTCCCCAGAATGGAGGTGTGTGAGGAGTCTTTATCCTATAGTATAGAGATGGTGAGTGTGGGAGTCAGCACAGAGCCCTGCCATGCCAGGTGAGTTTGAAAATCAGGCTGGGGATTAAGGGAATATGGGATGAATTGGTTTCTGCTTTGATGACTATAATCACACTTTATGGGGCCACTATCTACTTCTTCACAGGTGGGAGGTAGAGACAGATGAAATTGTCCTACAACGGCGGCAAAAGCAGATAGATTATGGCAAGTGCACGCCTGGTTACCAGTGCTTTCTGCAGCAGGTTCCCAAGTGAGTGTAATTGTGGACAGTCACAACAAAAGTGTCAACCAAGTGGCTTTTATTCAATGTCAGATGATGGAAAGATACTAGAATCTGAGTGCTCTCACAAAGTGATCTCACTTTGCAGCATTACTAAAATGAATTATCCTGCAATCTAGCCCCAAAAATAAGTTTCTAAAATTTTTTTCAAGTGGAACAAATAATATTTGGTCCATAAGACTTTTTAAAGCTCTACCCATATTTGCTAATGAAGTTTTTTTTCTTTTTTTAGTTTAAATGCATTTTATTTTTAGAAGACCTACATGACATGTCTTTTTTTTTCTCAAAAACAATGCCTCTGCTCCAAATAAATCAATGTCAAAATAAATGAAGAGCTCAAGATGACATCAGTCCCATTTGTCTAAGACCTGGTGCTGCGTGGATGAAAAGCAGGGGCCAGCCAGTTATGATGACAGGTGATAGATCCAAAGTAACAGCCAAATTTGTTAACATTTTTCCATTTCTAAACCATCCTTAAAGAAAATCATGTGTGGGGTCACGCCATCCTCACAGTGGTCTAGCAGAGCAACCATGCCATCTGGATTCATGTTTTCACCAATAAACAACTGATAGTTTTTGAAATTAGCAAGGATGTGCTTGATTTGTTCTGCAGTGCCTATTATAAAAGGTTTTTACTCCTTTTGGCCTTTGTTCGTCAAGCTTCGCTTTGATTGACTTCATGTAGCCTTTGATATACTTCTTGTAGGTTTCTTTTGTGAAGCTGGTTTCCTGCAAGTTATGGTTCATGACAATATCGACACCAGTGATGACTGTGGTTTCGTGCCTTTGCCCTCAGGGCATTCAGTGGAGGCATTTTCACCAATAAGCGAGTCATCATTGTTACCCCCTGTCTTACTGGCCAACTTCCCCTCCATCTCCAGACACAGCCTGTCTTCAATCTCCTGGATCTTGTAGATGTCAGGGGAACATCTCATCATGGCTGATGAGATCCCAGTAGATGATCTTGATGGCGGCTGATGATGGCTGAGGCGCTAGATTAGCAGGAGCTGGGAGAGGCTCTGGGGGAGGGGAGGGGTTTGGGGGAGCAGGTGGAAAAGCTAATGAAGTTTTTTTTACTTCCATCCATTTTCACCTCATACCTCCAGCTGACTTGGCTAATTATGATATACTTGCCTAATTACAGGTAAGCTTATATGAATACATACAAACTAATGTATAAGAAGGTAGAATTTATTTTAAAGACATGTCAAATACTGTCTTTTCTATCTATCTTGATTTCTGAGAGAATTAGAATATCTAATTTACCCTTCTCAGAAGAAAGAATATTAGGGAGTTGGGAAGTTTGGTGTTTAAAGATCTCTTTGGATTGAGAGAATTGATCCTATCTTATTCTCAGAGACCCTAATGAGTCTCCTGATTCACTGTGATAAGCAGTGAGCTGTGCTCCATCACCTTGACCTTAGTCTGACACATTTGTCATTGCCAGGGCACAGCGACAGCCAGGATTTCACCCTCAAACACCAAACAAGAACAGGAGGTACAGTCGTCGCTCCTGGGATGCCCAGATCAGGCAATGGAGAAGAGCTCTACATTCATGGGACCCCCCTAGCCAGCCTCTGCAGGGCAGGGGGGCTGAGGGGTACGTGCATTATTCCTGGTTACTTCCTTGAGTGGTGGACTGAGCCCTACCTCTCCCCACTTTGCAGAAGTTTAGCTTTCACTGGCTGAAAAGGGAGAGTTTGAATGAGGTGCATGTTCTTCTGACTCTGTTGCCTCCCTAGGCAGGAAATGGAGAGTCTCTTAAAGCCAATGGATCCCACCCCTTTGGAGGACTTGTCTCAGGCCATAGAACCCTCAGAGAATCTGGATGAGAAACAGAAGGGAGCCTCTGCTGGAATCCACTGGAGCAGGGTCAGAGATGAGGTCTGGCTCAGGAGGTTACAATTTTGATGGGGTTCAAGGTAGTAGCCCAAGAACAAAAGAAGAAAAATGCGACAGCAGGAAAAAATGGCAGGACATGAGTAAAAAACTTTGAACTAAAACATTAGGATATTTAATTAGTAATGGAGGAAAAGTTGGGCTTCACTAGGGGCTATTTTATACTTGATGAAAATGGGTGTAATCTTCCTTTGAAATGAGAACTGAAACCTGACTTGCAAGGTTTGGTGGTTTTAAGTGTCTCAATGTCTTTGTTTTGCAAATGTACCAATGCTAACTTAACTTCTTATACTCAATCACTTAACTTTAATAAGCATGGTATTTTATTACTAAATAAAAAGGAAGATCACCTAGTGGTGAAGAACAAGGGCTTTAGAGCCTCAAACTGCTTTTTAATATTACCTTTGCCCACCATATGAGCAGTCACTTAACCTCTCCTGCTGTTTCATATGTCAGATAAGGAGATTTTGTCTCACTTGATGATTGGAGGCAAAAATGAGAATACATATTTAAAGTATGCAGCACAGTGCCTGGCACATAAGTGTTCCACAACAGCAATTATTGGAATCCATGTCTCCTGTCCTGCATGGTCACTGCCCCTTCTTTTGCCAAGGGGAAATGTACAAGACAAGCAAATGTGAAGTGCATCTTCCTTCCACTCCCATTTTCTTGATAAGTACCTCACTCTTCTTTTTCAGTTTGCAGATTTGGTGGCTCCTGCCCCCTCCTTTCCCTGGCTCTGTGTTGAAGATCCCACCACTGGCTGTACTTTCTAGCTGATCACAACTACTTATCTGTCCCAGACTTGAGTAGGGCACAAAATAGGGAAAACATGTCTTTCGGGGGACTTGTTTCTGAATGTAATAGTGAAGATGACTTGCATTACTTCTACTTTCCAATCAATTTAAAAAGAAATCTAAAACTCTCCTACAAAGAGATCATAACACGAAGGCATTGTTTAAAATCTCTCCTGTTCCCATCTTTTCCCCCTCTCCCTAAAACCTTGATAGCTCAGAAGCAAATTTACATAAGAGCCAGAAATCAATCTAGCTGTTCCACAACTTCTTCACCTATTAACTGCTATATTCAGGCTCTTCAAAAAGGACTTAAACTTTGGCTGAGGTGGGAGGTGGTGGTAGTAGTGGAGATTTAATAAAAGGTGGTTTTCTCTTCCTTAAGAGGAAATACAGTGCCATCATCATCTTTCCCTCCATCGGCCTGTTTCCTCCCTCTTAAAGAAAAGTGGTCCAGCTGTAACCACCGTACTGGCCCCCCTCCCCCCACGCAAGCAACTGAACCGCCTATGATGTCATAATCACAATCCCATTACCTCATCCTGCTGGGAGGGGGGCGTAGAGGGAGGAGACGTGAACAGCACTGGGCCCTCGTCAGCTTTACAGCGTTTTGGGTGATACCTAGTTATAGAACCAAGTGGGAACACCCCCGCAACCGTTATAAGTCCTTGGTTTATAAGGTTCGAGCGGATCCGGCTACTGGAAAAGGGGCTCCTGGGACTCAGAGCAGGCCCTAATCGGCGCTTGGACTACACTTCCCAGAAGCCTTCGCGCCGCGGACCGGTCCTCTGCTGGGGGAAGGGGGATTCCTTTAAAGAGGCTGCCGTGGAGGGCGGGACAGGAGAGCAGGTGAGAGGAACCTTGGCTAATTCTCTTACGCCGCTCGAACCGAGCTGGGGGCTGTAAGTAGACAGATGTAGTAATGGAGGGCGGGAGCGATAGCTTTGTTTATCTTCATCCGACACGGCCTCCCCCGCGGGTTTCGAGGTTTGCCTCCAACTGGGCCAGTTCACCTTCTGCACTGTTTTGGAGGGGGTGACTAGATAGTGAGGAAACGACCCTAATCCCTAGTCAAAGAGGCAGGCCTCTTCCCGACAGCGCTATCCAAGAAAGACTTTTCGGGAGAAACGACGCGTGGCTCAAGCCTCCGCGGACGGTTCAGGCGGATTCTGCGAACCGGAGCTATCTGCCCACTCTCCTCAAGGACCCGTTGGTTCGCTCCGGCGCCTTTTAAGGGCACCGTGGGGCGAACCGAGCGCTCAGAGCTGCTCCGGCCGCGGCCCTGGGAGCTGGAGGAGCCGCGGTAGGTGGCGGAGGGCAGGTGGCGCTGGGGCCTCGGGGCGGGTACCACGACCGTCCCTCCCTCCTTCCCTTTTTCCCCTCCCCCAGTCCTGCCGCCCGCGAGGCAGGGCCTCGCTGGCCGCCTCCGCGGGGAGAGCACGGGACCCAGTGGGGGAGGGGGTGGCGGAGTGCTAAGTCCCAGACCCTCTCCATCCCCTGCGTCCTGAGTTCGCTTCCCGCGGCCAGATGATGGAAGCTGATTGGGAAAAGGCGAACGACAGCCTCCCTGAGCGTGCTCCGGCACCCCCCCAACCAGGGGCCAGCGGACGCCCCATGCCCCACCCCGTGGGGACAGACAGGGCAACCGAGGGAGAGGTTGAAGATTGGAGGGGGGGCCTAGTTTTTTGCTTCTTCATTGGAGTGGGGGGAGGGGTGCTCCCCTCTTGTCACCCCTGTCCCCTCCAGTGCCATATGGAGGAAGAGCGGTCAGATCTCCACTTACCTGTTCGTGCACCTCCCTGCCTCTCTCATGTTTTCCTTCAGTATCCCCCAGAGCTGTGGGACTGGGACCTGGGGGGAAGGTCCCCAGGGGATATGTGATTCTCCTCCCCCTTGGCCTGACTTGATCCTAGGTTCTCCAGGTTTCAACACAACCTCAGCATCCCTAAACCCGAATGTCAAGGGTTACTGCCACCCAACAGGGGTGAGGGTCTAACCTTTATTTTAGGGGGATAATGGTGGAGAGAAAGCCTGGATTGAGAGTTTGGGCCTGGTGGTGTTTTGGGGAGGGCCTAGCGGCCTGCTGCTTTATATAGGGCTGAGCCCCGTGCCAGTTGTTAAGCTGAGAAGTTTTAACTTGTTTAGTGAACGTTCAGGGCTGTCTCTGCCTCTCAGATGTACAAAATGGAAGGGGGAAGGAAGGCGGCAAGAGAGGGCTTCTTATACTTTTTTCTATGCCTGCCTAAGAAAGAGGAGGCCCCTCGCGGAGCTGGTTTGCCTTCTTTTGTGTCCTGGTTTGATTCCTTATGGCTTCCGTTCTGTTCCCCCTCTCAGCCTGGCCTGTTTTAGGAAACTCAGACTGAGAGTAACAGTTGCCTAGTGGTAGTTGCATTGTTCCAATTACCGCCGTGTGTGGCCACATCCCAACAATTAAAATGCAGAAAAACACGAAATCACTCTCTTCACTTGATCCCAAAGAGAGCTGGGAGTTTGCTGTTTGGCCAAATGCCCCATGAAAAGCTTGAAAGAGTTTGCTTCACTCCCTGCGCCTCATGGCTGGTCAGCCTGAGGCCTGGGATCTATGAGGGAAAAGCCTGCAGTTAGGTTCCCTCTGGTTGATCTTTGAGGGCAGAGTTAAGAAACCAAGAGCAGAAGTGTTATAAGCTTTAGCTTTCCCCGCAAGAACATAGGGGAAGCCGCTGAAGGGAGCTCTCAGGAAGCTGGAACTTTGTTCAGTGTGGTAATAATAATTGTGCATGAAAATGTTATTTGACTATAGTGATGATTGACTTCTCCCACACCTTTTTTTCCCAACTCCAAGTACATCGAGGTGTATGTCTTTGCTTTTCCTTTTGGCCTGCCTCCCTCTGAGGTGGGAATGGGGTAGAGACCATTCTCTTTTTTTGCATAAGTAAAAGTGATCTGCCCTCAAGGTCACAGAAGAGCCCTTTTGGGCCTCTGATCTAATGCCAGTGAGGGAGGTTGGCATCCAGCCAAATAGATCAACCCAGTTGCCTTCTTCATCTTTATAGTATCACTTATGGCATTCTGAGGCTTTGCAGAGCAACAAATAGGAGGGGTGAGAAACGGCAGTCTGTATGGACTCCTGATTTGTATAGGCCAGATGGTATACTTTTTACATTTTGATATTTTGCGTTATGTTGTCCCTGTGACAGATTAAGATTATTCTGCCCATTTTACGTATGGATAAACTGAGACTAAGCTTAAATGATTTGCCAAGACCATCACAGCAGATCCAGATTTGATTCTTGATAGTTTGTTCTCTCTGCTAGCAAAAGCAAAAAACCTTCTGGTGAGCTGTCTGCCTGCTGGTCATTTCTGAGAACAAGCAGAACAGTATGGAAATGTTAGATTTACCTCCCCTTCTCCCTTGAACAAGACCTTTCAGGCAATTATGTGGGTTTGAAGCTGCCTCCTTGATATAATTAGTTTGCTTCTACTGGAGACTATGAGAAAGAGTTTTGATTAATTGTATCCCTGGTCTTTGAGTCAGATCAGGCTAAAAACTTGGTTGAACAAAGTCAGAGTTGTTTTTAACATCTGTAGTTGAATGTAGTAGGGAATTATCCTGGTACTATTTCTTTATCCTCTTATCATTTTATAGGAGAATATGTACAGTATCTATTGGAGAACAATAACATATCAGCTGTTTAGGCTAAAGGGGAACATAATACCTTGTTTACTCTGGTTTGAAGCAGAAAGTCATTCTTATGACCACTGTTCCTCTCTGTTCTTTATTACTATTTCTGTAGTTTAGGAAAAGGGTACCTCTTTTTGCTTCTGACTGGAAGGTAAATATTGAACTAACCAGGATAGAAATGACAATTTGGGCATTCCTTTCCCTCATTTGAGCTGTTTTCTAAGTGGTACTAGTATTCTGGTTAGACAGAGCAGAGTATGAACCAGGTTAGGAGCGGCAAATAGGTTTCAACTTGTTTGCCAACACCATTTCATTTTACTAGTTATCCAGTAAAGTTCAGAATGTTTCTGAGGTTATGTTTAGGCTTACCAGGAAAGAGCTGTGATCAATTAATGATGTCTGCCAGAGGCCTGACATGGGGATGCTGTGGTATGTGTGCCATGCATTTTCCATCTCTGGACTAGGTACATCTCTAATATCACTTGGGGTTGGTCCCCCTGTAATTGGCAGACTCAGCAGGCATGACTGGAGAGGGAAGTCCCAATGGTGCTAGAATGGTGCTGCAGTGGCAGAAGACGGCTCACGAGTGAGGTCTGGAAGAACAACAGGGAAGACATCCATCATTTGCTCCAAAGTGTGCAAGTCAAATTCCGGGGAGAATCATGATAACCCTGATCACTGAGCAGCTACAGAAGCAGACTCTGGATGAGCTGAAATGCACACGCTTCAGCATCAGTCTGGTAAAAGACCAGTCTTCCTGCTTCTCCACAACCCCCTCCCCCTTTTTTCTGAGACTGTTTGTTTTACTACTACACCCTTGTCCTGTGCTATATGATTCATGGTACCTGTACTGGAAGAGCCCAGTGAAGGCTCAAAACCCAGCTCAAAAGGAAGGGGGCAGGGATTTTTCCACTGCTAGAGAAGGGACACCAGAACTTGGGTGGAGAAGGGTTTGAGATATTGGAAGGTGTGGATTATTTTACTCACTAACTTTGAGAAGACAAGCAAAAGAGAACACTTAGGAATCCCTAACATCCCTGTAGCCCATGAGATGCAGGGGTGAGCTAAAGAGGGCTTTCTGGAGGTCTGTGTCCTAATCCAGAATCATAGTGGATGTTCTCTCTCTCTTACTTAGCCTTTGCCTGATCATGCAGACATCTCCAACTGTGGGAACCCTTTCCAGCTTGTGTCTGGTAAGACATTGTGTGTATATTTGTGTGTATGCCCATGCCTCCATCCACGCATTTCTTTTACTGGTTTCCAGTAACCAGGTTAGGTAGCCTGCCTCCGCAACTTTATTGCCAGGGTCACCTGAGACTGACACTTGTCTCCATTCTACTGCACTAGCATAGAAGTTCTCTGTTTAGTTTGCTCTTAGTCTAGCCTTGTGGGGACTTTAATAATCTAATTTTTGTTTGTTTTGGTTTGGTTTGGTTTTGGGGGGGTGGAGGAGGTAATTAGGTTTATTTATTTAGTTAGTTATTTTGATGGAGGTTCTGGGGATTGAACCCAGGACCTCTTGCATGCTAAGTGTGTACTCTAACCACTGAGCTGTACTCTCCCCGATCTAATTTTTGAATAGGTGATATAGTCACATGTTTCAAAATTTTTTAAATAGCAAAAAGTTTATACTGAGAAAAGCCTCCCTTCCTCTCCTATCTCCTATCCACCGAGCTCCCTAAAAGTAACTCCTTTTATTAGTTTCCTATCTATCCAACAAGAGTTTCTTTATACAAATAGAACCAAATATAAATGTAAATTTTTTATACCCATTCTTTTAACACAAAAGGTTTCATTCTATATATGTTATTTGACACTTTTTTTTTAAACTAACTATAATATATATCAGTATGTTACATTGAGCATTTCCTTGTGGGTGGCCAGACCCAAAGGAACATGAGCAGTTTTAGGGTTTTCCCAAGCATGAGTTCTACCATCAAAGAAAGGCCTTCCCCACTGTATTTGCTCTCCCTAGGAATACAAATGATCTCTTACCTGCTTGGTCACCTAACTCCTGTGTTAGTCTTGTTGACACATAGGAAGGGAAAAGGCAAAAGAAGGAAAGCATAAGCCTTCTTTTCCCAACTCGGGGCTGGTGGGTGGAGGAGCAAAGTAGAGCTTGGTGGAGTGGAGTGAGGAATGAGCATGGCACACACAGGCTTTTGTTTCTCTTGACTCATTCCACCTTTGAGGGGGAGTAGCAGGCAGTATATGAGACTATATTTTCAATTTCAAGTGGTTCCTTACAGTGGAGGCAGTGTAATATAGTGGTTAAAAGACCTAGCTTTAGCATCAGACAAATCTGGGTTTGAGTCCTGCTTTGGTGTTTTGATTTCTACACAACTTTTGGCAAGTTACTTGACTTTTATCATCTGTGAAGTGGGGGTAATTAATAGTACCTAACTTAAGAGGTTTTTGGGAAAGCAAAAAGTACTCATTACATTGTGTGGCACATAGTTAGCTCTTAAAAACATATTATCATTAATTTTTATTATGACTGCCTTCCAGAAGGTGCTTCCTGGAGGGGCCTGCCCCATTGTTCCTGTGCTGAGTTCCAGGACAGCCTCAACCTCAGCTACCACCCCTCAGGCTTGAGCCTGCACCTCAGACCACCCAGTCCGGGAAGTTCCCCACAGGAACAGCCCCTTTCCCAAGTCCTAAGCCCTGAGCCCCCAGACCCAGAAAAGCTTCCTGTGCCCCCTGCCCCTCCATCAAAGAGGCACTGCCGCTCACTCTCAGTGCCCGTGGACCTGTCTCGCTGGCAGCCGGTGTGGCGGCCCGCCCCCTCCAAGCTGTGGACTCCCATCAAGCACCGGGGCAGTGGTGGAGGGGGTGGGCCGCAGGTGCCTCACCAGAGCCCCCCGAAGCGGGTCTCCAG
Source organism: Vicugna pacos (assembly GCF_048564905.1). NCBI lineage: Eukaryota > Metazoa > Chordata > Mammalia > Artiodactyla > Camelidae > Vicugna > Vicugna pacos. The sequence continues at coordinate 24,147,530 of NC_132989.1, read as the reverse complement.
CCTCAGGTTCCTCCAAGCTCCCAGTGCCTCTTCTCAATGTGCCCCAGCCCACAGACCCTACAGCCCCCCTTTCTTCAGCCTGGCCCTGGCCCAAGAGTCCTCTCGTCCCTGTGCCGCCTCCCCCCAAAGTGGCTCCTGGGAGAGTGATGCTGAATCCCTGTCACCTTGCCCACCTCAACGGCGCTTCTCCCTGTCACCCAGCCTGGGCCCGCAGGCAAGCCGCTTCTTGCCCTCTGCCCGGAGCTCCCCCGCATCCTCCCCAGAGCTGCCCTGGCGACCTCGAGGCCTCCACAGTCTTCCCCGAAGCCGCTCACAGCCTTGTGATCTTGATGCCCGCAAAGCTGGGGTCAAGCGGCGCCATGAGGAGGACCCTCGGCGGCTGCGGCCTTCCTTGGACTTTGACAAGATGAATCAGGTGGGACTAGCAGGACTAGGGAAGCTTGGATGGAAGTAGGGGGACACTCCTCTTTTCACCTTTATGCTGTCCTCTAGCTCCATTCCCTCCTGGCAGGGTCTCCCCTAGAGCTCCTTTCTGTCTGAGCTTTTGCTAAGGTATTCTACCATCCCAATTTGCCTAGAACTATCCTGGTTTTAGCACTGAAATTCTGTGTCCTATGAAATTCCTCAGTCCTGGGGGTTTCAGAGAAACTTAGGGTGAGACCCATGTTAAACCTTCCAATAGAGATCCTAGATTGTCCTGCTAGAGGCACTTTCCCTCCTCTCTGAGAATACATGAACCACAGAAACCCCATCATCTGTGCCCCACCCCTCCTCATGCTCAGAGCTGATTTTGCCACTTGCCCTTCGCTGCTTCAAGTGGGTCTGTGAGGGCTTAAGCAAAATAAGCTGTTGCATCATTCATCTGCTCAACAAATGTTTTTTGACTTCCCATTGTGAGTGCAGTTGTTATATGCAGTTGCCCACTTTTTTCTTATTCTGCCTTCTAGACCATTGGGTCACAAACCTCTTTGAGAACTCACTCACTTACTGATAGAGTCATTCATTCAACCAGTCAGCAAACATTACTGAATACCTACTGCGCAGCAGGCTCAGACTAGGCACTAGCAATACAGTAGTGAAACACTAGACAGTATTCCTGCCCATGTGAAGTTTATATATGAGCTTCTAGTCTTGAATCTCATAGAAACTATGGGCTATTTCCTCAAAATGTACATGTACAGTAAAGTTTCCAAATTTTATCAGGAAGTCCACAACCTTACTCTAAAGCTGAGAACTCCTGCCTTCAAGGGTAACCACAAAGGACACTTTGAAATACAGCTTGGGCCAGGGTTCTTTGGGAAGTTAGCATCTTTCTTTGCCTTAATTTTCTTTGTTTGTTTGACAGAAACCATACTCAGGAGGTCTCTGTCTCCAAGAAACATCCCGGGAAGGCAGCAGCATCTCTCCACCGTGGTTCATGGCCTGTAGCCCCCCACCCCTCTCTGCTTCCTGCAGCCCCATTGGAGGTTCCTCCCAGGTGCTGAGTGAAAGCGAAGAGGAAGAGGAGGGGTCTGTGCGGTGGGGGCGGCAGGCGCTGAGCAAGCGGACACTGTGCCAGCAGGACTTTGGGGACCTGGACTTGAATCTGATTGAGGAGAACTAAAACTGAGAGGCTACTTCCTGGGGCCACACAGACTGACTCTCTTATGGCTACTAACAAGTGTCGAGGCCCCAAGGCCGGGGGCCTAGCCTGGGAATAGGGGTGAGTGGAGGGCTCCGACTCAGGGCAGCCGGAAATCTTCTCGCTCCAGGAAGCTCGACCATGCCGAGAGACTGGCCGGGACAAGATAAACGGAGCTGATGGCGGGAGGGACAGCCCCAGAGCAGACCCTTCCCATGGCGGCCCTGAGTGTGAGTATCCCTGCCACTGAGAAAGCAATGGGCAGGGAAGGAGGGGGTCTGCTGACCCCAGCTCGGGGAATTTCACTAGCCCCTTTGCTTCAAAGGGCACTTGTGTCTTAGAATTTGGCCAGGGTGGGGGGTTAATTCAGCCTCCCCGGAGAAATTGTGTGAGAGTGTGTGCGTGCATGAGAGTGTACTTGAGGAAAGGTCTGTTTGGGTAGCCTTAGGGAAGGAAGGCAGTTGCTCCTTAACAGCCAAGCATCATGGAACCCCCAGGATCTTGAGTTTTCAAAGGACAGGGGGCTTGTTCAAGACGTCAAGGGCAAGGCACCAAGTTTTTCTTTTTTTCTACGTAGCTCTGGAACCAGGCTTGTAATCCATTAGCATTGATGGCTTTGCAAAGGATTCTGTTCTGGGGTACAGCAGGGTCTTTTAAGTGCTGTGACCTCAGCTAATAGTCTTTTCCTCAGGCCCACACCCTCCCCTACATAGATCTAGTACTGGCTGGAGAGTGCTCTCCACATTGATTCTGAGCTGGCCTTTTTTGCCCATCAGATTGCCTAGGCTGTATACAACCTGCCTCTCTTACTCTCTAAGTGGATGCAAGCACATGTGGGCAACAGGCAGCACTGAAGGGCTCCATCTCTCTCTGCTGATGGGACCTTTTCCCCCTCACCCTCTAACCTTTGAGGATCCAGAACAAGGAAGGATGGCCCTGTATGGAGGCTGACCTGCAGCAGAAGTGGTGTTCAGTCACCAGCAGGCATGGGTGAGCTCACCCCAGCACTACCCTTTGGAAGCAGACTGTGGAGAAACCTGTTATAAGATCCAAGCCCGACCTCTTTTCTGACCTGCTTGAGAAGGAGGAAGGGGATGTCAGCATTTACCAGTTTGCTTGTCTTCCACTCCTGCCAGGAAATGTTTATTTGCCTCTAATTAGCCCTTAGAGACCTCAGGGAGGTTGAGGCTCACTGAGGGACTGGCTGAGGATATGTAAAGCAAAGGCTGTGAGAAGCAGCTGAAAGTTTTTTGTTGTTGGATTAAGTTTCCTTTTTTGTTTTACACCCACAAGTTGAGTCAGGACAGCAGGTCCTGGTGGCCATAGTGATAGGTGTAAGGACTGCAGGAGCCCCGGCAGGGCTGGCTCCAGCCGAGAGGCCTGCTGAAGCTGCCGCCAGAATAGTTTGTGAGGCTTTGTCCAGCTTCGGTTAGACCCTGCAAGACCAAATTGGACCTGCCCTTCCTGTTTATTGGAAGAAGGGCATTTTTCCAGGGTGCCGTAGGAACCAGTTGCTCATGTTAGGGAAGAAAACAAAAGTCTGTGTGTTTTCTTCCTCATGGAATTGAACCTGTCATTTTCTAGGTCTCCCACATGTCGGATAGGAGCATCAGTGAGGCTCCAGCCTCCTCACCTCTCCTTGGGAGGAGGTGGTTGTTTCTTCTCCAGTCTCCAGCCCTCAGAGGTTCTACCCTTCCAGGACTCCTTCCTTTCTCCTGCGAGTTACCACATATCAGTGAGCTGCCAGGTCTGTAGGGGCCTGAGAGGCTCTCTGGAGAATCCAGGGAAACTGTGAGCCCAGGAGTTGCCCATCCTTGGTTTTATTCCCTCCCCCTGGCTCTTCTCCCTCATTAGGCCATAATTTCCCTAGTGACAGCTTCTTTTCCTCCTGGGGCATCCTCATCCCTGGGCTCTCGGTTACAGATTGGCTGTGCCAGCTTCCAGTAGGCCACTGGAATGCCAGTGGGGTCTCTGCAAGCCCTAAGCTGAAGATGTGAGGGCAATAATTCTGCCTCCACCCTGGCTTCCCTAAAGCTATAGGGCACCACCCTTAGGGGAGAAGGTCTATAGATTCCATATCTGAATTCCATTACTTTAAGATCTGGGAAGTTAAACTAGCTGGAGCTTCCCAGTCTAAGCGCCTGTGGCCCTGGGACAAGCCTTTATGAGAAGTGGTTCATTTCGCTTTACACAATAAATCTGTTCCAACAGTTCTGTGTAAACCAAATGCTATTTTTCAACACATTTGGACTGCTGACCATTTAAAAGCAGCCTGTGATTGCTTCTTTTGTAAAGCAAGCAACCTCCCTCTACTTTAGCTGTTTTGACTATTTGGATTTTCACATATTGGGCTTATCCAGAGTGGAACACACTCTACAGGGCTGTGGTTAACACTGGGTAGACATCTGCATTTGTGTTGTGTGTGTGGTGTGGCTGATCAGTAGGTGAGTATTCCTGCGTGTGTGAGTGAAGCCACTCCCAGGCTGGTGCTCTCCTCCTGTGCCCGGTGACTGCCCAGTGGCAGCTCCAGCTGCCCTTCACTCCCACCTGCTGCCAAAGTCCCTGTGCTAATGGGATTACAAATACAAGAAGTGGAAAAAATTTTTTTCGTAAACTTTGTTTTATATTAAAAAAAATCCATTAAGTCTGTGTGTGTTAAACATGAGGTTCTGCCTCTGTGGCTGTGTTTGAAAAAATAAAGTTTTATTAGAATAATCCATTTTCCCAAGCAGCCTTGTGTACTACAGTGTCTTCTTCCTTTCTCCACAAAGAAAGGCAAGGAGGAAGCGGGGAGAAGGCCACCTAACTCTTCCAGCCTCTTCCTCTATAATGTGGCTGGGCCTTTGCCCTTTGAGAGTAGTATTTGGTCCCTGGGCTTTTGTGGCCACAGCAGTTACATCCTATGGCCCAGGCATCTGTTAAGGCCTTGGTTATTTCTGGCAGTCTGATTTGGTCTCTGGTTTCCTTGGTACTTATAGGCATCTCTTCTTCCCTCCTGTCACTCTCACTTCCAGCAGGCTGAAGTCAAGTTTTAATACATTCTTGCTCCCTGAGAAATGCTTGATGGTGCACTAAGAAACTTGTCTAGATTGGGTTGTAGGCTTTGGGGAGAAGGCAGGATAGGAGACTTGACCAGGAATTTCTTCTAAGAGTTTTCACATGTTGTGTCCTGGAGAGATGGGAGATACAGTCGTCAGAATTCAGATTCCAAAGACTTGAGCAGTTTCTCCATTCTGAAAATAACTGATTTTGGAAAGTTATCCTAGCAGCAGAGCTTTTCTTTTACTCTAAAAGGTGGTATTTTTCCTAATGCTTCAATTTGGAATGTTCGTCTGCTGAAAGAAGCTGTGTGGCTCACTCTCTCTTTAGACCTTTCTATTCCACCCTTTCTTCTCCCTATGTTAGCATTCTCCCAATGTGTGTGGGTGAAGTGTAGTTGCTTAGAGAGCGAGGCAGGAGCCTCTGTCCCTAAGCCATAGCCTTTCTTTACCAGTTGTGCTGACTTGTCAGGCGGCAAGAAGAGTCAAGTTGCTCAGCCTCCGTCCCAGTTTCCTGCTTCAAATTGGTGGCACTCATTGTTGAATACCAATGAAGTGTGCAAGAGGACAGGATTGGCTTGACTACCTGGAGCAGGAACCTTTAAAGGGATGAAACTATACTCTAAAAGGAGTGGGAGTTGTCAGCCTCCCTTGGAAACAAAGACAGGGCTTTGAGGGGGTGGGCCAACAGCACGTGGTTAAAGCAGCTCAGAATTAGAGGTTCGTTTTTTGAAACTGCTGTTTCACTTCACCTGTTTGAGCAGGGGTAAAATCTGAGCATCTAAAGTTACTCCCTCCCCCCTTTTTTTCCTTTCTGTTCAATTTTTTTGTTGGGTTTTTCTGTTTATTTTCTGTGAAGGCAAGTGTGATTTCATTTTCCATTCCTGAAGCATAGGAAAGAATATAAACTCCATGAGGGCAAAGGTTTTGTTTTAATCACTGTTGTGTCACCAACACTTTGAAACTTTACCAGCATATGAAAAGTACCTGCCATATTTGTTGAATGAATTTCTCATGTTTGCCTTCCCATCCTTGAGCTTAGGCACATTTCTGTCTCTGGTGCTGTGAGAAGCCAGCTTCGGTTGCTGGGGCAGTAATTAGAACCCATATGGGAGAAAATCCCAGCAGTGAATTTTGGTAGAAAAGCTGCAAGGCAGCTAGGTTCTGTATGGATTTACCCTTGTTCCCCTCCTACCAACTACAACTTACAGACCTTGTGCCCAAAAAAACACTGAGTCAGGCCTCACGTCGGCTATGGAAAATGGAAGTTCTAAGGAATAGGGAGAGAAAAAATCCAGGGAAATATTTCCTTGGTGCTCCACAGAGTTAGTTCTAGAATGACTAGATGTTGTACTTTTACTAAAGTCAACAATGGACTCTCATCCCCAACCTTTGCTACAAGACAAGTAGATCAACAGTAAAGAAGGTTATGGATAGATTTCTGGGTAGGCTTATAGGTCTTGAAGAAAGAACTAACTACTACTCTTAACTATCTGTAGGTCAGATAGGTGAAAGAAATGGGCAATTTTAGGATAGCAGTGGATTAATATTAGACCTTTTCCTGGTTTTTATCTGCTTCCTCATGTACTCTGCATCCAGAAGACCATGGAACTTGTGCTTGTCTCTAACGTGACCAACGTTAATGACAGGTTTCCCATGGCCTAGTGTGAATAAAAACCTTGGCAAAAAATTATTCAGTATCTCTCCTTCTTTGCAGCTCCTTTCTAATAGGAGTATCAATCTCCCATGCTTGTGAATTCAGATAGGAGTGGTGGGGTTTTCTTTGCACCAAGCCCCATTACTTCCATGGTAAGATGAGATACTACTGAACCAGAGAAAAGAATCTCTTCTGGTCTCTTTCCAATTCCCCTAAAAGTTGAATTGAGAAACACCTGGACTTACTTAATAACATTGGCTGACTTGGAAGGGGAAGAAGCTCCATGGGGTTATGTCAAAATACCGAGATGTTGGAAGCACGTTGGCCTTCAGCCAATGGAGTGACATTATTGCATACAATGGATGTAACACATTGGCCAGTTGGAAAGGAACCTATGAAGTACTGGCAGTATAGAATGGTATGGTATCATGTTATGGGCCAGTGAGAAGAAAACTATTGTGTCCCATGGACCAATGGGAAGAAAGTTTCCTAAAGGATGACAGGAAGTGTAGTGCATATATTCAGGCTAGGAAATCAATAGGGTATTGGAGTGCTAACTTCTTAGCTCAAAACATCAACTCTCTAGGTACCTTGTGCCTCAGCCCCCCACCCCAGTAAAAGTCTTTGGTGTCCGAGGTGGATAAACTGAAGCTTTCTCAGATATGGGACCCCCCTGAAGGAAGGCTGGCACCAGGATGGTGCCATGGGGGGTCTGAAAGACACGCCCACTTCCTCACCCCTGCCGAAACTGCAATTCCCCTCCCTGCCGCAGGGGGCACTGCAGGCCCCGGGGAGGTTGGGGCGGAGCGCTGCGAGGGGCCCGGAGCTGCCGCCCCGCTCCGGAGCGCGGGGGGCGCTGTGCGGGGCCCGGGCTGCGGCTCCGCTCCCGGCCACGGGGGGCGCTGCGCGGCGCCGGTGGTTGGTGGTGGCTGTTGGGGGGGGTGGGGGGGAGCTGCGGCCGCGGGTGGTGCGGAGGGAGGCCTTGCGGGCGGATCGGGCGCTCGGCGGCAGAGGTGGTGGGAGGCGGCGGGCGGGAGCGCGGGTCTGGCCGGCCCTGGCGATGGCGGACGCGGCGGCCTCCCCGGTGGGCAAGCGGCTGCTGCTTCTGTTCGCGGACACCGCGGCCTCGTCTTCGGCCTCGGTCCCCGCGGCGGCGGCGGCGGGCGGAGATTCGGGGCCTGCGCTGCGCACTCGGGCCTGGCGGGCCGGCACGGTGCGGGCCATGAGCGGGGCGGTGCCCCAGGACCTGGCGGTGAGTGGCGGCCGAGGAGGGCACTCGAGGCCGGGGCTGCAGGGCCTGCGGGCGGCCTCCCCGGGGGCCTTTGTGAGGGGGGGTGGGGTGTGGGTGACCCAGTTCCGCACCCCCAGATCTCCTTAGCGCCCCCCGCCGGCTCCTCAGCACACGGAGCTCCGACCGGCATGGCTTCCGCGTCGGGGTGCGCGCCCCAGTTTACCCCGGGGGGCGGCCAGGGAGCCGGGAGCTGCCGCCTCCACCCGGCAGGCCCCGCCTCCTAAGCGACCCCTTTCTGAGCGTCCAACCCCCTCCCCCGCAACACGCCTTCCGAGCCGAAGCTCCCAAACCCTGGGCTCCCGGGGCTCTCAGAGTTCCGCTGGTGCTGCTGCTGCTGCCTCCTGGACGATGCGGACTTGTAGTCCCTAGCCTCTCCTGAGAGACCTGCGCCCTGTTCCCTTCTTCCCGGAGCCCCGAGTGGGGCGGGAATGTGGGCAGTTGTGGAAGGCACGGAGGCTGCATTCGGAGCTGCTCGGGGCATTTTTATCTGGCAGTTACTTCCTCCTTGTCTGAGCCCGGCTCGGCCTGGCGGTCTCCAGAAAGGCCAGCTCTCAAGACTCTTCGGGCTCCTCTCTGCGCTTCTGGGTGACAGGAGCTGCCGTTGTGGCTGTTTTTGATAAGTTTGAGATCTATCTTAGCAGCTAAATGGGGCTGTTGGGTGGTGCTTTTTTGCTTCTACCTGGGCTACTCCCCCAAGCCTTCGAAGAGGTTTTGTTTTGAAACTTTGTGTTGAGGCTTGGCCGCTTTTGAATACTTGCATTGGTGTGTTTTGTGATTAAAGTTGTTCAGTAATAGAACTTAACTAGCACCCAGGACCATGATGTGTTGTTTTTGTTAATGTGGCGGCAAAATATTGCCTTTGAGCTTCGGCAAGCCTCCTAAGTTCCTCATTCTGATAGCGGCCCTAGTTTCTCTGTTGAGATAAGGCTATGAAAAATGGGATTCTTTTGGAATGTGATAGATCCGTAGGCAGAAGGAACTTTTTTTTTTTTTGATGAATTTGCTTCTGCAGATACTGTATTCGCTGTAAATGGGAACGTATTTTGTAAGATTTGATATTAAAAATGCAGGTTTCTGACACTCACTTGTCTACTTTTTGATCATTGGTGTTAGGCTTATTATTCTGATATGTAAGCTTTATGGGTTGTTTAGCTTGTGGCTGGCTTATGCTTCTGCTACTAGAGTTCATTTACTTTGCTTTGATCTTTATGCTGTATAAGAAAAGGCTGCTTGGACATTTATGAGGCTTCAATGGGGGGAATTTGTGAAAAAGATACCAGGAATATAATGGAGTGAGGTTGATGATTAAGAAAGGGGACTTGAATTTAAATTCTTTTGCGCTTTCTTTGGAAGATTGCTTTTAGATTGGCTTGGGGGAGAGTTCTCCTTCTGAGATCCAGTAATTTACTCTAGCCCCTTGAATGCAGAACATTCTTAAGATCCACCATTATATGCATATTTTGACCGAAGGCCTAGTCCTAGCTTTTCAGTCGGAATTTTACATTCTAGTTGTTTCCTGCATCAGATGAATCGCTAATGAGCTCTGCACCTGAAATAGCTACTCATTCACTTTGTTGTTTGCTGGGCTCCCTAAGGGCCGAGGTTTCTGAAGCTCAGTGAGTTGCTGGACACCTATTAAGCTAAGTACTGAATAATTTTACCACTGGGCCCATGGAATTGTTTTCTCAAACCAAGTAAAAAGTTGCAGTGATTCTTGGAAGACTAAGTGTACGTTCTAACTGTGTTGAGGTCTTGCATGGAGCTGTATGCATCTAGAAGCAAAGGCAGTTCTGGGTTTTAAGAATACACTTATGCTTGTCTTGTACATATAATCAAGGGACATAGATGAGAAAACAGCCACAACAAAACTCAGAGCTTTAAAAATTTTTTTACCAGCTTGCAGAATTGCTCAAGAATTGCTATTGCGATGATGAGGTTCTTTTAATGACTGTAACTAGTATAGGATCAGAACTGGCCATTGTTTTCCTTTTTCATTTAAGAGATTTCCTTTGAACCCTAGGCATGTGGGCCTTTCCAATTTGCACCACACACGGTGGTAAACACAACCGTCTTCCAATCAAAAGTGCTCTTCCTGTACTCAAGGGTGGAGTTTGCAAGCAGCTGGCTTGTGATTGGGCAGATTTTCATTCACTTAAGTTTAAGATGTTTTCAGGCATGCTTGATTTTGAGTAAGGCATAGCAGGGCGCCCCCTGTTAAGGATGAGTAATTGAGGGTTGAATGAATGAGTTTTTGAAGTGTTTAAAAACATTTCACAATTTTAGATTCCATTAATATCCTCTTTGTAAATACTTTTTGATCCAGAAATCTTTCAAAATGTAGTCCTGATCCATTAATGAACCCTTAAAAAATACCAAAAGCCATGTGCTACCTTAAGATGAAATATGAAATAAGAAAACTTAGGAGGAGCCTGTTGATACAGAGTTTTGTTGATAAGGGTTTGATAGGTGAACATCTTCCTCACCAAACCTATGCTGACAAGTAACTATTGAGATTTTTAGATTATGTAGAAAAGCAGCCCCTGCCCCCCCCCATGGATTAGTAGCTTTATTTGTGTTTCAAAACAGGCCAGTTTCGGGTTTTTTTATTTTTTTTAAGTCTCATTGCGGAATAAATTTAATGGATTTTTATGTCTTTATCTCTAATTCTTTTCTAATTCAGTGTCCTCTTTGTGTTTTTGAATCATTATTGGTCTGTGTAAGTGGCAGAGACCTTAGGACTGTTACATTTGTAGATACGGTAGATAAACACACAAACCAAAAAAACCCGTGGATTTTCTTTTTTGTTGTTTTAAAAGCAAAACTTAAATTTTGCAGAATGTCAAAAAAAATTTTGACACAGGAAAGCCAACAATCTCCATCCTTCGCCAGCTTCCACTTGCCAAAGAAAGCTTTATGCATCTTTCTTAATACTGGTACAAAAAAGTGTAAAAACATGTATACAAAAGTTTTCTTTTTTTTAGCAAGTAGTATCATACTGCACAGTATCTGCAACCTGCTCTGTTTTTCTGTTTTCTGTTTAACATTCGACCATGGGCATCAATACCTAAAGATCTTACTCATCTTTTTAGGTAACTATATTATATTCCATAGCATGGATGTACCATAATTTATTAAGTCGTTTCCCCTTATGATGGGCATTCAAGTTATTTAAAAATTTTTGGCACTTACAACAAATGCTGCAGCTAATATACTTGTACTTGTATCTTTGTAATCATGGTTTCATTTCTGTAGTTTAGCCATCTAGGAGCGGGATTGTTGGGTTAAGGAAGTACATGTATGTATTATTTTATTAGGTAATGCCAGGTTATTTTCTTATGAGATTATAGTATTTCATACTCCTACCAGCAGTGTATGCAGGTGGTGCTTGTTTCCCTTTACCCTTGCTGTCACTGGTGTCGTCAGTCTTTGTCATTTTTGGCGATCTGATGGGTAAAAAATACTATCTAGCATTTCCATGACTACTAATCTTTTTCTGTTTATTGGCCTTTTATTTTTTTATGGGTTATTTATGCCAATCTTTTGCCTATTTGAAAAAAGCAGGAGCTCTCTTACTCTGTACAAGTTCTGTGCAGTTAGGCATATTAACCCCTTTACCTGTCAAGTGTGTATTTTCTGTAATTTGTCCTTTTTAAAATATTTTAATTTGTTACTGTATTATTTAAGTTTTGTGGGGGGTAATTAGGTTTACTTATTTTTAGAGGAGGTACTGGGGATTGACTTCAGGACCTCGTGCATGCTAGGCGTGTGCTCTACAACTGAGCTATACCCTTCCCCCTCTTGTTTGTCTTTTAACTTTGTATTTGGGTGCTTTGCTACACAGAAAAACAAAATGTTTATATCATCAGATCCCTTAAACTATTCTTAATTGGTTCTGGGTTTACTTGCTTGGGAAAAGACCTTGAGCCTATACAAATATTCTTCAAATTTTCTGTCTAATTTTTTTTTTTAACTTTAGATCTCTGATCCATCTGGAATACTTTTATAAATGCTGTGTGTGGTGAAGGATCTAACTTTTCCTACTGAGTAGTAACTATTTGTGGCAGCACTAATTTTATTGAATAAGCCATTCTTGCTGTATGGTAGAATTAAATGATGCTTTTAGTATCACTGATTTATTTTAAATGTGTACCTTAGCAATCTCAGCTGTTAAGAACTTGCAAGAGGAGTGAAAACATATCTGCCTTGTTTTTGTGTGTTTTTTTTTAAATCCCTTAATCTTAATCCTTATTTGGGGGAAAGGTGGGCTAAATATATCTAAAATACTTCTTTCCTTTGATTTGGAATAATATGATAAATTTCCCAGAAGAGTGAAAGCATATCTGCCTTTTTTTTTTTTTAAAAAGTCCTCCTCCAACCTTTTCTTTTTGTCTCAGGTTAGCTTTAAAATACCTCTCTACTTTGTTTCTAGATAATGTAATAATAATAGTCAGGTCCAGGATGGTACCATGTTTCTTATGTACAATCCAACATTATTTATTCTTAACCTGTATTCAGACATAGAACTTCAGCCCTAATTGAAGTGGGAGTTAATGGCTTTTAATGATTATCCTTACTTTTTTTCCTATAATTCCAAAAATTAAATAAAAATCTGAATAATACTGTGATATCATATGCTCTGTTTATCAAAGTAAGTAGAATGTGTTATTGTGGATCAGTGTACAGTTTAGAGAACTTTAAATAAGAATAAGGTGGTACAAAAGAATACATAATGTTTATGTGTGAGGCCCTCTAAGCGCCTCTTCATCCTAACTCTCCTCTTAGAACAGGAGGTCTGTTTTTGAAACATTGAGCCACTGTTGAGTTTTTCAGGCACTCAGGTGCTTTATATAAGTTTGTCTTATGTGTGTGCATAATTTTAAACGCCTCTATCTTATTTTCTTTGAATTCTCTTTATTTCAAGGATGTGTAATATGTCCACCAGTGATCACTATACACTGGTTGTTTTGTCCAGCATCCTCTCCCTTTACTGCACAATCAGATCTTTTCTGTTAATTTTGCGTTTTCTTCTAAGAGTTGCTTTATTTACTCTCCACCTGACAAGGGTTCATTCCCTCCTTGAATACTCACTTGCCTGGTTCTATTCTCCACTTTATTCAGGTTTGGATTTAGTTTCCCCTCCACCCGCCTAAATGGTGGGTAAGTAACATGGTGCTTTCTCTTAGTGATTTTCTCCACAACAGCTGGAGTGGGTTTCTGTAGGCTTTGCTTCCACGAGGCCTGGGGAACATAACACCTGTTGCGGCTTCTCAGTTTTCCACTGCCTTTGACAGGTGGGTGGTTTTTAAGCCCTCCCCACCTCACTACCCCTACTGCCAAAGTGTCTTTTACCCTAGTTCTGTAAATGGGTAATACCCGCCTGATTGTTCAGTAGTGACTCATACAGTGACTTCTCTCAGTTTTGCAAGGGCAGGAGCTCCAGGTTTTTTGTGTGTGTCTTCAGGGGTAATCAGGCCCTAGGGGACTGATTATCACTAACCAAACTCTGGAGACTGATTTATAAATCCACATGAAAGGTTATTTTACAATGGGAAATAAACCTAACCAGAGATCTGCAGAGAGCCCCCTCCTGGTCTACTCAAGAGGCCAAATTACAGATAAGAAGGAGCCTTAGCATGCAAAGAATCAGACAAGGAAAATAGAGTGTTGCCAAAAGGATATTTGCAGCAAGCAGTCCGATTTGGTGATCCTCCACTGTCCTAGTACTTTCTGGTTTCCATTGCTTTGTTCCCCCTTTACTCTTTGCTTTTGATTTTGTCATCCATCAAAATCCTATAAACGGCGGGGAGGGAAACCTGTACATTCTAGGTTCTATCACCTCTATAAAGCCTTTCTAAATCCCCAGTGTGTTTTTTTTCTTTGCTCCTTTATCACTTTGTGGATACCTCTTTTGCAATATTATCACAGTTTTTCTTGGTATAGATACATAACAAGATAGGTAGCTTATCTCCTCTGCTAGAATGAAAGTTCATGAACAGAGAACATATGAATTTTTCTATTGTTTTAAAAGGCCTCTGCCCACCCTATCTTAACAAGTACAATATTTAGAAGCCAGTATTTGATTAACTTTCCCTTCTGATTTATAATGGATTTTTAACTCTGTGGCCCCGTGTTATAAGTATTTATACTTGATCTTTAAGCTTTTTTATTTCATGTATTTTTATTGATATTGACTCACTACTAATCTTTTGTCTTTACATTATTGGAATTATATTTGGGACCCCGATCCAAGATACATTTCCCATTGGTCCTTCCGATTTATATCTGGGTTGTTAGATTTAGAAGCATGAGGTTTGTTTTTTTTTTTTATAATTCTCAATACGTACCTGTTATATAAACTGAAGAAATTATTTTAATAAAAATAAGTTAAAAAAATAGCCCCTGAAGTGTCACAACTCATTAGAAACTGCTGTCAATGTTTTGATATATATTCTGATCTTTTTTTAGAATTGTTAAAAGTTGAATTCATACTGTATTTTCAATGTTCAATTCAGCTGTATTTTTCAACTTAATGTGGCAATTATTTTCTTGTATTACCAAAAACTTTTGTATTATAGGTGATTTTAATTTCCTTTGTGCTTTTCTGTATTTCCACAGGTAACATGTATTGCTTTTATAACTGAAAGGAAAACAATAAATGCTCTCTAAGAAAATCTTATAATTTTTATTGACTGGATAATTTATTTAACTGTTCCCCTTTCACTGGATATTGAAACTGTTTCAGATTTTAGGCTTTATCAATAATGCTGTGATGAACATTTTTGTGATTAAGACTTTCCAGTGTTTAGGGTGATTTCCTAGGGTTCATTGCCAGGAGTGGTATTATGGAAACATTCTTAATTTAAGATTCTTAAAATATGTATACATGTACTTAAGATCTTGATACATGGCAGATTTTTTTTTCTTTTTTAAATCAAACCAGTTTATATTCTGACCAGTAGTATGAATTTGCTTAAGGAATGTATGTTTATCTGGAGTCCAAGTTCTGCTAGGAGTTTTATGTTTTTACTTCATTTAATCCTAGCACAATCCTTTGAGGTACTTACTGTCCCTATTAATAGGCAAAGGAAGTGAGGCTCAAAGAGGCTAAAGTAACTTGCTCCCTGCTACACAGCTAACTAATGGGGATGTTGGGATGCAAATCCAGATCTTTGCAGCTCCACTGCCCCTAAGAACATATGTGTGTGTGTGTTTTTGTTTTTGTTTTGTTTTTTAATGGAAGTACTGGGGATTGAACTCAGGACCTTGTGCATGCTAAGCACATCCTCTACCACGAAGCTGTATTTCCCCCCACACTTGAGTTTTATTTAGGTTATTCCTATGGTACTCAAGTACTTAACATTTAATTTATTGAGAATGTTAAAAAGTAGAAAAAATGAGAATAATTGTTAGAAATAGATTTCTTTATCAAAAGAACCATAGAGAGAAAATTATTTTTTGTTCTAAAACAGCAGTGTTGTAGACATGCATCATTCCCCACCATAGCTGTCAAAATAATCCCAGTTTTATAAAAATCATTTGTAACAGAATTCTTATTTTGTTCAGAATGTAAGTAGGAAAACTGGAAAAGAAAGTTTAGGCATCTTGGAAGTTAGTCTTCCATTTTCCTTTCCCTCTCACAATCGTCATCATATCCTGTTATTTTTCTCTCTCTCAAATATGCTTTTCAGTCATACAGCCATATTGGTTTAGGCCTTTTTCATCTCTTACCTGGGTTTTCACTACTTTATAGTTGATCTCCCTTTCTCCAGTTTCTTCTCTCTATAAATTCTCTTCCAACCTGATCCCAAAGTTAATTCTTTCCTTAGAAAAGTTAATTGTATAAATAATATCTGAATACCTATTTTCAGGGAAAAAAAAGAGGGAACATTTACTGATAAGGCTAAAATACTATTACATCTTCTGTCCCAGTCTTTCTCCTGTCCCTCCACCCCCTAAAAAATAATCTGCAGCTTGCTTTTTTCGATATAATATATCTTAGAGGTCTTTCATGTTAGTCTATTAGACAAATCTCATTTTTAAAACTTCCTTATGTTATTCCATAATATGAATAAATTGTGTGTAGCCATTCACCTAATTATAGAATATTTTGTAATTTCTGTTTTGGTAGGTGTCGTGTTGTGTGTGTCTCCCCCCTTCCCCCACCATTTAAAACTATCAGTGGCTCCCCATGGCGTATAGCAGACAACATAACTCACATGTGTCCAGGAACCAGGCTTGCGAGAAATAGCTGGGTGACAGACTAAAGGGTGTAGGGGAGACTGAGTACTGGAGAGTGCCTAAAGATTTTCAAATTCACATTAAAAACAAACAACCAAGAAAAAACTACTCTGCTAACGAAACAAGAATCTTTGCCACCACGTTTCAATTTATCATCCATTAACATGCCAACAGAGCACTTTACAGCTTACTTACTAGCTGTTGCATCCTCCTCCTCCTCCAACAATCTGCTGTTATGTTCTCTGCCTTTGCACCTTCAGGAAAGTTTCTCTCTCTTCTTTACCAGAAGAATGCAGCTTGGCCTTTGAGATCCAGCTTATATACCACTACCTCTTCTGTGAAACCATTCTAGTTTCCCAAGGCAGATGTCTACTCTAGCATGTTCAGTCTTTATTATTGCCTTTATTACATAGCACTGTAATAATTTATGTACCTCTCAGTTGGCTCATTTAAGATATGATTCGCACACAGACATACACGTGTATATGTTTATGAGGCATTCTATTTTTGTTGAGTGCATGAATAAATTATTTCATTAATTGTAGTAAGAATGGCCTTAGGGAAAACCAGAATCCAAACTGATGATTATATGATTATGTGATAAACCTGAAGGCCTGTAGTCCTCAGATTACTACCATCTGATATTATCAAACTTCAGTTAACTTATTTGATTCTTTAAAGAATTTATTTGATTTTAATGTCAACAAAGTGAGTGTAAATCACATATAGACCATAAAAGGGATTTTGAAATGAAAGCAAGAGTTTTTCCACTAACTCTCCTTAACTAACAAAGTATTTTACACTTCTGGTCCTTGGGTTTTAGCTGTACAGTGTTTTTGGTTTTTTTGTTTTTTTCAGTTTTATTAGGTAGAATTATTACAGTTTGACTGCACATATACATTAAATTGCATGTAAATACATATATACAATATACTGCACATTTTTTTTAGTTTACATATGTATACTGATCATTGTTTCTAAGAACAGATTAGAGCTTTAGCTTTTTAAACTTACATAGGTATCAAAAGAATATAGCCAACCACAAAATAAGAGTCAACAGAATGTAGTTTGTATTTGTTTATAAAAAGAAATTTGTGTTTGTTACTTTTACAAATAGTAGAAATTTTAAAAAGACTTTTGAAAAAATCAACTCAAACTGAGTCCCATTCAGATTATCAGCCTGCCTTGGCCATCTCTGACTCAGTCCAGCCACTGTCATTGAGTTTTGTTAGTTTATACCCCTTCTTCCTGTCCTGTGACCTGGCCACTACCATTTTAAGAGTTCATGTTCCATATGTTGATCTGATATGATTCTTCACCTTATATGTTCTAACTCCTTCCATCTTTAGCTAGGAGGTGAAGTACAGTGCTAGGGTCAGAAATAAGCCTTAATGCTGGTAGAACATGTTTACATATATTCACATTCCATATTGCTTTCAAAACAAATTCATATTGTTAGATTAGAGCTGTCACCTGATCCCAGAATGTATAGCACTGTGGTTGTTGTCAAGTTCAACACTTTATTCCTTTGCTTAGGCAGGTTAAGAGATAATTGGCCTTAAATTAGGAGAAATTTGGCTTTCAAATATTTCAACTTTTCCATGATGTTTTCCGATGTGTGATTGATAGGATTCCTGAATATTAACTTTTTAAATGTTCAAGTTCTTACATACAAAGAGTTAAAATCATTACAGCTTTAGTACAATGACTTCTTTTAGTGTTGTGTGTTGGTATGACTTAGAATTTTGTGAGTCACGTCGTTTTTAAAATGGTTGGCAGATTAGAACTATAACGTGGCACCTAGACGTCAGGCCCCATGGGGCCTCATTCTCTGGTTTTCTAAGTGTTACCCTGTAGAAGACTGTGTCACTCAAGGTTAGGCTCAGCCTGGGTGATCATTCCACGCTCCATTTGATGGCTTGCAAGGTTTTGTCTGTCCTTCAGCCCTTGCCTCCTCCTAACATCATTTATGACACCACTGTTCTAGTTTCTGGATCAAAATCCAAGTCATTTTTGAATTTTCCTTACCCTTATATCCAGCCAGTCATCATGCTTGATGATAGGACTCATTGATTCTCATGAGCACTAGTCACTTCCTTTCCTAGTCTCACTGCTCCTACTCTAGGTCTGGTAAGAACACACCCTATTCCCCACCCTACCCCCAACTCTAATCCATCTATATCCACAGCTAGCTAGCTTTAGCTAACTGAGTTTTCCTAAAACCAACTATTCTATTCATATCTTGACCTCTTATCTTTTTTTTTTTTTTGCACTTTGTTTGTTTGGGGGGGTAAATAGGTTTATATTTGTTTTATTTTTTATCGGAGATACTGGGGATTGAACCAAGGATCTTGTGCATGCTAAGCATGCACTTTACCACTGAGCTATATACTCCCGCCATGACCTCATATCTTTTAATAGCAGTTGCACATATGCACACTCACACCCATACATACACATCTCCCATCGGCAGCTGGAAGAAGTCCAGATTTTATCCCAATATTCAGGATCTTCCACACTGACTTAGTCTTTCTAGTCTCATCTCCCACTTCCTTCCCACAGTGTGCTATATAGCTCCTGGCCATCCTAGAACTTGAGGGACATTTTTTTTTTGTCCTCAACCTTTATCAGTCCCTTTGCACACCTAAAAGGTGATCTCTCCTGCCTCTGAACATTCCCTATACTTTATTTTATCTGTGTTTATCTTATGACATTATTGCCCAATTAGTGCTTTGCAATTGACCAAAGTGCTTTTGAAGCCATTACTTTATTTAATTTTCATAACCGGTCTGTGAGGTAAGACAGGTGTATCTTATCACAAGGGAGGAAACCAAGACTTGAGGAAGAACGAGTGACTTGCCCAAGTTTTGCAGTTAAAAGTGAGTGGGTCTAAGGTTCAAATCCAAGCCTCCTGCGACATAACCCCCAAGCTTTGTTCATTACTACCTTTCTTGGTGCCAGAGTCTGCACTTAAATGTAAGTTTTTTTTAATACATCTGTTTCCAGTTATCTGCAAGTTACTTGAAGTTATATTTCATGCCCCTTGAACATGTGTGTATATATGAGTGAGCTGATTCATATTTTATATGCAGTTTAGTGTTCTTTCTCTGTAAAAATCATGCTTCCCCTTTCTGAGCCTTATTTTCCCATCTTTTTTTTTTTTAAAGCAACTGTGAAGCTTAGTTGGTATATTCTAAATAATAAAACTAGAGCTTTGTATAATGAATTTAATTTCTGGGATAAGTTTTTAGCAGTGTACTTCAATTCACAAGTATTTATTGCCTTGAGGAGATTAAGCCTAATGCTAGGCTACTGAGCAATGGTTTCTCTATAAGTATCCTGAATTTTCATATAGTTCTAACTATAATTTTTAGGTTGACTGAATGAGAACTAATATACTGACAAAAGCTCTTAGGAATTCAGTAACAATTTTAATGGATTTGAATTTTATTCATTATATCATCTATATATATTTAAAAAATAAGAGTGATACATGTACCAGACCTCTAGTATTCAGTCTATAGGAAATGCTTGGTACCCCTAGTACTTACAAATCTTCCTGATAAATCTGCAGTTCCTAGTTGGAAGTGAATGCTTTGGGAATTCTGACATTGTCCTACGTCACTCATTATTGCCTTAGGAAGCGTCACATGAGAAACCTCTTGGAGAGCCACATAGTTGGAAAAGTGTTGCTTCCCTGAGTAATTGCTTTATGTATTCCTTTTAGACAGTGAGGACTATGGCAACTGACCTTCTCTCCATTTTCAGACTGGCATTTAGGAAGCTCAGAGCCAAATCAGTTGATCAGTCAATCATATATCATATATCACTCAGTCATACAGCTGCGTAGATCCTTATTGCCTGCTTAAGTTTTCCCTCTTTTTATACTTTGATATGACTTCCTGTTGCAGTTTGCTTAGCCCTGATTTTTTAACTTATATTTTATCATTTTATTGCATGTTTCCCAAAGCCAACTAAAACTCTTTGAAAATGAAATGGAATATAAATACTCTAGCCTTTCTTTTGTGACCAGCTATGTCTTAGGCATTGGACATACCTGTTCTAAATATTGATACCTATACATATGACTTGCTTTTTATGCTGTGTTAAGCATGCTCAGATGTCAGAATTTATGTGGAAAAGTCAAACCTAAACATACCATTTATCAGAAAAATGTAGTTTCATTTAATATGAACTGCTTTCAGAAACTCCTTACAGAATCTACTTAAGTGTATCTCAAAAAGTGGAGTGTCTCTTCTGGGATGAAGCAAAGCATTGTGACGACAGCATGCCTCTGCTAGCAGATATGAGATCACTTCTGGCAGTGGTACTTTAAAACCCACATGTGAGACTGGGAGGACAATTTTTTTTATTTTTAGTGTTTATCCTTTTGAATTTTGTACCATGAGTGTATATAACTTATTCAGAATTAAAGAGGCTCACGGTTATTTTCAGTAGAAGTGTAAAAAATTTCCTATCTATTAGACTTTAAATCCTTTGAAACCAAGAAATGTGCTAGATTTCTCTCTGTATTCCTGAACCTAGCACACTATAAGAATACACAGTTAAGTCCCCAGCTAGTGTGCTTAGATGTGAATTGGAAACTCAGAATTGCAAAATAGGATCACAGTGAAAAATTACTAACTGTGGATAACTCATGCCCCCTTAACTCTGTATCCCCTTTTCAGAGTGAGAATGAGACCAGCTTCCTGGCTTCGAAGTAAGATTAGTTTTTATTGAAACTTATTAAAAGAAATTAAAAACAAATTAGTAGGATTTTACCTAGTCAGTTTTTCATAACAGGAGGTCTGTACTTGTTTCTATATTATAGCATGGGATTTTCCCAAATGTGAATCAAGGTTTTTTTTTTAATGTGTGTACATATATATATTTTTTTTTAAGTAAAGTCAGTTTACAGTGTGTCAATTTCTGGTGTACAGCATAATGCTTCAGTCATACATGAGCATATACATATTCGTTTTCATATTCTTTTTCACCATAAGTTACTACAAGATATTGAATATAGTTCCCTATGCTGTATAATATATAGTTGTTGTTTATCTATTTTATATATATTAGTATCAAGATTGCTTATCTCTTTTTGCAGATCTTTGTAGAATTTGATGGCTGTAACTGGAAGCAACACTCCTGGGTTAAAGTTCATGCTGAAGAAGTTATTGTGCTTCTGCTGGAAGGGTCTCTAGTGTGGGCGCCCCGAAAGGACCCGGTCCTTGTCCAGGGCACTCGAGTCTCAATTGCACAGTGGCCAGCACTGGTGAGTGACTTCTATTGGCTATGAACAGGTTTGGGCTTTACTCCTATACTATATGGTACTTATCCTATAGCTGAACTCTTGAGAATTCCCAGAACTCCAGTACTCTGTCCTTAACACACTTTTAGTCTGAAGTAACCAAAGCAAAAATTAGAGAGATCTTGAAAAGAGATTTCCAGTCAAGATGGCAGAGTAGTAGGACCATGAGCTCACCTCTCCTTGTGACTACAACAAAACCACAACTGACTGCTAAACAACTATTGAAAATAAAAAAGACTGGAACCTACCAAAAAAGATCTGCTTCAACTGGAAACAGTGGGATGGTAGGAGGGGCATGCTTGCGATATAATCGGGCCCCATTACCCCCCTGGGTGGGTGAACCACAAGCTGAGGAATAATTAAATCACAGAGGCTCTCCCACAGGAGTGAGTTCTGAGCCCCATGTTAGGCTACCCAGCCTGGGGTTCTGGCATTGGGAAGAGGAAGAGACCCCGGACATCTGGTTTTGAAGACCAGTTGGGCTTAACTCCTGGAGCCCCATAGGACTGGGGGAAACAGACTTCATTCTCTTGGCAAGCATACATGGAATCTCATGTGTGCCACGTCCAAGGGCAGAGGCAGTGATTTCAAAGGAACCTGGGCCAGACCTGCCTGGTTTTGGAGGGTCTCCTGGGGAGATAAGGAACCATTGTGGCATGCCCAGGGGACATAAAAGCTGGTGGGGGACATTCCAGGAGTGTTCATCTACATGAGTTTTCCTGGAGGCTGACATCTTGATTGGATCATTAGCACCAACACCTAGCCCCACTCAACAACCTGTAGGCTTAAGGGCTAGGAAGCCTCAGGCCAGACAACATATCTATAAGCAGACTTTCTGAGCCACAGATGCCCCTGCACACAACCCTACCCACCAGAGGTCCAGGACCAGTCTTCACCCAGCAGTGGGCAGACACTGACTCCTCCTGCCAGGAATCCTGCATAAGCCTCTAGTCCAGCCTCATCCACCAGGGCACAGATACCAGAAATAAGGAAACAGTAATCCCAAAGCCTCTGGAAGGACTCTACAAACACAGGCCAGACTCTATACTGGGACCACCTGGACCCTGGTCCTTGAGTGACAAGAGAGGAGTGTACTGCTGGGACACATAGGGCGTCTCCCACAGAGGGCCACTTCTCCAAGGTCAAGAAATGTAACTAACCTACTTAAAAATACAAATAGAAAGATAGACACTATGAGGCAGCAGAGGAATATCTTCCTAACCAAGACACAAGATAAAATCCCAGAAAAAGAAGTAAGTGATGAGGAGATAGGCAATTTATCTGAGAAAGAGTTTAAAGTAATGATGGCAAAGATGTTCAGAGAACTCAAGAGGAGTATAGATGCACAGAGCCAAGTTTTTAGCAAAGAGTTGGAAAATATAAAGAATACCCAAACAGAGTTGAATAAAATCACTGAAATGGGTAACAGACTAGAAGGAACCGAGAATAGACTAAATGAGGCAGAAGAATGGATCAGGGAGCTAGAAGACAGATTAGTGAAAATCACTACTGCAGAAAAGAAAAAGGAAAAAAGAATGAAAAGAAATGAGGATAGTTTAAGAGAACTTGGGGACAACATGAAACACACTAATATTCACATTATAGGAGTCCCAGAAAGAGAAGAGAGAGAAAAGACCTGAGACAATTTTTGAAGAGATAATAACTGAAAAACTTCCCCAACTTGGAAAAGGAAACAGCCACCCAAGTCCAGAGGCACAGAGAGTTCCACACAGGATCAATCCAAAGACGAACACACCAAGGCACATAGTAGTAATCAAACTGACAAAAGTTAAGGATGAGGAGAAAATACTAAAATTAGCGAGAGAAAAGCAACAAATAACATACAAGGGAACTCCCATAAGGTTATCAGCTGATTTTTCAGCAGGAACTCTACAGACCAGAAGGGAGTGGCACAATATACTTAAAGTGATGAAAGGGAAAAACTTAGAACCAAGAATATTCTATCCAGCAAAGCTGTCGTTCAGATTTGATGGAAAAACCAAAAGTTTCACAGATAAACAAAAGAATTCAGCACCACCAAACTAGCTTTACAACAGATGTTAAAAGAACTTCTCTAGTCATCAAACCATAAAAAAAGAGAACAAAAAGAATCAAGAGGGAAAAAAAGACCTACAAAAGATTGCTTTGGCAATTCGGGGTCTTTTATGGTCCCATATAAATTTTGGAATTGTTCTAGTTCTGTGAAAAATGTCGTGAGTATTTTGATGGGGCTGCATTGGCTCTATAGATTGCTTTGGGTAATACGGCCATTTTGATAATGTTGATTCTTCCAATCCAAGAGCACAAGATATCTTTCCATTTCTTTATATCATCTTCAATTTCCTTCATCAGTGTTTTACAGTTTTCAAAGTATAGGTAACCTCCTTGGTTAAGTTTATTGCTAGGTATTTTGTTGTTTTTGGTGCAATGGAAATGTTTATGCCAGTTATAAAATTCTAGTTTTTGAAGTGAAAAAAAAGTGAATGAAGGGCTGCAAATGGCAGAATATCCTTCTTTTTTATGGGTGAGTTGTATTCTAGTGTGTGTGTGTGTGTGTGTGTATACACATATCTATAAATACACACACACACATATACATATGCTACATTTTTACCCATTTATCTGCTGATGTGCCTTTAGGATTCTCCCATATCTTGGCAATTATAAATAATGTTGCTGTTAAAAAATAATAATAAAATAAATCATCAAAACGTGTAAAAAAAATTGGAGAGATCTTTTCTCCTGTATATTCTGAAACTTTTTACATTAGATAATGATACTTTGTTTTTAAATAATTTATTCACCTTTCTTTTCTCATAGTAAGGTTATGAAACAATCTTTGTAATCCTTAAAGCCTTTTTCTCATAGAAACTATTTTTTTCCAGCTTTATTGATACAAAATTGACATATAACATTGTGTATATGTACAGCATGATGACTTTATATATACACGTACTGAAATGATTATCACAGTAAGGTTAGTTAACACATTCATTGGTTCACATAGTTACCTTATTGTGTATGTGGTAAAAACTTTTAAGATTTGCTGTCTTAGCAACTTTCAAGTATACAATACAGCATTATTAACTATAGTCACCATGCTGTACATTAGATCTCCAGAATTTACTCATCTTCTAACTTCAGTTTATTCCCTTTGACCACTTTCACCTATTTCCCTCACTCCCCCTACCCCTGGCAACCACCAGTATATTTCTGTGTCTGTGAGTTCAGTTGTTTTAGATTCCACATGTAAGTGAAATCATTCCATATTTGTCTTTTTCTGTCTGACTTATTTCAGTTAGCATAATGCCCTCAAGATTTAGCCATGTTGTTGTAAATGGCAGGATTTCCTGTTTTTTAATGGCTGAATAATATTTCATTTATGTACGGTATTTGTGTACACGTGTGTATACCCATTTTCTTTATCTGTTCATTTATCACCAGACGCTTAGGTTGTTTCCATCTCTTGCACGGAGGATATAGCTCAAGTGGTAGAGCACATCTGTAGCATGCATGAGGTTCTGGGTTCAATCCCAGTACCTCCTCTAAGAAGGCTATTATAAATAATGCTGCAGTGAACATGGGGGTACAGTCATCTTTTCAAGACAATGATTTCATTTCCTTCAGATATATACTCAAAAGTGGAATTGCCAGATCTTATGGTAGTCATATATACATATATATACTATTTTCTAGAGTGACTGTACCAATTTACATTTCTGCTGATGGTGCACAGGGGTTCTGCCTTCTCTGCATCCTTGCCAGCACTTATTATCTTTGTCTTTGCTGATAATAATTCTAACAAGTGTGCGTCTAATTACTCATTGTGGTTTTGATTTGCATTTCCCTGATAATTAGTGCAGTTGAGCCCCTTTTCATGTACCTCTTGGCCATTCATTGTCTTTGGGAAAAATGTCTAATCAGGTGATTTGTCCATTTTTAAACATTATTGATTGATTGATTGATTGATTGATTGGTCAGGGGCAGATTAGGTTTATTTATTTATTTATTCTTAGAGGAGGGACTGGGGATTGAACCCAGAACTTCATGCATGCTATGGATGTGCCCTACCACTTGAGCTATATCCTCCCTGCAATTTGTCCATTTTTAAATCAGATTATTTGGAGGGGGGGTTGTTTTTCTGTTTTTGTTTTTTTGCACTTGAGTTGTATGAGGGTTTTTTTTTTAAAGTGTTAACCCATTATCAGATAAGTGATTTGTAAATATTTTCTCCCATTCTTTACATTGTCTTTTCATTTGTTGATCATTTCTTTTGCTGTGCAGAAGCTTTTAAGTTTTATGTAGTCCCACTTGTTTATTTTCGCTTTTGTTGCTGATGTTTAAAGGGTTTTTGAATTAGTAAGTTTTGAAGTCAGACTAAATAATGCAATAAAATTTAATTCTGAGAGTGTCCATTTTTTCTATCTGTCTTTTTATCAAAATATAGGCATAAAGAGTTAGATTTTTTTCTAAAAAATCTAATTCTCCCCATGGTTACTCGAATTAAGCAATATTGAAAACAATTTTTTTAACCTATTATACATGTCATCACTTACTGAACTGTCTTTTCTCATTTGTATTTAAGGCCACCTTCCAGTTGAACTTAAATGGATCTAGTCCCCTGGGTGACTTTGTAGGCAATTTATTTATGAAACAGTCATGTGAATTCACCCACACATATTTATACCACTGAGTATTTTAGACATCTCACAAAGGTATCAGGAGTTCTAGAGATGATAATGCTGTAACTCTTTATTCTGGGAATTTACTGTAATTTAGCCGTCTTGAAGCCTGGCAAGATTAGTCAGATTCCTAGAGAGAGTGAGGAATTTCTTGTTCTTCTTGTCCATTTTATCTGTAAATAAGAGTATTGGGCTGACTTTCTGCTCTAGTTTGCTTCCTATGATTATTTGAGGGGCAGATGCTGGGTTGAGAATGTTTCCAAGGACTTAATTTTAGCTTATTTTTATTTACTGAGGGAAGGATACTAATAATGGCTGTTTTCTCTGAAGTTACATATTCAGTTGAATTGTTATTTATTTTCTTTTCCAAGTTCTAATCAATTTCTTGTCATTGTACTTCACAGACTTTTACTCCCCTAGTAGATAAACTCGGTTTGGGTTCTGTGGTTCCAGTTGAGTACCTTCTGGATCGAGAACTTCGTTTCCTGTCAGATGCTAATGGGTTGCATCTGTTCCAGGTACTTAACACTTACTCTAGTCCTATATTTGTTTCTCTCCTTGCTAATTTCTCTGTTGATTATGACTATTTCCCCTTTTCTTATCGTACTGAAGCAAGTACCTCCTCCAGATAATTGCCTGTGCCTTTTCAAGTTTCTCTGCTCCTTTGAGAAGTACATTTGGTAGCTGAGGCTTCTTTCCTCCTCTACACACCCTCCCCCCACCCCCAAAACCACTTAAGACCACAGCTGTAAGGATTTCTTCAGAAAGGGT
The DNA here is from genome assembly GCF_048564905.1 of Vicugna pacos. Classification (NCBI taxonomy): domain Eukaryota; kingdom Metazoa; phylum Chordata; class Mammalia; order Artiodactyla; family Camelidae; genus Vicugna; species Vicugna pacos. The sequence continues at coordinate 24,120,921 of NC_132989.1, read as the reverse complement.
TGTTTACCAGAGGTGGCTGCTTCTATAACTTGAATCTGAGAGAGCCTACACCTAGGCCAGTGGCAGGGAGGCTGAGAATTGGCTGGTTCTGAACAACATTAAATATTGAAGAGCTTAGTTATATTTTTCATTACCAAAAAAAGGGATGTTAATAGTTTAAACAAACTACCATTTGAGTTAGTTTCAGAATTTATAGATGGTAATATTTGTTTCTCACTTGTGAGAGTTACTGTCTAAAGATTAAAGATTAGGAGACTTCTAAGACTCTCCTTATAACTTCCAAGAGTTTTGTTATCTTACTGAGGCAGCCAAGGACAGTACTTCCTAAACTGTGTTCTGTGAAATATTAATGATGATTTTTTTGTTGTTGATAAATCCTCCTCATTAGGCCTCACTCCTTCTCATCATCCTTGCTTTATTCATTTTTGTAATCCTAGTGCTCATATGAGTAGGCATTCAGTGAATGTTGGATAAGTATCAAAATAAGCAAAAGCTTTACATGGAATAAAATGTTTTGTTGTCAGATAAGTATGAGAAACACTGACCTAAACAGTTTTTTTCCTGCATATCTTCTCAGAACCTTTAATATACTACTGCATATAGAAAGATACAGTGTACAGGGTCAGTGTTGATCCTTGAACAACAGGGGTTTGAACTACGCAGGTCCACTTACATGAATTTTTTTTCAATAAATGTGCTTCCTATAAGTTAATATGAGTTTCTTTTTCACATCTTTTCATTTTTGATGTCTCGTGTTAGTATAATATATTGGTACATTAGTATATAACATATTAGTATATATGTATATTAGTTACAAAAACATTAAAAGTGTTTTGTATTATATAAGGCAGCCTTGATGCAGTGTATTGACAGATGATTCATTTTGTAAACAGACATCATAAACTGAGGGTACCAATACAGTACAGTACTGTAAGTGTATTTTCTCTTCCTTGTGATTTTGTTAATATTTTCTTTTCTCTAGCTTACTTTATTGTAAGAATACAGATATAATACATGTGGCATACAAAATAAGTGTTAATCAGCTATTTATGTTATCAGTAAGGCTTCTGGTCAACAGTAGGCTATTAGGAGTTAAGTTTTGAGGGAGTTAAAAGTTATAAGCAGATTTTTGAGTGCATAAGGCGGGAGGAGCAGTTGGTACCTCTAATACCCCTGTGTTGTTTGAGGGGGATATACTATTTCCTAAACCTAATTGATCCTAGCATCCTTAACTTTTGCAGAACACCTCATGAGACTAGGGTTCTAGGAACATTCTTTGGCAAATGCTGATAGAGAGCTCCTCAGGGGTGTGATTTTTCTCATCTGGTTACGTATTATTGGTATTCATTTTAATATTCATTTACTCTTTTATCTTTACCAGATGGGCACAGATAGCCAAAATCAGATTCTTTTGGAACACGCTGCACTGAGAGAAACAGTTAATGCTTTGATCAGTGACCAAAAGCTACAAGAGATATTCAGCCGAGGTAAGAACAGGTGGTCTTCTGTCCCTGAATTCTGAATCAAGTGTATGGGCAGTGTTGAAAGTGATAGAATGGTAGGGACGCCATGCAACTCTAAACATGTATGCTTGTCTTCTTTTTGTGGGTAGTGTCAAGAGTATCTCCAATTAGTTGGATCTCTAAAAAAAATAGATTGGAAAAAAAGGATCTCACTCAGACCACTGTTTCCTTTTTATATTACATTTCATAATATGAAAATATATTTTTTTTTTCATGTCTTAAATATTTATTAAGGACTAACTTGTACTAGACACAGTTTTAAGGTACTGGGGATATAACCATGAGCTAGAAAGTCTCTACCCTTGTTAAATGTACTATCTGTAAGGTTCCTAAGGACTCAAGACTGTTAACACTAACAGATCACAAGTTAGAGTATAAAGTATATTCATAAAGGAAGTTGTCCACAGACTCATTCACATTAACAGCATATTAATTTTTAAGAATTAAAAAAATTATTAGCTTTTGTTATCTTTTTCCAGTTCAGATACAGATTTTGCTTAAGATTCTACCCAAAGGGCAGACTTTTGCTTCATTTATCCTTCCTTTCATGTCATACTCCACTCTTCTTCCTTTCTGACCCCCATGATAATCATGATTTTCAGTGAAATAGGGTCCTTGGTTCTCTTTTGTCAAACTAAATCTAAATAGTAAAGGTAGGAAAACTGGCCTATTTGGGGAAGGAGAGTATCAGGATAAAGTAATGTTTAATAATCAAGGAAAGGTATGGAGGAGGAAAGAATGTGAGGAAAAACTGATAGCAGAAAGAAGAAAATTGAGTGGACAGAATGAGACGTGGAGATGTATATGAATATATATGGAAAAATTCAGGAAGCTTAATTGTAGCTCTGAAAGATAATGTAAGCAATGGTTTAGCTGTATAGTCTCAAGTGTATAAAATATGCAAGAGAGAGAGAAACTGTCCTTCTTGGAGGACCAGCTGAAATTGCAGTGTAACATTACCTGCTGATAAAGTAATATCTTTGAAACCCTGTGTTCCTAGGAAGACAAGTGCTGTATTTGTTCAGACTATTATTAGTGCAGAGGCTGGAAACCTCATAAATTGAACTCTCCACCTCCTGTATGGAAAGTCAGATAGCAGAGTGTAAATGGTTATGTGTCATTCCTGTGGTAACTAACAAAATAGTGTGTTCAACTTACTGGCCTCTCACTTTTTTTATGCATGTGTCAGATACACAAGTACATTTTCATACTACCTATAGTTTTTGATTTATAAATTTCCTTTCTGTATTACTTCTAGAATTAGAAGATTGAGATAAGGTAGAATTAGAGGCCTGGGAGAGTCTAAGAAATCTCCAAATAAACAATTTACAAAAGTCACTGGGAAAAACTATTTATGTTTTGTTTTTAAGTTGCTGTATGTGGTAACTCTGAAATTACTTATTTATTCAGCTCCATATGAGAGGATTGAACATGCCACACATTTACACTATATAGTTTTCCTTCTGTTTTTAGAAACAATAGTGAAATACAGTTTAGCCAAAAATACTCAATCCTGCCTGATTTCTCCTAGGTCCCTACAGTGTTCAAGGTCACAGGGTCAAAGTCTATCAGCCAGAGGGAGAAGAAAGTTGGCTCTGTGGTGTTGTAAGCCATCAAGACTCCATCACCCGTCTTATGGAGGTGTCTGTAACTGAGGTGAGGCTTTGTGTTATTTTGTCTGAGGTCCACCCATCCCCTTAAAGAGGGTGATGCAGAGAAAGGGAGCACTTCATTGCATGTATGAAGACTTGGGTTTCATCTCTGGCTTTATCATTTAATGATTATATGACCTTAACCTTAGAGTTCTCATCTGTAAATTATTATTTTTTATTTATTTTTAAAAATTTTTATTAATACTATTTTGTTAATGGAGGAACTGAGAATTCAAAGCAGCACTTTGTGCATGCTAAGCATGTGCTCTACCACTGAGCTATACCCACCACCTCCCTCATCTGTAAATTAGAGGTAGCCACTCCCTGACCTGACAGCATCTGTTTTGGAAACTGAGATAATGTATTTGAAAGTGCTTTGAAATCTATAAAACAGTTTACAAATGTGAAGTGGAATTATTATATAGTTATATTCATAAAGGCTAGTGTTTAAAAATCTATAATCAGTTAGCTTTTGCTTCTGTAATACTAATGCCACTCTGACTTAGATGCTGAAAAAAATGAATTGTTTCTAATGAAATAAATAGAAAAGCATAGCATCTAGAGCTACCTGGTGAATTGTCTAGGAAGAACAAGAGTATTTTGAGGCAAACAACTATGTATTTATGATATCTTGAATTGGTTTCAGACTAGCCCTTAGCAGTCACATGTAAGCATAAATGATTTTAGTTATTTCTTTCTTGAATTTTTTGATTATTCAATTATGCAATTAATTTCAATTTTAAAACTTCAAATGAGGCACATATATGTAAAACAGAGGTTGAAACCCGTAACTTCCCCTCGGCAAATATTACTCCCCCAGTGGTAACCACCATTAACAGCTTGGTGTATATTTTATATGCTTCCAAGTATCTTCTGTGTGTTTGTATAATATTTATATATTGTCTATTTATGTGATAACTATATAAATCACAGTTTATTTACAAATGAGATCATACAATAATATACTTCTATAATTTACCTTTTTAAATTTTAAATTGTCAACCTCTTTGTAAATATATGTAGAAATCTGCCTCATCCTTTTAAAAATGGATACTATTTACTGAATGGATGTATTATAACTAATTTAATCTTAAATTGATGGACATTTAAATTATTGTCAGTATTTTCACTAATACAAATAATGCTGCAGTAAGTTTCTTTGAGCATATATCATTTTACAGTTCTACATTATTTATTGGAATAAATTCCTAAGTATGTAACTACTGGGTCAGAGGATACGTACATTAAATCTGACAATGTCCATCAAGTTGGCTCCTCCCAAAAGCTTTTATTTTTTTATTGTAGAGTGGTGCTTTTAATGATTATTCTGAAAGTTTTTTGTTTCTTTATGAATTACAGAGTAAGAAGATTTTAGAGATGCAGAATTTGAAATCAGCATCCCTATAAGAGACACTTGAGAATTGAACTCAATTATTTTATCCATTTGTTTTAACAAGTATTTTGAGGGCTTACCATATTTTATACCTTGTTTCAGTTGTTGTTATCCTGGCAGTGAATGAAATAGTAGCCACCCCTGCTCTCATGAAGCTTTCATTCTAGTAGGGGAATAGAAACAAATAGAGATAATTACATTTATTAGAAAAATACATAATTATTTATGAACAAGGCATTAAATCTTCCCCCCCTTTTTTTTATTTTTCCTCCTATCTCTTATCCTGCTCCTACTGTAGAGTGGTGAGATCAAGTCCGTAGATCCCAGACTGATCCATGTGATGCTGGTGGATAATTCAACGCCTCAGAACGAGGTATAGTTATGGACTGAGTCCAGAGCAGACTCATGAGCTTGCATTATCTTCTTATATACATTCCTTATATGTGTGTTATCCATGGATACCCTTTGGGTTTCAGCTCTGGCCACTGTACATTTTTTGCTCTCCACAATCTTACCTAGTTAAGGGAGTATAATCTCAAGAAAGAGACCTAGTCTTTGACCCTTTTCATCATGGCAATGCTGCCTGGCTGTTTTAAAATCCATGGCCTAACTATTTCTTCTTACATCTTTTCGGGACAGGTATATTTGAAAGATACAGTAGACAGTTAAAAGTGTAATAAGCAGTAGTAATATTTATGACATACCCAGTAATAAGTGGAGGAGAAGCTACATCCTCTTTTTCTTTCCATTAGGTGGTAGTGAGCTCCAAGGAAATCTGAAATTCCATAGCCCAAGAAGAATCATATCAAACTGGTGCCAAGTTCAGTGCTCAGCACACAGTGGATTACTCCATAATTACTGTGAACCAAGCCAACTTTTGGTTCATTCAGAATCATCATAAGCCATAAAAAGATACATTATAAATCAGTGCCAAAACCAGTCAATGAATCCTGTATGTTTCCTTCAGTAGGACGTTGACTAAGACCGCCATCTGTCCATATATTTCACATAGTCTCTTAGCACCTGTGTAATATTTCTCTCTTGGCTGCTCTTGCTAAGTGTATAGTTCTTCAGAAGAATTATCCAGTCATTTTTGACTTGATAAAACAAGATTAGGGTAGGAAAAGAAGAATCAGGGCTAAATTTAATAGCTCTTTAATTCAAATTATATTATCACAATAATATAAGTCTCTTGACTATTTATATGGCTGAAAAACACTTTTTACTATTATGGCGCATTGCTTCTGTTTTATTTCCTTCCTCATTTCATTCATTCATTAAGCATCTATTATATGCCAGGTACCGTTCAGCTGGACAGATATAGCTGAGAGTATTAGTCTCTGTGTCCTAGGCTGTCTACTCACATGTGAATACCTTACCATAAGTAGGACATATGTATAACTTGTTGCTCATGAAGATTGCTGTGAGCTAGGCTCTGCAAGTTGGCTGGATGAGTTAGAGGTGAGATATATGGTTTACAGCAATAGATGTTTATTCTTCCCTTTTCAGCTTTGCCTTGATGTGACTTTCTTTCTTATCTAGCGGAGTACAACTGACAATTCTGCCAAGTTTACAGTAACCCTTCTTAGAGATCCATGATTATCTCATCTCATTGAATGAGTGAACAAGAAAAAAAAGAGATTTCACTGATCGTTCTTCTATAGTTCATAACACTGAAAACCAGGTGATGATAGAGGTTGAAGAAAGGATTGAAAGGTTTTAGAAGGATCAAATGAAAGCAGTTCTTAGCAAAGACAGTTCTTGAATGAAAGATTTAGAAACTTAGATTAATATTACCAAGAGTATGGGAGAAACAGAAATAAATCTTGAGCTTTGGTTAAGAGTTACAGAAGGAAATTAATGGAGAAAAGATAGAAATGAAGGCAGAAAACAAAAAGGAGAGGAAAAGAAAGAAACTAGAACTGGCAAGAAGAAATGTAGAATTTGAAGAAGTTTCTGTTGTAACTGCTGTATAATGATTACAACAAAGATACAGATCTACACCAAGAACCTATAAATATTCAAGTGCACTGAAAGTAGACTAATCAAGTTGGTAAATATTAATGGCCAAATAACAGTGTGTCACTAGCTTACTGCCATCCTAACACATGTTATCTGAATAAAACTATATGAAAGTTATGTAAATGAAGCTGAAAAGGAAACTTGCTTCATTCTGGGATACGAATCTAAGAATGGTCCATATGTAAGTTACTGGAGAGAATGTTAGCTGTATCCAAAGCCCCTGTCCTCTTGTCCTTCTCTGGGAAAGAAATTTTATTCAGAGATAGGAATTGCCCCTTTTAGTCATGTGTCTTTTAAGGTTGTCTGACCTCTCAAATAAGGTACAAATGAGATTTCATGAGATAGGCTGAAATTACTGGAAGGGCTAAAAAGATTTGCTTGTTTGGTCTTTGGTAGCCTGCCGTTTTTGCTTTCCTCTGTCTAATGCTTTGAAATAAGGTCTGGAGATTGTGTCTTTATAGTGTCCAGAGAGCAATTCAAACTTGTCCTGTTGGGCTGACTTTTCCTTGGATCACAGACTTATAAATGTTGATTTTCCTATTGTTAAGTTGTCACCAGTTTTTAATGACTTCTGGATATAGGAGACTTTATATGTCAGTATTTGAAATGCCAATTTTTGTCAAACAAGGAGATAAATATAAATTAAAACAGATTTTTTTTCATCAAGGGGCAAATGAGTTCCCAGCCTAGCTTTAGCAGTCTATTTTGTAAAAGAAATTCCACAAATGTTTAAAATCCTGAAAAAAGTCCATTTGAGGAAGTAGTGCATTTTATATACGGGAAGGTTTGCCAAGTGAGTTAACCTCTAGTAACCGTTATCTTGCATATGTGTGTTTGTAAACTGAATCATAGGAAGATTGGAGCTTTTTAACAAAGGGGATGTTTTAGAGCTGGCATTGGAATTTGGCAATCTATACCTGCTTTGATTGTCTGCTTCTAGAGATGGGAAAGAGCTAATGGTTTATGGTTTTCACAGGGTGGAAGGTCCCTTGTAATAAATCTTTTTTGAATTTTGTTTTGTAGGGGGGTACGTTAAAAGCAGTAAAATCTTCCAAAGGAAAGAAGAAGAGAGAGAGCATAGAGGGGAAAGATGGCCGGAGGAGGAAAAGTGCTTCGGACTCTGGGTGTGACCCTGCATCAAAGAAATTAAAAGGAGACAGGGGTGAAGTAGACAGTAATGGGAGCGATGGAGGCGAGGCAAGCCGAGGGCCCTGGAAAGGAGGGAATGCCAGTGGAGAGCCAGGGCTGGATCAGAGAGCCAAGCAGCCACCGACTACATTTGTCCCCCAGATTAACCGCAACATTCGCTTTGCCACTTACACCAAAGAAAACGGCAGGACTCTGGTGGTGCAGGATGAGCCTGTAGGTGGGGACACACCTGTACCTTTCACTCCATATTCTACAGCCACAGGTCAGACACCTTTGGCCCCAGAGGTGGGTGGAACCGAAAACAAAGAGGCAGGAAAGACACTGGAACAAGTTGGCCAGGGCATGGTGGCTTCAGCAGCTGTGGTCACTACCGCCAGCTCCACCCCAACCACGGTGAGGATCTCAGACACTGGCCTTGCAGCAGGGACTGGGCCGGAAAAACAGAAAGGCAGCTGGTCGCAGGCCCCAGGAGAGGTGAGTTGTTTCAGGGGCAGATCTGCAAGATTTGGGTTCACCCTTTCACCCTACTTTGTTTCTTAACACATTAAAAAGCATTTCAAATGCCATAGGAAAGGAGTATTTCTAGGATGTGCTTAAATTGTATTATGAATAGTCCTTTACTGCTCATTGGGCAAATGTGTATATTTTAATAACTTTATCAGCTCTTAAAAGTCCTGAACAATTGGGCTAATCGAAAACTTACTATGCAACCCAATTTAATGAGTTGTTAAAATAAATCTGGTGGGGAATCTTTTTAATTCAGTTATCTATTTAATTCACATAGTGGTTGAGCCTCCACCAGGCCTGTGAGAGGCGAGGTTAATGAATTACAGTGTTGGTAACAGTGAACGCTATAATTAAGGCTATGTGAAAGCTACTATTACCAACCCCTATTTTCAGTTCATCATTTTCTATGACATTTTCCTTTGAGGCTGGGCTTCTTTCCATAATTTGATATGACCATGAAATTTTTTTTCCCCCTAACTTAATCTTTTAAAGCCTTACCTGGAAAAATTGATGGAATTAATCACAGTAGTATCCAGTCTACTATGTTCTTTATCTGATAATGCATGTATTGTTGCTAAAATGGAACTTTGGTTAAATACAAGTTTACATCAAGTTGGCTGCCCACTCAAATTTGAAGCAGTATAAAAATCAGTTCTTACAGTTTTTTGACTGTTACCTTGATCACCAAAGTGTGATTTATGATGCTAGTCGTATTTTTTCAAAGTAGCTCTTAACTCAAGCTGGAATATGAAATACAAATAAAATACCAAATGATGTTTTAAATTATTTATAGGAAACTACTGTGTGCTAAGTACTGTATATTATAAATAAAGAATTGAAAATCCCAGTTTGAAGGAGCTCACATCCTAAAATGGAATCATTTTAAGTATAACAGTGCTGGATAAAACATGGCATACACATTTCATCTGACTTCTTCCATTCTCTAGAAAATGCAGTTTATTAATCTCTAGTGTGCAGGGATGGGAAAGGAGGCAAAAGAGGAGAAGGCTTGTAAATGCAAATTTCATGCTCTTCATGGTTTGTTCTCTGTTAGTTTACCAGCATTCCCAAGTCAACTAGGTCTTCACTATGTGTAAGTCATTATATTGCCCCAATCAGTTAAAATCAAATCCATGTCAAAGGCAATGTGTTTGTAAATGGGGATTATAAAATAGACCAAATATTACATGCTGTAAGAAGAGATTCCCCCAAATGCTGTTGTTCTTGGAGTAGCAAAGCTAGATAGATGAAATGTGGATTCAAAGGGCATTTTTCCAAATGGGTTTGAAAAGTTTAGTTACTTTGCTAATGTGTGAGCCTTGATATTCTCTTGGAATATGATTGAAAAGTGCAGAAGTGGATGTTTCCATTATGATGTAAAACCTGAAATAGGGACAGATTCTCCAGGAAACCCTTACCCTAAATATTAGGTTGAAATCAGTTTGTCATCACTTTTTTATAAGGAAAGGATTTGGAATTTTATTGTTTGAAAGAAAATGAAAGAACATCCAAATTATTTTTCATTCATGTGCGTATTTATTTTTAAAGAGTAACTTTAGTAGTGAAACCTGAGATCCTTATGCTCATTCTTTGCAGTCATACAGGTGTCAAGGCTCCTGGCCAAATCCTGCCAGTGAAACAACAGCAGAACCTCAGTGCTATAGCTGTCTGTCCTCTTTTTTATTTGAAGGAGGTTTAAGTCAATGGTTGCTGGTTAGTGGGAAGGAAAGGAAGAAAGAATAATGAACTAAGTTTTTGTCTGTTAAATGCCCTGAAGCAGTCTCTGGAGCAAATGTCAGCTGGAGACTAGCCATAGGTGGCCTGCCTGGTTCTTCTACCTCTTTGCCACCCTCTGAGAAAGTCATAAATGTAGATTCCTCTTGCATATTTAAAGAATACCTTAAAGTCACTATGAACTCATCTACAAAACAGAAACGGATTCACAGATGTAGTAAACAATCTTATTATTAATGGGGAAAGGAGGTGGGAAGGGATAAATTTGGGAGTTTGAGATTTACAAATGTTAGCCACTATATATAAAAACAGATTTTAAAAAATAGTTTCTTTTGTATAGCACAGGGAACTATGCTCACTATCTTGTAATAACCTTTAATGGAAAAAAATATGAAAATGAATATATGTATGTATATGCAAGACTGGGACATTATGCTGTACACCAGGAATTGACACACTGTAATTGACTGTAGTTCAATAAAAAATTTTTTTGAATTTTTTAAATTAAAAAAAATAGAAGAATAAAAATTTTAAAAAAGAGTTGCCTACGATTGATAACAACAACAACAAAAAAATAGATTTTCTAAAAAAGTTTCTGCTGTATAGCACAGGGAACTATGTTCAATATCTTGTAATAACCTTTAATGAAAAAGATATGAAAATGAATATGTGTATGTATATGCATGACTGGGACATTGTGCTGTACACCAGAAATGGACACATTGTGACTGATGGTACTTCAATAATAAATAAATAAATAAATAAATAAATAAATAAATAAATAAATAAATAAAATGCCTTAGATAAACTGAAACTCCCGTCCCCCCCTTTTTTTTAACAATAGCCCTTTCATTTATTTGGCATAAATTTTTTTAAATTGTAAAGTAACGCATAACATAAAATTTACCATTTTAAACATTTGAAGTTACAGTACTATGGCATTTATACTATATATCCACAGTTTTGTGCAACCATCACCACTATCTAGTTACAGAAATTTTCATCACCCCGAAAAGAAACTCCATATCCATCTTAAGCAGTCTTGGCATAATTTTTATTTCCAATATTTTAAAGTGGTTGTAAGTATCACATAAGGGCTTGTACCTACCTATGGATGTTTCTCTGTATACATATAGGGGTATGTGATATACCATATGAAAGTGATCCTACCCTTCTTTACGTACACATCCTTTATTCAAATGCTGAAGTTAACATTTTTAAGGTTAAAAGAAGAAAGTTTTTTCATTCTCCAATTTGTTATGCTGAATGCTTTTGTTTGGTGGGTATATCAGTATCTACTCTTTTGCACTTTGGAGACTTGTTAGATTCCTAATGATAAGAAAAGAGTTCAGTAACCAGTGTACCTTCTTTAACTTAGCACCTTTAGGTCTAACATTAATTGAAACAGATAACTTAACTTTTAGGTTGATTTGGACCTATAAGTAGATGGCCAAATTCCGAAAGGGTCCAACTTGGCGAGTTTCAGACTGATAAAGAAAATACTTTTCCTTAATGTACAGTAGGCTTGTCTTGGAGTTGAAGTCACTTCTGTAAGATGGACAATTTGCAGTGGCTTAAATAAATCAAAACTTAATCCATAGCCCCTCAAGTCACTGAGGTAGATTAGTAACTAGTGATACTTCACTATTTCAAAGTAAAAGCTAATGTCTGTTCAGGAACTCTTTTCTGCAGATTCTGGCAAAGTCTTCATTTCTAAATAGATACTTAGAAGCCTACACAGCCTCCTAGTGCTCTCACAACCAACTGGCTAACAACCAAGGGAGTGGTAATATGTCATTCATCCTGCCATCTCTAGCTCATCTTGCTAAAGATTCCCTCTGTTTGGTCAGTTTTCTTCCCTCATACATGAAATAATAGTTAAAAGAGCAGTTTTCCTTGAATTATAGGAGAGAAAAGTTGATTGACCCACAATAAATGTTGGCCTAGGTCCAAGAAGGATGTCATAAGGTTGTCAGCAGAAGCCAGCATCACTAACTCAGACTATCTTCTTTTCAGAATTCAAGAAATTCTGTTCTGGCCTCTTCTGGATTTGGAGCATCTCTCCTGAGTTCATCACAAACTTTGACTTTTGGAAGTGGAAGGAGCCAATCCAATGGAGTTCTAGCCACAGAGAACAAACCTTTGGGCTTCTCTTTTGGCTGTAGCTCTGCACCAGAGTCTCAGAAAGACTCTGATGTCTCAAAAAACTTGTTTTTTCAATGCATGTCCCAAACTTTACCCACCAGTAACTACTTCACTACCGTTTCAGAGGGTTTGGCTGATGATTCCTCCAGTCGAGACTCATTCAAACAAAGCCTTGAGAGCCTATGTAAAGGAAGATCTGCTCTTGGAGCAGACACTAAATCAGGCTCTAAGGTTGGCAGCTCTGTGGACCGGAAAGTGCCTGCAGAGTCCATGCCCACCCTCACGCCGGCCTTCCCACGGAGCCTCCTAAATGCCCGCACCCCAGACAGTCATGAAAATCTATTTTTACAGCCCCCTAAACTGTCCCGAGAAGAGCCTTCTAACCCTTTCTTGGCATTTGTGGAGAAAGTTGAACATAGTCCTTTCAGCAGCTTTGCATCTCAGGCATCAGGTAGCTCTTCCTCTGCTACCACTGTCACCTCCAAGGCAGCACCCAGCTGGCCCGAGTCTCACTCCTCTACAGATTCGGCATGTTTAGCAAAGAAGAAAACCCTCTTTATCACAACTGACTCCTCCAAACTGGTGTCTGGTGTTCTGGGCTCAGCTCTTACCACTGGGGGACCGAGCCTCTCTGCCATGGGAAATGGCCGCTCCAGTTCACCCACCAGCAGCCTCACCCAGCCCATTGAGATGCCTACTCTCTCCTCCAGCCCCACAGAGGAGAGGCCAACTGTGGGGCCTGGGCAGCAGGACAATCCTCTCCTCAAAACCTTTAGTAACGTCTTTGGCAGGCACTCAGGCAGCTTTCTGTCCTCCCCAGCAGATTTTTCACAGGAGAACAAAGCCCCTTTTGAAGCTGTGAAAAGGTTCTCACTGGATGAACGAAGCTTGGCTTGCAGACAGGACTCCGACTCCAGTACCAATAGTGACCTGTCAGATTTGAGCGACTCGGAGGAGCAGCTGCAAGCCAAGACTGGCCTGAAGGGGATTCCAGAGCACCTGATGGGGAAGCTGGGCCCCAATGGGGAGCGCAGTGCTGAGCTGTTGCTGGGCAAAGGCAAAGGAAAGCAGGCCCCCAAGGGCCGGCCTCGGACTGCCCCCCTGAAAGGTGATCCTGCTGGGGTTATACATGGGCTTGACTCTGGCACTAGCCTCTCATGCCTGTTGTGCTCTTGGACAGTAGAGGCCCTCTCTTTGATGGAAAGTTCTATAATCTCATAGAATTCCATAGCTAGAAGGGCCCAGTAGTGGTCTCTTATCAGACCCAGTTTGAGACAGGATTGATCTAAACCAGCACTATAAGAGGGCCTCTCTCCTGTATAAAGATAATCCCAGAAAGGAAGATCCTTGATCTTCCTTGATAGTCTGTTATTTAAGGTCACGAACTCTTTCTTTATGTATTTCTCTTCCCTTCGGCCCTTCTTCTTTAATTTACTTTAGGGGGGTTACTCACTACTAGTCTTCATTCTCACATAGAGGCCTTTCATAGACTTGATGAAGCAAAGAGAACCACCCCTCATATATATACCTCACATATATAAGGTTTTTACATCTCTTCCAAAAGTCATTAAGTCCTGTGGTGTGAGGTTATTGTCCCAAGTTGTGTAAGGGCAAGTGTCTAAGAATCTGATGGTAAGAGTCACTATTCTTGTTAGGATTTGGTATCCCATTGGAGCCCCTAGAGGGGCTGGTGGCAAGTGGCTACCTTCTGCCATTTTGGGGTTTTCTTACCCATGCCCAGAGTTGTTTTGTTATCATGTGGGTACTTACCACAAATCCTCCATGGTCCTTAGCTCCTAGTTGAAGCCAATTTGTTCCCTCTACTCCCTTTCTGTCAGGGATGGACCTGGTGGGCACATGCCCATACAGTGCAAGGAAAAGTGACTTAGGTCAGGATAAGTATCTGTCTGCAAGAGGATTATGCTATTGAGTCTCATTTATACCTTTCATAACCAACCATTTCTCTCCCTCCCTTGCACACAGTTGGCCAGTCAGTGCTGAAAGATGTGAGCAAAGTGAAGAAGCTGAAGCAGTCCGGAGAGCCCTTCCTGCAGGATGGGTCTTGCATCAATGTAGCCCCTCACCTGCACAAGTGTCGTGAGTGCCGCCTGGAGCGGTATCGGAAGTTTAAAGAACAGGAGCAAGATGATTCCACTGTAGCCTGCCGCTTCTTTCACTTCCGGAGGTAACCAAACTCCTCTCTTTTTCTCCTTTCCAGTTTTATTAGTGATGTCTAATTCCCACTCTTCCTCTGAATCAGTGAACATCTCTCACCATCTTTTACTTATTTTCCTTAACTCCACTGCTCTCAAGAGTCTGTGCTAAGACTCTGCCATGAGTATCTACTTAGTTGTTTGGATTGTGAAATGATATGTGACTTTGTCCTTAGAGAATTGAGATTGAGCAGTCTCAACTACTACCCCCGAGCTGCACTGAGTTATTCCTAACTTGGGTTCCATTTGAAACCAGCGATGTGAGCAGAAGGACACCACTCTCTATTATGGATGTACCCGACCACTTACTCCTCTTCAGTGCTAGAGTAACTTGAGTTCCCTAGAGAGAAGGGGAAGTAAGATTAGGAGATAATGTGAAGTGACTTTGAAATAGAGATAAGTGGTGAAAATCCTAGAAATATCCTTTGCTTTTTAACAAACAGCAGCTGTTTAGTTACTTTTATTCTGCTTGATCAGCTTAGAAAAGGAATTTCTTCTAAACAATCTTTCAAGAGTTTTCAATTTTTTAAATAAAGAAATCCAAGTGGTTTATCCATGTAGTGTGGATTCATTTATTCAGCAGATGTTTATTGAGCTCTTAGTGTGTGCCAGCCATTGTTGTGAGCATTGAGGATTAAGCAGTACACAAAGCCATCAAATTCTAGCCCTTAGGAGGTTTGTTGGGGATGCAGATAGTAAATAAGAAAAAAAAAGTCAATTATGGCATGTCAGTTGATAATAACTAAGAGAAAAATAAAGAAGAGGAAGAGAATTGAAGTGTGGGGAGGCTAGAGAGACTATAGTTTAAATAGAATGATTTGAGAAAGTGAGATTTGAGTAAGGAACTGAAGGAGTTAAGGGAGTGAGCCATGCATTTTTCTGGGAGACAAGTATTCCAGATAGAGGATACAGCAAGAGCAACTGTTCTGAGTCTGGAATATTGCTGGTGTGTTCATGGAGCTAGGGTGGGTAAAAGAGACTAAGCAAACGGAGAGGAAAAGAATTGTGTTCAAAGAGTTACTGGTGGATCAAGATTTTAAAGGGCTACTCTTAAGAGCCTTGACATTTATGCTGAATAAGCAAGCAGTCACTGGCAGTTTTGAGCTGATGAGTGACACTGGTAAGTGTTCTAAGGATCACTGTGATTACCTTCTTGAGAGTAGATTATATTGAAGCAAAAGCAAGGAGAAATTAGTAGACTGTTGGCATTATCCAGGTGAGAAAATATGGTGGCTTTAGTATAGGGAGGTATTGATAGAGGTGATAAGAAGTGGTTGAAGGGTATATTTTGAAGTTAGGGTTACTTGATTTTCTGATGGATTAGATGAGAGGTATGAAAGAAAAGGAATCAAAGATGATTCTATGGCTTCTGGCCTAAAACCTGAGAGAATGGAATTGCCATTTACTGGTAAGGAGATTTCTCAGGGAAATGCAGGTTTGGGGAGGAAAAAAAATGGGGAATTTTAATATAGGCGTGTAAAATTAGAGACGCCTATTATATTTCCTAATAGAGATGTTGAAAGGGCAGCTCTAGAATTGAAGGAAGGAGTCCAGGCTGGTGATAAAAATGTAGATGTCACTAGTTATTTGAAGCTCTGAGTCTAATTGAGATCACTTGAGGAGTCAGAGTCTAGGTAAAGAAGAGAAGCGGTCCAAGAACTGAGTTCGGAAGCTCTCCAGCATTTAGAGATGGGAAAGATGAGGAGGAACTAGTAAAGGAGGCTGAGAAAGAGCACCCAGTGAGGTATCCTGGAAGACAACTGAAGAAAGTGTTCCCAGCGAGGAATAATGAACTGTAGCAAATGCTGCAGTTGGATTGAGTCAGATAAGGACTGAAAATGACCACTGGATTTCACTAGGGGGAGTGGCCTTGTCAGAAACAGTTTTGGTAGATTGGTGGAGGAAAGGCTGATTGGTGTGGATTAAGAGAAAATAAAATGGAAAAGAACTGGTGACTGTCAGTACAGACAACTCTTAAGAAACTTTTCTTCTTAAACACAGATAGATGGAGGTAGGTGTGGGTGGGATTAAGAGGATTTTTGAGACAGCAAGTTGAACCACTGGGAATAATTTGGAAGAGAGGAAAATAGATGAGGTAGAAGAGAAAACTAGTGGAGAGATGCCTGTGCAAGAGGATAGGATGTGGAGCATAGGTGGAGAGATTGGTCTTCACTAGGAC
Source organism: Vicugna pacos (assembly GCF_048564905.1). Lineage (NCBI taxonomy): Eukaryota > Metazoa > Chordata > Mammalia > Artiodactyla > Camelidae > Vicugna > Vicugna pacos. Next base: position 24,104,404 of record NC_132989.1, on the reverse strand, counting down.
CTAGTTCATTCATAGTAGCAGAAAATAAGATGGAGTACAGTTGCAGGAAGGCATGGTAGTGTGGTGGTGGGAGCTTGTTGGAATTCTCTTCTGGCTCTCAGTGGAATACCTAGCAAGGTCCTCATGGGGAAAATAATTGGAGGTTTGAAAAGAAAGGAGAAGATATTAAATAGGCATCTAGGAGAGGAAGCACACCAGGAGACTGTTGTGACTGCCAGGCAATATCAAGGGCTCACCTGACATAAATAGATATGAAATTCAAGTGTAACACTAAGCACAGCTCTGTATTTTTCCTCTGGTCATGTTCAGTGGTGTGGGTGCTGGTGTCGAACAAGTGGTTGGAGAAACTGATAGGCATTTCTGGGGATAGCTTTTTAGAGAACCCAGACCTACTAGTTGTTAACAAGCCTTCCTGTTAGTGCAGACAGTGCATACTGTGTTGGTCAAATATGGCAAAAATTCTTAACCTGATTCCTGTTAAGTGTCTTTTAATATCTTTTAGGTCCTAGGATTTTAAGTGTGTGTTGGTTTGCATGGCTATTGTTTACCATGTATTTGACTGTGTACCTTCCTGCCTCAGGTTGATCTTCACTCGAAAGGGGGTACTCCGTGTGGAGGGGTTTCTAAGTCCCCAGCAAAGTGACCCTGATGCCATGAACCTGTGGATTCCCTCTTCCTCCTTAGCAGAAGGAATAGACCTAGAAACCTCAAAATACATTCTGGCCAATGTTGGGGACCAGTTCTGCCAGCTTGTGATGTCGGAGAAGGAGGCCATGATGATGGTGGAGCCACACCGTAAGGCACCCTCTTACTCATCTTCTAGGCAACTCTCGTTGGAAACTCATTTTCTTTTGCTTAAAGGGAGGTGTGGAAGGAGTGGCAGATGGCATTTTCTATGGATAAATTAAGACTGATAAGACTTCTTTTTGTAGCAAACTAAGTGGCTGAAGCCATACCTATATCCAGCCGTCCTCATTCTTTTAGTCTTTGGCAGTTGACAGACTAAAAATTCCTTCCTTGATTGCCTCTCATTTTTGTAGCATAGTTGTCATAATTTATATTTTGATCCCTATTTGGGTTTGATTTACAGAATATTTTCAGTTTGCTTTGAACTAATTTTTATTAGTAAGCTATACTTTATGATTTGTGAATAGATGAAGTGCTACTGATTGCCGTGTTTCACACCTAGCACCCACGATATTCAGACATTTTTGATATTTTCATTTTTGTGAGATACTGTACCCTATTTCTAGACCAAGGAATATTATACTATGAAATTATGCCCTGTATTTTAAGAATCCTCTTATTCCAAACTCCCCGAAATTGAAAATTTTATGGTATCTTCAGTGACAGCATGTGGCATTCATGCTCATAGTCACTTGTTCAGAAATATTAGAAATTCCCTGTATTTTGTATCTCTTAAAATTACAGAAAAACAAATCTCATGAATCTTTGAGTTTTATTGCTGGACAAAATGCTTAAGTAAGAATCAGTGGATCTGGGATCTTTTGCTATTATTCAGGGTGGCCAGTGCCAACATATTCCTCTTCCTTTTTCCACCAGAGAAAGTGGCATGGAAGCGAGCAGTGCGTGGTGTACGGGAGATGTGTGATGTATGTGAAACAACTCTGTTCAACATCCATTGGGTTTGTCGCAAATGTGGATTTGGGGTCTGCCTTGACTGTTACAGGCTCAGGAAAAGCCGACCACGCAGTGGTGAGCAAATATTGTCCTGTGTATTTCTGAAGGTAAACTCTCAGTGGAGGTGTGGGACTTGGAAATTGAAGCAGAAATGGGTTTGTGCCCCTTCTTTAGCTATTGAGCTTCATTTATATTTTGTCACATGTTCCAATACTCCAGCCTAACTAGGAAGACTAAAACAAGCCATGAAGGATTATTCTTCATCTTGTCTTGCTTTGTTTTTTTGCTAACATATTTAGTGAGATGTAATTCATATGCCGTGAAACTCACCCCTTTAAAGTGTACAGTTTAAAGGTTTTTAGTATATTCTCAAGGTTACATAGTCATCATCACTATGTAATTTCATTTTCATTACTACAAAAACAAACCTCACTCCCCATCCCTGCCTTTCCTTAGGCTTCGGTAACCACTAATCTACTTACTGTCTCTATAGATTTGCCTATTTTGTATGTGTTGTATAAATGGAATCATATGATATTTGGCCTTCTGTGACTGGCCTTTTTCACTTAGCATACTATTTTAAAGTTTCATCCGTGTTATAACACATAATTCATTCCTTTGTATTGCCAAATAATATTCCATTCTATGGATATACTACATTTTTTTTTTATCCATTCATCAGTTGATGGACATTTGGGTTGTTTCTACTTTGGGCCATTATGAATAGTACCACTAGGAACATTTGTGTACAAGTTTTTGTGTGAACATATGTTTTCAGTTTTTTGAGGTTATACCTAGTAGTAGAATTGATGGGGCACGTGGCAGTTCTGTGTTTAACCCTTTCAGGCACCATCAAACTGTACTCCAAAGTAGCTGCACCATTTTATAATCCCACCAGTGATGTATGAGGATTCCACTTTTTCTGCATCCTTGCCAGCGCTTGTTATTAGCTGTCTTTTTGATTATAGTCATCAAACTGGCTATTGAAGTAGTATGGCGTTGTGTGGTTTTGATTTGCATTTCCAAGATGACTAATGATGTTGAGCATCTTTTCATGTGCTTATTGGCCCTATGTTTACCTTCTTTGGAGAAATGTCTATTCAAATCCTTTGTTTCACTTTGTTCTTACTGTATTATATTACATGCCAAGACTCCTCCTTGCGCCTTGACTTCCTCATTCTTCCCTCTTCTGAGATACAGTGTAACCATTGTAATATAGTGATTTAGAGCTTAGGCTACTGGGATCTGAATCCTACTTCTATATCTTATTATACTATCTATGGTAACTTGGGCTAGTTTCTTAAGCCCTCAGACCCTCAGTTTCATTGTCTATAAAGCAAAGATAATGTGAGTACTTCTGTCACGACATTGTTGTGGGATTAAATGAGATATATGTAAAATGGTTAGCACAGGGCCTGACATCCACTAGGTACTACATGTTATGTAGTTATTAGATCTTTCATTTTTGCCTGTGAAAGATGAGCTTTTATGCAAATTGCCCTCCTGCCATAAACAACTAGAAAACCAGACAAAATATGTGAAACCACAGTTTCAGATATTGGATAACAGGTAGCATGAGTCTGTGAACCCTAAGAAATGGAAAGAAACAAGGTGAATCATATCATTGTCCCAGTTAACTCCCTGGAGGCAGTTTCTAGTTTTTAGCACAAGGAAAGACAACTAACATAGAGTTTGGCTGTTTCACTGAGTTTAGGCAGAGATCAGAATCTAAGAAGAGTGAGGCAATGTACTGAAGAAGTCAGAGCTGCACAGAGAGAACACCAGAGATCTGCAGAGAAATCACCTGTTTTTTGATTATGTACAGATCTGCACATGCATGAGACGAAGTTGTCCTCAAGGCAATCAACTGAATGATATACTGAACTCACAGCTTCTATTCCCATCAGCCACAGTGGAGAAACACTGGGTAGAATCCAAAAGTCACACCTTTAGTAGTGGGACTAATGTAGTCCCAGAATAAAGGCTGCTCTGGAGCCACCATAAAGAGTGCAAAGCAAGCTCAGAAGGCTCAGACTGATCTACAAGTTGCTTAGTTACACACCAGACTAAAACCAAACACTCTTTAACATGTTGATCACCACATCCACAAATATGGGGGATGATTGTGCTTCCTCAGGGGCACCTGATCCACAATCAGCAATCAATGTGTTAAAAGACTACAAGAAAATCCAGTGCTCTGAAACATCAAAATTACAAAGCTCTGCATTCAATGAAGAATGATAAGGTATACAAAAGCAGAATAATATGACCAGTAACCTGGGGGAAAAAACCAACCCAAATGATAGAAAAATCCAGAAATGACAGTGGTGATGGAACTATTATAAAAGGACCTTAAAACAGCTATTATAAATCTTTTAAATATGCTTGAGGACACAAAGGAAATGATGAGGAGAAAAATAGAAGATATTTTTATTCTAAAAGACCCAAATGAAGCTTCTAAAGATGAAAAATATCTCCCCCCAAAATTATACTAGGTGGGATTAGTAGTGGATTAGACACTGCAGAAGAAACAGTGAACTTGAAGACATATCAATAGAAACTATCCAGAACTAAGCCCAGAGAGAAGAAAGAAAGTTGAAGAGTGCCTTGTTGAGCTATAGGATGTATTGGGCAGTCTAACAAACATATAATTGGAATTCCAGAAAGAGAAAGGGCAGGAGGGCAGACACAGAAAAAATATTTGAACAAATAAATCCAAAAAACTTCCAAATTTGATGAAAAAAAAATTAAACCACAAACCCAACAATAATCTGCAAACAGAAGAAACATTAAGAAAACCACACCAAAATGCATCATAATCAACTTACTGAAAAACAATGATAAAAAGAAAATCTGAAAAGCACTAAAGGAAAAAAGGTACATCATGTACAAAATAACAGAGAGAAGAGTGATCAGAAAACCTATATACCAGAGACAGTGGAACAGCATCTTGAAGTGCTGAAAATAAACCCATTAACCTAGAAATCATACCTAGTGAAAATATCTCTCAAGAGTGAACTAGTTTTTCAGACCAAGAAAAGCTGATAGAATTCATCACCAGCAGATACACGCTATAAAGTTAAAGGTAGTTATTCAGGCAGAAGAAAATATGCTACGGAAATTTGGATTTACACAAAGAAGTGAAGAACATTCTACATGGTAAATATGTGGATACATATAAAGGACAATTTTTTGTTATTTTTTAAATTTTTAAAATTTTTTATACAATTTTTAAGGTTACTTTCCATTTACAGTTATTACAAAATTTGGCTGTCTTTTCCATGTTGTACAGTACATCCTTGAGCCTATCTTATACCCAATAGTTAGTACCTCTGACTCCCCAACCACTATATTTCACCCCCCTTATACCCAATAGTTTGTACCTCTGACTCCCCAACCACTATATTTCACCCCCCCACTCACTGTTCTCTGTATTTGTGAGTCTGCTTCTTTTCTGTTATATTCACTCATTTGTGCTGATATTGTTTGTTTCTTGAGTGGGGCGTAACTAGATTTCTTCATTGATTTCAGCTTGGAGGAGGTACCGGGGATTGGTACCCGGGTACCAATGAACCCGGGACCTCTGGGGTATTGAGCTTGTGCTCTACCTGTTGAGCTATACCTTTCCCCCTATATTCACTAATTTGTTTTATTTTTTAGATTCCACGTGGTGATATCATACAGTGTTTGTCTTTCTCTGTCTGACTAATTTCACTTAGCATAATGCCCTCCAACTCCATTCATGTTGCTGCACATGGCAAAATTTTGTTCTTTTTTTATGGCTGAGTAGAATTCCATTGTATATATATATACCACATCTTCTTTAGTCATTCATCAATTGATGGACACTTAGGTTGCTTCCATATCTTGGCAGTTGTGAATATGCTGCTATGAACACTGGGGTGCATCTATCTTTTCAAGTTAGTGTTTTTGGTTTTTTCGGATGTATACTCAAGAGTGGAATTGCTAGATCATACAGTTCTATTTTTAGTGTTTTGAGAACCCTACATGCTATTTTCTTCAGTGGCCGCACCAATTTACATTTCCACAAACAGTGTGTGAGAGTTCCCTTTTCTCCACATCCTTGCCAACATTTGTTAATTCATTCTTCTCTTATTTTTAATCTTTTGAAAAGGTAATTGTTTAAAGCAAAAGTAGTGATGATGTATTATGGGGTTTATAATGTATGTAAAACTAAAATTTGTACTAATGGCACAAAGGAAAGGAGGGGGAAATGAAAATATTTTGTTAAGGATCTTAGACTATTTGTGAAGTGGTATAGTATTTGAAGATAGACTGTGATAAGTTTAAGATACTACTAACCCTAGAGCAAGCACTGAAAAACTAAGAGAAATAGCTAATAAGCCAAAAGTGGAAATGAAATCATATTATTAAAAATTTTCAGCTAATTCAAAAGAATGAGGAAAAATGAAACCAAAAAAATAAAATGGTACAAATAAACAGATACACAGTATATCTTGTATTCAAATTTCTTGTGGTGGGTAGCACAAGTACCAAAAAAGAAGTCTAAAAAGATTCTTTTGGGGGGTGATAAAGAAAAGTTAAAAAACACTAAACTAGGTATATAGATAGAAACATCTTACATAATGTGAAAGATTGAACTTTTCCACTTAAAATAAGGAGCAAAGGAAGAAGGTCGACTCTTCACAACTTCTTTTAAACATTGAACTGAAGTTATTAGTCAGCATGAAGAAATAAAAGACAAGGAAGAGCATTTATTTTTTTAAAAGGCATTTAGATTGGAAAGAGTAGTTTTATTCTCAGATGACTTAATCATCTATGTAGAAAATCCCAAGAAATTGACAGTAAAGCTACCAAAACTAGTAAATAAGTTTAGCAAGATTGCAGGACACGAAGTCAACATAACAGAATTCAGTTCTATTTTGCTGTCAGTGAACAATTAGGGAAAAATTTAGCAAATATGTAGAAGACATATATTCTGAAGACTATAGCATATTGCTAAGAGAAATTAAAGACCAAATAAATAAATGGAGATATGTACCATATTCATGGATAGAAGACTGAATATTAAGATGTCAGTTCTTCCAAATTGATCTGCAGTTAAATGCAATTACAATCCAAATCCCAAAAGGCTTTTTTGTAGAAATTGACAAGCTGTTTCTAAAATTTATATGAAATACAAAAGACCTAGCTTAACCAAAACAATTTTGAAAAAGAATGAAGCTGGAGGATTTATACTAATTCATTTTAAGACTTTCTATAAAGCTATAGTAATCAAGACACTATGGACAGAACGGATCCTAGAAGTAAACCCACTCATAAACAGTTAACTGATTAGTTGACAAAAGTGCCAAGATAAGATAATTGAATGGGGAAATATAGTCCTTTCAGCGAAGGGTACTGGAATTACTGTATATCCGTATTCAAATAAATCAAATGAACTTCTGTTTTTATTCATATTATAAACAAATAACTCTAGTAAATCATAGACCTAAACATAAAAATTAAAACTCTAACCCTCTAGAAAAAAATTAGGAGATCTTTGTGTCCTTGGGTTAGATAAATATTTCTTAGATAAGACACAAAAAGCAAAAGAAATCAGATTTAAAAACTGCTTTTCAAAATATATTAGGTAAATAAAAAGACAAGCCACAGACTGGGAGAAAGATTTGCTGATCACATATTTGCTGAAGGACTTATATCCATAATAAACACCTCTTAAACTCAATAACAAGACAAATGGTCAAGTTTTTAAATGGGCAAAACATTTGAACAGGTACTTCATTAAAGAAGGTAGGTCAATGGAAAATAAACAGATGGGAAAAAACTGTCATTACTCACAACTATCCTCACAACCACTGTCCTCACTAGGATAGCTAAAAGTTTTAAAACTGACAGTACCAAGTGTTGTCAAGGGCATGGAGCAACTAAAACTTATTAATCATTGGTGGTAGGAATGCAGATTGGTACCATCACTTTGGAAAACAGTATGGCCATTTCTTATAAATGTAAACATAAACTTAACATATGACCCAGCATCCCATTTCTAGGTATTTACAAAAGAAATGAAAACATGTCCACGCAAAGGCTTGTACTTGAACGTTTGTAGCAGCTTTATCATAATAGGCAATAATTGGACAGACTTATAGATACAGAATACAAACTTGTGGTTGCCAGAGGGGAGGTGGGTGGGAAGGGACAGACTGGGAGTTCAAAATTTGTAGATACTGACAGGCATATGTAGAATAGATAAACAAGATTATACTGTATAGCACAGGGAAATATATGCAAGATCTTGTGGTAGCTCACAGCAAAAAAGAATGTGACAATGAATATATATATGTTCATATATAACTGAAAAATTGTGCTCTACACTGGAAATTGACACAATGTTGTAAACTGACTATAACTCCATAAAAAAAAAAAAGTTTTAAAAAATAGCCAATAATTGGAAATAGTCCAACCATTCACTACCTGATGAATGGGTGAACAAAATGTGGTACATCTATAATATGGAATAGCTCTCAGCCATAAAAAGGAATGAATTACTGATAATGCAATCATATGGATAAATCTCAAAATCATTATGCTAAATCAGAAAAGCCCACACAAGTGACATACTATATGCTTCCAATTATATGAAATTCTAGAAAACGCAGTTTTCTAAGTATTAGAAAGTTTATCATTGGTGGCCAGGGTTTGAAGAAAGGATATTGACTGCAAAGGGCTGAAGGGAACTTCAGGTGGGGGGTGGAAATGTTCAGTGTCATGATTGTGATAATGTTCTACAACTCCATTTGTCGAAATTCACTGAAGTGTACACTTTTAAATTGTTGTATTAATTTTATGTGAATTATACCTCAGTGAAGCAGCATTTTTAAGTGTTAGCTGTTATCTTCTTTGACCCATGAGAAAATTGGCCTTTAGAGTCTGAAACTATGACTCAGTGAGGATACATCTCTTGTGACCCTTATAAAATAAGTGAAGTCATTTCATTCCTGTTTTAGAGACAGAAGAGATGGGTGATGAAGAAGTCTTCTCCTGGTTGAAGTGTGCAAAGGGGCAGTCCCATGAACCAGAGAATCTTATGCCCACACAGATCATCCCTGGCACAGGTAAGGGAATTACTTTTTTTCGATTTGTTGGGGGGGGGGGTTTAATTGAGCTATAATTTACCATAAAATTTGGTGAAATGGTTTATCTCAGCCTGACTTTTTTTAAGCCTCATCAGATTTCTCTGAGAATTTGAATCTTTAGAAATGTTAGATTGTATGCAGCTAGTGCACACACTTTGCCTCACCTTTCTAGTGGAAGAGGTTGGTTGCTTTTCAGATGTCATTTTACATTCCTATAGTTGGCAGAATAGAAAAAGCCAGTCCCCTCACTTCTAGAAAGACCTTTGGTTTTAGGCTTGTAAAAATCCAGCTAAAGCTAATCAAACCTCTTGAATCCATGAAGAAGGCAGCTTAACAGTAGCTTACTTTAGTGATTCCTCCAGAAAGTCTGTTTCCAGCTTCATACTTCCATTAACATACACACATTGAAGTTGGTGAATCTACTGCCCATATTCTCCTCCACTTTGGGGAGGTACCCCCTGGATCCTTTATACCCCAGTGCTTTCAAGCAGAAGAGCTCCCTGAGTGCAGTGGTTAGATGCCTGCTCCCTGCTGATCTAAGCATTAGTTAAATGTTTGTGTGAAGTTTATATTGGTGTATTTTTTTTTGAGGTATAACTTACAATAATGTACATGAATCTCAAGTATACAATTCAAAATGTTGACATGCTGAACTATTAAGGAATCTTCCCCTACAGTTTTGGCTGGAGGACACCTTGTTAATGTTTACTAAAGGAGGGAGGGAATGTAGCTTAGTGGTTACAAGTGCACAGAACTTTAGTGCTAGATATACCTTGGTTAAAGTCTCAGTACTTTCATTTACCAACTTTATGTACTTAAGCAAATAACCTCACTCCTCTGAGTTTCAGTTTCATTGTCAAAAATTGAGGGTAAAAGCGGCTACTTCGTTGAAATGTGGTAAGGCTTGAGGGAGATAATATAAATAAGGTCTTTAGCACAATACCTGGCACATTCAAGCAATCTAAGGTTAACTGTTATTATTATTATCTTTTTTCAGCTCTTTACAATATTGGAGATATGGTACATGCTGCCCGGGGCAAATGGGGAATAAAAGCAAACTGCCCTTGTATTAGCCGGCAGAACAAATCTGTGTTGAGACCTGCTGTCACTAACGGGATGTCACAGGTAAAGTAGTGTGTACAGGAACAACTGAGAGAATCTTAAGTTCTTAGGACTAGGAAATGTCCCATTTTCATCTCCACTGTCCCAGGCTGCTGTAGGACTCCTACAGATTTAGGGGATAGGGAATCCTGTCTAGAGAGAGCCCCAGACGTTATTCAGGGGATTTAAATTCCCTGACTGGAATGACTTTCTCTTCATTCGTCCTCAAAACCAATTCTGGCTTGGCTGATAAATAGCACAGAGTATTTGCATTATGTCAAGATTTATACCTCAGAATCCTTGAGTAGGTGAAGAGTATAGAAACAGTCACAAGGAATATAGTCCTGTCTGTGTGCATGGTCCCTGCCATGTCGTATTAGGTACTGAGGACAAAAATGTGACTATTGGTCTGCTGATCTGGAATCATTCTACCCTGAAAGCAATCCAGAGCCTCCAGAGAGAGGCAGTGGTTTTTCTCTTGCTCTGTCAGAGGTGGAGGTCATTCCGGTTTGATGGTAACTATTTTGAATAAGAGGCTATTTTAAGAAAATAAAAACCACACACACTGCTTACATTTAGATGGCTTTTCAGGAATGCCACTAACACATGATCAATAAGATATACAAGAAATAATGCTGAACAGGGAAGTATATTCAATATCTTGTAGTAACTTATGGCTAAAAAGAATATGAAAACGAATATACGTATTTATAGGTATGACTGAAATTTTATGTTGTACACCAGAAATTGACACATTGTAACTGCCTATACTTCAATTTGAAAAAAAAAGAATTAATGCTGAGAGTTATCAAGATATATTTTCAGTAGAGTTGACATATTAGAGCAAACCATCTAGAAAATTCAATAATAGAATAATAAACATTTTATTGAGCATTTTTGTATGCCAGACCCTGTGCTGAGCTCTTTGCATATACTATCTCATTTAATCCTCAGAACCGCTCTATGTGGTCAAGTTATAATCGCCAATTTGCCATTGCAGAAACTGAGCCTCAGGCATGCTAAACAAAAACCCTGTTTTATTTTCAAGTCTTGTTCACTGCTCTTCCCAGAGAAACTGTCACGTTGTAGGACTCAGTAAATATGTTAAATGAATGAATGAATGAGATAGCAGTTTACGGGACAGTTTCAAATTATTTTCCCAGACCTATTTAGTGTCAGCAGCCATTACTATTTGCATTATGTTTTTTTCTGCACAAGGACAGCACTTTAATCATGTTGGCTTTCTGTGCTTTAGCTTCCTAGCATAAACCCTAGTGCCTCTTCTGGAAGTGAAACCACCTTCTCAGGTGGAGGAGGAACTGCATCGGTAACACCACCAGAGACCGACCATGTTCCCAAAGCCAACAGCACTGACATCAGATCTGATGAGCCTCTGAAAGCAGACAGTTCAACGTCAAATAGCAATAGTGAGCTAAAAGCCATCAGGCCCCCTTGCCCTGACACAGCCCCACCCTCCTCTGCCCTGCACTGGTTGGCGGATTTAGCAACTCAGAAGGCTAAGGAAGAAACAAAAGGTGAGATTAACACAAGCCTCTTCCCTGCCTGTGGGTGGAACACTTGAATTATTCTGGGATTCTTCAGACTAACACATTACCATCCACATTTATGAAACATGCTACTTGCTTTCTCTGGCTGACCACGTAAAATGAGGGAATCTCTTTCAACTTCTTTCTAGAAGTGGAGCTTTTTTAAAAAAGGCACATAGGTGCCTGGGCTCTACCCCAGACCTCTTTAGTCAGAATTGATATTAAGATTTTTAACAAGCCTCCCAGATGGTTCTGTTACTCAGCCAGGATTAAGGGCTAGATTTGTTTTTCAATGGGCACAAGAATCACCTGGGGGATTGTTAAAAATGCAGATTCCTGTGCCCTCCCCCCCACCCCAGAAATATTAAATGAGAGAATCTCTCAGAGTAAGACCAAGAATCTCCATTTTTAACAAGCACTCCAGGTGATTCCAATACAAGTATTCTGGAGACCCACTTGAAGAAACACTCTCTTAGAAAGTGAGGGAGACGAAAGATGGATGGGAACAAAAGGAAGTTTGAAATCCAGATCTGGAAAAGAAAGGAAGAAGTAGGAGAGCTTCTCCTTGGCCATGAGACCTGCCATAGTCATAGCTCGTCAGGCTTGGCCCAGACAAACCGTACGTAGTTTGGGGGGCAGGGGAGGGGAGAGTCTTTACTCCTTCCTACTTGGCTTATTTTTAGGAGTCAGTTGCCTGCTAGGTATTTATTCCTTTTTGTGCCTAATGCTGTTCCCGGTTATGTTCTTACAGAAGCAGGGTCCCTGAGGTCGGTGCTCAGTAAAGAGTCTCATTCACCCTTTGGGCTGGACTCATTCAACTCCACTGCAAAGGTCTCTCCGTTGACTCCAAAGCTTTTTAACAGTCTGTTACTGGGTCCCACTGCCTCCAACAACAAAACCGAAGGCTCTAGCCTTCGAGACCTCCTTCACTCCGGGCCCGGAAAGCTTCCTCAAACCCCCTTGGACACAGGCATACCCTTCCCCCCGGTCTTCTCTACATCCTCAGCAGTAAGTGTCCTCTCTACAACTCTAGCCTTTGCTGCTTTTCCATGAAGGAACCATTAGAGATGGTTTAGAGAGTATGTGGGTGATTTGTGTTCTCTACATTATCTGTCCAGCTGACGAGATCTTCCTTTATATTAAATTTTGGAAATGTTTGAGATCATTTTAAGTAGCAAACCTTTTGTGCCATGTTAGGAAGTCAGTAGAAATTGAGATGTTGAAATTTTTTTGTCATCAGCAGAAATTTATCTTCTTGACAGTAACAGACATTAAAAATTTTTTTCTTGTAACCAGAGCAGTACATTCATATTCTCTTGGATATCTAAAAGATGCCTCAAACTTAATACATCTGAGACCACACTCCTGATCTGCCTGTTATCCTGCTCCTCCTTTAGTTTGCCTCTCAATCAGTGGCTTCCAGTTCCTAGGCCAAAAGTCTTGGAGTCATTTGGGACTCCCTTTTCTCACATTTTCATATCTAATCCGTTAGCAGATCCTTTCAGTTTGATCTTCAAAATGTATTTAGAGTCCACGCATTTCTCATCACCTCCACTGCCTTCTCTCTGGTTTGAATTAACATCCTCTCTTGCCTGAATTTTTCCAGTAAACTCCTTACAGGTCCTCTTTATTTCTTCCCTTTCTACTCTATAGTCTAGTTTCAACACAGCAGCTAGAGTCACCCTTTTTAAGATATAAGTCAGATCATGTCACCTCTGCCTGAAATCCTTCAAGGGCTTCCTATTTCATAATATAAGCAGAGTCCTTTCAGTGGGCTATAAGGTTCTAGCCCTAACTTCCCCTCACTTCCCTGGCCTTAACTACCACTCTCCCACTTGTCCGCTCTGTTCTGGCCATATCCACCGTCTTGCTGTTCTTTGAATATGGCCAGGCACTCTCCCTCTACAGAATCTTTGCACTTGTCCTTTCCTCCATCTACAACTCTCTTTCTCATGCCACCACATGGCTTGCTTCATCATCAGCTTCCTTTCTTCCCTCCTGAAATGTCACCTCTTCAGTAAGCCTTCTTAGATCACCCTTTTTAAAAGTCCATATCATTCCCATCTTCCACTCACATCTGCTTCCTCTGCACTTATTTTTTCCATGGCACTAATTACCATCTGACTTTCTGTATATTTTGTTTATTGTCTGTTTCACCTCCAATTGAAGGCATTTTTGTCTGTTTCATTCACCACTATAGTCCTAGTGCCACAGTGTTTCATTCGTATTTAGTAAGCACTTACTGAACGAATAAATTAATAAGGTACAAAATTTAAAAGCTATAGTGAAAAGTCGCTTTCCCACTATTGCCTTCCTTTCAGTAGATGACCACTGTTTCATGAGTGTCCTTTCAGTGATATTAACATATGTATATAGTTTTTTCCCCCTTTTTTACACAAATGTTTTTACACATTGCTTTTCTGTTTTCAGTTAATATATCTCAGAGATGATTTCAAACAAGTACATAAACATTCTCATTCTATTTTATGAGTGATAACTGAAATTTGATGAACTGTGGGTGGTTGAGCCCTATACAATGTGGGTTATTTGTTTCTCTTTTAGATAAATAAGTTTAAAAAAAATTACTCTGAGCTCTGTTTTATTTGTACTTGTTCCAACTCCCAGTTATCCTTTTTCTTTTTTAATTTTCCTGGGATGTTATATGATTACATGTACTCTATAGAGATAATGATTAGTGATACTTCAGGCATTGGGTTATTAAGTTTACAAAAGCCCTCCCCTTCCTTCAGTTCTGTGACATTAGGTACGTCACCTTCATCTTTGGGCCTGAGCTTTCCCACCAGCTGAAAAAGATGAGAGATTCTTGGTAGGGGAAGAACTGAGGAGTTGGTGACTACATTGAGAATATATAGTTTTCTTGCATACTCTGGTACAGACCTCTATTGGGGTCCACACCCTGGTTTAAAAAAAAAATCACTGCCTTGATAAGTCAGTTACTTAACTGAAGTATTATATCCCATGGGCATGCTGGCCAGAAAAAACTCATAACCCTCAAAGTAAATGTTCTTTTCCACTCAGTTCCAGCATTTTGTGAACCCTGCAGTCTGAAGGCATATGCTTAAAACAGGGCTGAATACCAAAGATATTTCTTAGGTCTCAAATCTCTTGTGGCACAGGGAATCTTTCTGTGCTTCTCTTTCATAAATATAAAGCAAAATATGAAGGATAGAGAATTATAAAATATAGACTTTAATAGATTCTCCCCTTCAACTACAAAAGACCTTTATGTAAATTTTATGAAATTTAATCAGGTAGATCAGAACTTGTGAATACAAACGTGAGAGATATTTTTTGAATGTGCTTTTTGTGGTGTCTCAGTCATACTAACCTTATGGATTTGTGTCTGGCAGGGAGTGAAGAACAAGGCCAGCCTACCCAACTTTCTTGATCACATCATTGCCTCAGTGGTAGAAAATAAGAAAACCTCAGATGCTGCAAAGCGTGCCTGTAACTTGACTGATACCCAAAAGGAGGTGAAGGAGATGGTGATGGGGTTAAATGTGCTAGACCCCCACACCTCTCACTCCTGGCTCTGTGATGGAAGACTTCTGTGTCTCCATGACCCCAGCAACAAAAACAATTGGAAGATCTTCCGGGAGTGTTGGAAGCAAGGCCAGGTGAGCAAGAATAAGCAGTTCGCAGAGTCACCTGTGTGCCTACCCACCATAGCTACCGGGGTAGTTTCAATTCTCTCTGGGAGATTTTTTGCCAAGGAGATTTAGACATATAGTAAGTTTATTCCTACTTCGAGTTTTCTTGGATTTTTAAAAATCAGAAGGTTCCTAAAAATACATAGTGGATCCTTTTATTTTCAGCTGTGTGGCTCTGTGTTCTTAAAAGGGCAGTTAAAATTCCTGTGAGGTTGTGATCTGGCATTAATAACACCTTTAGAGGAAAATCCTAAAGTGTGATATGGAGTGAGGCAAAGGTGGCTGCAAGTGGGTGGTACTTTGCTAGGTAAATGTTATAAGGCCACACAAGTCTGTGTGATAGTGTAATAGCACTTCCTGGTTTTTATACTTTAGCAGATACTTGAGGAAGGGGGAGATTATGGAATTGTCTGGACAATTTTTCATTCTAGGTGCAAGGACATATTCTCAGAGTTGCATTTGTCACTTTTTCATCCTCTCACCTCAAAACAGTGATAGATACCAGAGCAACAGAAGTGATTTCTTGAGGGTTCTCCCCGACTCCCTGCAGTGAGAATCAAGTATAGTAATGGAGTAGTAGTTTCCATTTGCTGTAGCTGACATGTTGAAATCCATAGATTCTGAAACTGGGAGGGAACAGTAAATCGTCATGGAGAAGAAGAGGCTGTCCACAGAAAACCCTCCTATTCTCTCCCTTAGCCCTGAGCTAAACGTATTTCTTAAATGGCTTTGATAGAGATATTTTTGTTTCCACAGCCAGTGCTGGTTTCAGGGGTGCATAAAAAGCTCAAGTCTGAACTCTGGAAGCCAGAAGCCTTTAGCCAGGAATTTGGAGACCAGGATGTGGACTTGGTGAACTGCAGGAACTGTGCTATAATTTCTGATGTGAAAGTCCGGGATTTCTGGGATGGCTTTGAGATCATTTGCAGTAAGTAGCTTTGATATCTGGTTTAGTAATGGCATACTAGAAAGTAAGCATCTATATGCCCAGCCCTACCCCAGAAATGACAAGTTACCTCCTCTTGGTGGGAGGAATGTTCCATCCTGGTGCTAGCCAGGTCGGTCACTTGGCAATCACATGGCTCCTAGAGCACACCTGGACTTAAGCACATGATCACACAAGATGTGTGGAGCACTTTCAGTTCGAGATGGAAAAATGTGGTATGTACTAAAGCAGTGGCTGAGGAAAACAAAGCCCACCTAGTCCATTAGGGGGGTTTACAAGTCTGAAAGTAAGAGCTTAGTCCTCTAAACCTTTTAGTCACTGGAGATTCAGACAGCAGCCAACCCAGCAGATGTTAGTAGGAGTGCTTTCTGTCTTCCAGAGCGATTGAGGTCTGAAGATGGGCAGCCAATGGTGCTCAAACTCAAGGACTGGCCTCCTGGGGAAGATTTTCGGGACATGATGCCAACAAGGTTAGTGAAGGTCATCTTGAGAGACCTGTGCCTTGCTGAAGCCATTACAAAGTAATCACAGAAAAGTGAACTCTGCCTCTTTTCTTCCCCTACCCTCTAACAAGCTAAGTCATCTTTCATCCTCTTTTGTAGGTTTGAAGATCTAATGGAGAACCTTCCCCTGCCAGAGTATACCAAACGGGATGGCAGGCTCAATCTGGCCTCTAGGCTACCCAGCTACTTTGTAAGGCCTGATCTGGGACCCAAGATGTACAATGCCTACGGTATGTGGGAGAGGCCATAATTGACCTTTTTGGACACTGTTGTTTCTATTTCACCCATAGAGGGAGATTGGTAGTCAGGGTTATGTGTAGAGGTGATACACGGTGAAGTGGCAGGTGCTGGAGAAACTAACAATATCCAGAATAGTTTTTAATATGTTTGCTTTTGTCATTGATTTCCATAACAGCCAGATAGGCCCAGTCCATAAGTTAAATACAGTAGTTAGAAAGTTTCCTCTCAAAGATTCCATCCAAGGAGATAATTCTTAGTTTTGAAGATACTGTATAAGATAAAAGTGAAAAAAAAAGCATGAAAGTCTGAGTACTGTGCTATACAACTACCTCTTTGCGAAATCATCCTAAATCACTGTGAAAGCCACACTTCATTTGAATATTTATAATGCCTGTATCTGCTTTGTTTTTGAAGGAGAGATCATTTGGGGGGATAGAATTGATTCAGTGGCCAAAGCTAATGACAGTATCAATTAAGCTTGAAATCAGTCTTAAAACACTAGAAAAGAGATGGCAATTGTTTATTGATAAACACATATACTTCATTTTCCCAGCGTTACCCATTTAAGAGCATCCTTGAGTATGTTTTCACTTGTAAGATCTATAATGTAGTTTTCAGAATGTTGCCCTTTCACCTTGCATGTCTTCCTTTCTACCTTCAGGCTTGATAACAGCGGAAGATAGAAGAGTTGGCACAACAAATCTTCACTTAGATGTGTCTGATGCAGTTAATGTAATGGTGTATGTTGGGATCCCCATTGGGGAGGGTGCTCATGATGAAGGTATGATATCTAGAACCCAGTACTTCTGGAGCTTGAGATTTAGCCTCAGGAGTAAAATGGGGGTGGAGTGTCTTTCTCCTCAGTCAGGACCAATGGCTTTTTCTTAAATCTCTCAAAGGACTGATGTGTCGTAGGTGCCCAAAGGGATGATTGTAGCAGAGATGAGTGGTACTTCTGTATCTTTGACCAGAGTTACTCTCTTTTTGGGAATGCTGCCTTTTAACACTGAGTATGTACCGTCACAAAGGGGAATAAAAAAGAAAGGGCAAACCAGCCTACTTGTTCCATCAGCCAGTTCAACTGTGGGGTGACAGGTGAAAAAGCCAGGTCACTTGCACAGAAAAATGAAGCATTAAAGTGATGTTTTGCTGCATTTGCAGTCTGCTGTCTCAGTGTAAAATTAATGTGTGTTAATTATGAAAGTTTTAAAAAACAAAATTTTTAAAGATAAATAACTCAAAATCTCAGGGTTCAGGGATTATCAGTATCATTACTTTGGTATATTTCCTGCCACTCATTTGCTTTTGATGCTACACACTTGAAGATCCTTCTCTTGTACTGTCCTTTAATGGGTTACGACAGATAAAGATTAGAAACCAACCCTCTTAACTTGCCAGAGAAGCTTTACTCTTCATGGCCTTAAATCCATAGGATCCTAGAGTTTGAAGAGGTCTTGAGAAAGTGTACAGTTAGTCTACTTACAGCAGGACATAACCTGCAGTTTGAACATAAGGTATGGCTACACAGTTTGAGCAGGAGATATGTTTTAAAGGAAAACTATACCTCCAAAAAATGCTGAGTCTCTGTTAAGTAAGGAAGATTAGAATCACTCTTCTTATGTATAGGAAGTTTAGGGCAATGTGAGTTTTGATTCTTTGGTTCTACATTATATTATTCCAGAGCATTGGAGAATAGTGGGGACTAAACTTGTTTGAATTGGACATTTTGCTTCACTCAGAGGTACTGAAATGGCTGATTACATTGGAAAGTGTCATTTTGCTTTTTTCAGAGGTGCTCAAGACAATTGATGAGGGAGATGCTGACGAGGTGACAAAGCAGAGGATTCACGATGGAAAGGAGAAACCTGGTGCTTTGTGGCACATCTATGCAGCCAAGGATGCAGAGAAGATCCGGGAGCTGCTCCGAAAGGTATGTTCCTGGGTGAACTCCCAGCTCACAGATTAAGGGTCTAGGGATGCTGAGACAGCCTGCCCAGGGGTTTCTCCTGTGGAGTCCCATGGCACTGAAGACCTGTGCCCTTTGTCAAAATGACCCAAAGGGCTGAATCTGCACTTTAGAGGATACTGAATAGAATGAAGTAAAAGCTTTGGCCCACCAGTGACATTACTACAGCAAGTTGGATTTATGCTACTAATAATTTTTATGTATTTATTGATTTTTACATCTTTGGGTTTTGGTCATGACTTCAGGTTGGAGAAGAACAAGGCCAAGAGAATCCCCCTGATCATGATCCAATTCATGACCAAAGTTGGTACCTGGACCAGACCCTGCGTAAGCGGCTCTATGAGGAATATGGTGTGCAAGGCTGGGCCATTGTTCAGTTCCTGGGAGATGCCGTCTTTATACCTGCTGGAGCCCCACACCAGGTGGGTTCCACCTTACAGAAGGGGCTCCACAATTCCATTGGCTTCCTTATTTCTGATTTCTTGCTAATTTGGCAATAGCTATAAATGGCTGAATTAGACTGCTCTTAAACTGCAACTTAGTTTTTGCTTTTTAATTTTCTCCCATGTAATTTTAAATGATCACTTAAAAATGTTTAAATAAATAAGGGAGACTATTAAAGAAAGGGTGAAAGTCTCAGCTCAGCTACCTATGCCATATCCCTTTTCAGTCCCTTCATCCTGCCTTCCCCAGAAGGAGCCTACTGTTAACAGTTTGGTGTGTATTTTTCTAGATCCATTTCTGTGCCAGTACTAACATTTTCATTTATAAATTTATACTTACAGTTTTTCTGCGTTTGTTTTTATACAAGTGAAATATTAGAAGTATTTGTAAAATTTTTTTATGATGGAAGTTTCCGTGTGTCATTGAATATCTAATGACTGATGTTTGCCTCTGCTTTTCCTCTCCCAGGTGCACAATCTATACAGTTGCATAAAAGTAGCAGAAGACTTTGTATCTCCAGAACACGTAAAGCACTGTTTCCGCCTGACGCAGGAATTCAGGCATCTCTCTAACACTCATACAAACCATGAGGATAAACTGCAGGTAAAATACTCCCTCTCCACCCACACTCTGTCTTCCATCTCCTCGTAGGCTGCATACACAGGAAGCACATTTCTGTTTCCTAAAGATACTATCTAGGCAGTGTAACTGTAGAGAAATAATTAAGGGAACCATGTCTGGGATATGGAGTCCTCCCACCGGGAAGTATTTAATCAGTACTCTTCAGGTTTGCTTTTAGAGAATACTGATCTTTTAACCTCATCACTTACAGTGTGACAGTCTTCTATTTCTCTGCTCCTGGAAGATAAACAGTGTTTCAGTATTAGTAACTGACTAGACTGACTACCCTAGTCAGATGGGAAAACCACTGTGGCAGTGTGTTCTAAACCTGTTTCCTGGAAGCTGCTTCTCAGAGCAAATTTCTGTGTAGACTCAATTCCTTAGAGCTCTGCTAAGGACTTTAATCCATGTCCCTAACAGTTATTTCCCCCTTGTAGATCTAAACAATCAGATTAGGTTTTCCTCTGCTCAGAAATGGATTGGAACTTTAAGGGCAGAATTTCATCGTTTATACCCTTGGATGCTTTAGTAATATAAAAAGAACAAAGAATAAGTAACCAACATTCCCCAGGCAGAACTTCAGCAACCTGAATAGGCACTCTCCCAGCCTCTCACGTGTGGCCTGTTTTTCTCCATCAAGCCTGAGGCTCAAGTGTGTCTTCTTGGGTCAGTGACCAATGAGATTGCAGACTTTTCTTGGTTGCTGGTAGATTTTAATCAACTGTAACCCTGAATCTGATCTGTTTTGCTGTCCTTTTTCAAAATTATGGAACATTTCAACCATAAAGTTTTTATACAAAGTACAGTCACACTGATAAATAGATAACATTGATATTTAGTCCTAGTGCAACTATTCAGGCATACATATTTCAGATCCCACCTGCATTAGGTCTCTACTTGTAACCTGTCACCTCCCAATCCTCTGTCACTGCTTTTTTTTTTTTATAGTATTTTTTACCATCTAACATACCATGTATTTCATCTGTTTCCATCCCTACTAGAATATAAACTGTTTAAGCTCCATGAAGTCAGGGATTTTATTGTTTTATTCACTGCCTTTCCCTAGCACAGTATCTGACACATAGTAGATACTCAGTAAGTATTTGTTGAATTAATACGAAAAGTGTAATAGAGAATAGTATAAAGGGGCTTGTGTGCTTAAGAAGTAAAACAGCATGTACATACTGCCTATACAACATATATGTGTACAGCAGCTATATGATTGAAGCCTGCATGTACCTTCCCATCCCACCTCCTCAGAAATAATCACCATCTTGGTTTAAAACTGTTTTTAGTGTTTTCACTTTATTTTAATAACTTTATTGTGTCTTCCTACTTCACACACTATATTTGTTTCTTTTAGACAAATTAGAAAATACAAATAAACACAAAAGAGAAAAATACCCAATAAATCCGACCCAGCCACTGTTGTTTTAGTGCATTCTTATTAGCTATAGGACCTTAGGCAAGGTTCTTAACCATGGAACCTCACCTCTCATCTGTAAAATGGGAATAATAATAGAATCTTCTTCCTCATAAGGATTGAATGAAAGTCCAAATAAAATAATGCCATTTGCAGCAACATGGATGGACCTGGAGATTGCAATTCTAAGTGAAATAAGCCAGAAAGAGAAAGAAAATTACCATATGGTATCATTTATGTGTGGAATCTAAGAAAAAGACAAGTGAACTCATTTACAAAACAGAAACAGACTCACAGACATAGAAAACAAACTTATGGATACTGGGGTGGGAAGGGGTAAATTTGGATTTGAGATTTACAGATACTAACTACTATATATAAAATAAACAATAAGTTTATACTATATAGCACAGGGAACTATATTCAGTATCTTGTAGTAACCTATAATGAAAAAGAATATGAAAACAAATATATGTATGTAATATGTATGACTGAACTGTTATGCTGTACACCAGAAGTTGACACAACATTGTAAAATGACTATACTTCAATTTTTTAAAAATGAAAAAAAATATTTTAATATAATCATGTTCCCAAGCTTTAAAAAAAAGATCCACATAAAGAGCTTAGCAATAGTGCACAGCACATAGTAAGCACACAGAGGATGGTGATTATATAGCCTTTCAAATGATTTCATCATCCATTTTAAAATATAGACTACATATCCTGTGTGACTTTGTAAACCATCTTTGGGATTGATTTGGGAAGCACACAGTCCTGGTTGAGGGCTTTCCTCACTAATCAGTAGGTTTTTAGTCAGTGTAGAACATAATTTTCAATTGCAGAACACAGTATGTGGCTGCCATGAACTGACTGTGCTGATTGCTCTCTCCAGGTGAAGAACATCATTTATCATGCAGTGAAAGATGCTGTTGGCACCCTCAAGGCTCATGAATCCAAACTGGCAAGGTCTTAGGTGTGGAGAAATTCCAAACTCCCCTGTGAAGCAGGTCTTTTACTCACAACACATACAGAGAACGGCAGGGTTCTCTGCTGGAGCAGAGGTCCTTCACTTGGAGCCAGTGTGGTCAGTATTACAAACTCTCCAGTCACTCTTTTCTATGCTGCCTCAACACTGAAGGTTGACACAGGAAAGTTGCACTGTTCACACACAGTTTCAGACTCCAAGCCGAGGGTGCCACATCCCCATCCTGTGGCCTTTTGGGACTCTGAATTGCCTGAACATCGCTGGGCTTTCCTGCACGTTCTCGTGATTTGAGATTCATGGAAACCAGGAATGTGGGCACACCTTTCTTTTTGTTTTCTCTCGTGCCTAGTTAGGTGGGAATGTGTTTGGAGGTAGGGGGAATCACATAACTGGTACAAGTGGAGGCTAATTGCTTAAACATGCCTAGTGGAAGCCTGACAGTGTCTCTGCACACGACCTCTGACACAGCCCATCCCGGGAGCAGGGTGAAGCCATTCCCAACCGTCTCTCCCATGAGCACTGGAGTCTTGCGGGACCCAGGGAGAATCCACTGCTTTTCCCAGGAGGCTCCAGGATTAGGAAACGTGTGTATTTAGTGAAAAATAGGTTTGTAGTGAAATAGTTACTATTTCATGAAAGTAGATATTTTTAGAATTTTTGAAATACCACAGTTGTTTTCCTGGATTATGAGGAGAGGCACATTACATTTAGTCTTCCTTTCGATAAAACTCTTTGAAGAAATAAGATTTTTAGAAATCAACTGCCCATTATAGCACAAAAATCAGCCAAAGCAGAATTTAAAAGGATTGGCTTTTTAGGATTCTTTTAATTTCTCCCCCTCCCATCTCAGTCCTATCTTGAGGGAACAGCTGTCTTGAGAACTTTGTCATGTCTGAGCTGTGGTGTGTTCCATGCATACACACACTGGTGACTCCAGGAACCATTTTCACCTACTACCAGCGTTCCCTTGGGACTCCTCTTACAGTTCCAAACGCAAAGGAAAGTTTTCTTTCCTACATGAGGCTTTTTGTTTTGGGGAGGTTTTGGTCTAGAAATATTTTCAGCAAAACTTTCCAACTCAGTGGAGTTTTATTAAGAATTTATTTGAAAATGATGGGATTCATTGGCCCATGGGTACATTGGAAAATGTATCTATCTTCTTCCTGGCTGTACTGTAGTGCCCTGCAGGCTTGTTTATATGTTCACAGTTACTTTTTTTTTTTTTTAATAAAAGTCATTTACTGTAGAATACTTTTAATTTCACTTTCTGTATTTTAATTTTGTTGAAGGGCTGATTGGGATTTCCATGTTCTTATTAAAAATCTAACAAATCTGTTTGGAGTGGAGTAAATTCTTCCTTATGCCAGCCATTCTAAAAAGCAGGGCCAGGTTTAAGGCGGGGTTGAGGGTGGAGAATGGTTCATTTTCATATCATCGTTACATTGCTGCATCCAATTTTTATTCTTTGCTTCCTGAATTTGTGCCCATATGGGAGAAGGAAGTGCCAAGTCATTGTGGTTTGAGGCCTTGGGGGTGAGGGGAAGGTACTACATGTATCAGAGGGTAGGAGCAAAGATGGGCTTTCTATAGTTTATGCACTATAGATAGGAAAGTGGGTGGGTACCTACCTTCCTGGAGCCGTCAGAGGGGAAAAAGCCTTGGGGAATGGCCTGAGCAAGGTTTTGGGCAGTCATTGGTGAGGTTCCTCAAAATAGGAGGCCTGGCTACATATGAAAAAATGTAGCTGTAGATCTGCCTCCGAGTTAGTGGAAGAAGACCCAGATGAGATTTATTCTTGTTTATCAAGAAGCGATTAAAAGTGGCCTGAGGGGCAAGGACAGGCTATGTTCCAATTAGAAGAAAGGCCTTTTGAAGAGGAAGTTGTAAAGAATAGTTTGACACAACATTGTAAAATGATTATAAATCAATAAAAAATGTTAAAAAAGAAAGAAAGAAAGAATAGCAAGAGGGGTCATCAGAGGCTGCTTCCCTGAATCCTATTGGGAAAACATCTTCCAAAGTGTTTGAGCTTGGAAATACAATTTTCAGGATGGAAATAGACCATTGTGTGGTTCAAGGATACTGAGTTTGAATAGGACCATAACTGAAATACAGAGTTCTGAACATGTCCTTTCAGCCTGGATGGGCACGGGTGGATGCTGTGATCACCAGAGGATTACACCTCCACATAAAGAATGCAGAAGCTTTGAAATGGGACAGGAAAGGAAAGCGATGGGGGAGGGGGGTTGCAGAGATTGCTGGAGTTTTGTTGCTTCAGTGAAAATCAGGAGGCAGGCTAGCCTACATTCTGGATATAAATGTCTTCAGAATTAGGGCATTCACTGCCGCCAGTGCTTGCTGACGGGGGTGAAACTGGAGCCTCTGGATCCATCTCCTACCTAGACCCGAGGCAGCCCCTCCTTAGGAAGAGGATGATTCCCCTGCCACAGGGTACCTACCTTGAGAGTGCTGTTCCCCTACAAAGCTTAGGAACTGACAATCTGAAAATGCAGATTAGATTGGGTGTGGTCCTCTTCCAACTGGAGTGATTAGTGACGGCTGAGATGGGGTGGCATGGCAGATGCCCCTGTACCCTTTGGCTTCAGGAGTTCCTAGGTGGGTGTCTTGGCATCCTGCGATGAAGGAGGAGGGTTTGCTAGTTAGCAGTTGGTGGACGTAGCCCTGTTTAAAGTAAGACTTCCTGAGTTTATATCTTAGCAGCATGACTTAGTGGTTTCGTGGACCTTGGCAAATTATTGAACCTCTCTAAGCTTCCCATTTTCTTATCTTCAAAATGAGGATAATTATAACCCCTGCCTTATAGATTGGTGAGTGAACGCATGTGAAGCTCTTAGCAGAGGGCCTGGCATGCAGTAAGTACTCAATATGACCTAGCTATTATTCCTCGTTGGATGTTTAAGTCTTTCAGCCTGATGTGGGCAAAGTAGGAGGAGGGCTAGGATGTGGGCTGGGGTGTCAGGATGAAACCATGTAGGGCTCCTGAGGACCTCAGCCCAAGGTTTCAAACCCAAGAAAGGTGAACAAGCGATTAGAGGAAGGTAGGGTACTGAGGGTCAAAGGCGCATGCCCCGACAGCAGGTGCAGGGGGGCGCACCGCCGCCGCCGCCGCGGCCTCCCCTTTAAGAGCCGCCGCCGCCCACGGCCCGCCGCTGCGGCAAGAACCTCCCCTTTAACGGCGGCGGCTCGGCGCTCCGCGGCCCCCGCGGCGGCTGCTGCTGCGGGTGCTGCTGCTACTGCGGCTCCTGCTGCCGCCGCCGCTCAACCTCCAGCAGCTGCATCTTCGGCCCTGGGCCGGGTCCCCGCCCCGCGCCCCGCCTGGCCCCGCCATGGTGTCCTGGATCATCTCTCGCCTGGTGGTGTGAGTGTGGCGACGGTGGGGTGCGGCCGGTTGGGAGGGGGATGGGGGTTAGGAATGAAGGGTGAGAAGTATTGAAACCCAGATGGACCATTCTGTGGCCTCATACAGCAGAGTCACCTAAACCACAAGGTCCCTCTTTGGGGTCCCCAGAGCCATGGAGATGTGGAACCCAGGACTGGAGAGGGGAATATTAGAGAAGCATGGCAGGCCTGGCTTCCCACCCCTTTTATTTTTAATTCTCTGCTCCTTCTCCCTCCCTCATCCCAGGGACTGGGCAGCATGGCTTGGTTTATGAGGGGAGGTGCACGTCCCTTCCCCCACGTAGCAGATCAGTGCTGGAGGAGCTCCTTAGACCTGGGCCCTCATCTCCCTGAGGGAGAGGTCTAATGGAAGAGCCCGTGAGCAAGGCAGGGCCTCTTCATTCCATAGCTTCGGGCCATGGCAGCCTTGGCCTCCCCAGAGGGGTGGATTTCCCCTCTGTCTTCCACTGTCAGGAGACTGGGGATAAGGGCACATGCTCTGAAGGCCTCCCAAGGAAAACAGGGTATCTGCAGCTGAGATGCCTAGAGGACGAAGTGTGGGAGGTAACTGGGAGGGGGTGTGTGTGCTCTGACTGGAGCTGTGAAATCTGTAGAGGGGAGGGTGTTAGGTGGCCTTCATTCCAGGCCACTAGCTATGTCCCTCCCACCTTCCCCAGGCTCCAGGAGGAAACCCTGCTCCCACAACCCCAGACTTTGTCCTTGAGTATTCCACCCTCCACCCCGTTTCCACAGGCCGTTCCAGAAGTATCCTGCCTCAGTGAGGCAAATCCATGTGACAACAGGCAGTACCCACACATTGTCAAGGGGCTGGGCCTGGCAGGGGCTCCACATGGGCCCTAGCCAACCTCTGCCCCTCAGCCTCCACTCTAGGGAACTGACACCAAAGAATCCCCTCCCTGCTGTCATCTCCCCATTCAATGCTGTCATGTGCTTATGTTCTGGCTTCCTCTAGACCCACAGGAGTCTCCCTCCTGCCTCTCCACCATTCTACCCCAGAGGGAATCCTCCATGTGGCCTTCAGAGTGGCTGCTTCTCTGTAGTCTGGATGAGCTCCTGAGGGGCATCGGTCCTCTCGTTCCCTCGTGTCCCACTTGTGGTCTCTAGTAGGACCACCACCAGACTCCAGGCTTGAGCCAGGGCCTCAAGCCCAAGGCACTCCCCTGAGCCTGGTCCCAAGAGTGTTTACATGGGGGAATGAACCTCTTTGCCCCTCTCAGGGCCTCCTGCCCCTGTGCCCTCTGCTCCCCAGGTCCCCAGGGCTACAATGGTACCTCTGACTGCCAGGCAGAGTGCCCTGTTAGGCAGTGTCAGCTTCGCTTGCAGACCTGGCCCTACCCAGCTTGGCTCTGAGACAGGGAGGTAGAGGGTAAGGGCAGATCGGTACAAATGGGCATGATGTCTGGAGAAGGAAGACACCCCACCATGCAGTGATCAGGAACCCCCCCCCCATTTCCCATGATGTGTTTATGCGTAACTAAGGATCAGGGCTAAAGAGGCCACATTGGACCCTCTGGCCTCTGGGTCTTTCTATACCTCAGGGGCTGGAGGAAAACTGAACAATAAAGGGGTATAGGGCATCACCATAGCTGGTTGGGGTCTCCATGCATGTGTATCACCTCAGGCTTGACTGCTTTCACCTGAGTTCATCAGTCCAGCTGATATGGCACTCTGGAGTTCTGTCCATTCTCCCCTTACCTACTCAGGGACTAATGACGAGCTGGGAGGGAGAGGCCACTGCTCTTGGCCGAGGGGCCCAGTAACCATGCCTGCCTTCCTAGGCTCATCTTTGGCACCCTGTACCCAGCCTACTCTTCCTACAAGGCGGTGAAGACAAAAAACGTGAAGGAATATGTGAGTGTATGACTCTCCATCTCCCACCCAACCCACACGGTAGAGATTGGGGAGGACAGTGGGTCACATGAAAGATGGGGGTGACTCTGTACTAAGACTGTCAGCACTAATGAGACCTGGTTCAAGGGAGGTTCCTGTGTGTTCCTTTTCCCCAGCCCTGGTGTGATGTGCAGGCAAAGCTGAGGTCCTGAGTGTCCCCTGCGGCACCTCCAGCATGTTTGGCAGGCAGAGGTGGGGTCCTGGGTGTTCCACAGAGGCCCCAGCCAACACCACCTTCTGTACCTTCAGGTGAAATGGATGATGTACTGGATCGTCTTTGCCTTCTTCACCACGGCCGAGACACTCACAGATATTGTGCTCTCCTGGTGAGGTCCAGCATCCTCTCCCTGCATCTCAGGGGCCAGAGCCTCTGACTTTTTCTGCACAGCCAGCAAAACAGAAGACTGAGATCCAGGGTGGAATCCCCCAACAGTTACACGGGGTTCTAGATGTCCCCTTCCTCCACCTCCCATCCAGGCCTGGCTTAATCAGCAGAATAAAAACAGGCATAACCCTCACATTTCTTTCTTGTGGCGGTCAAGGCACCAAAATAGAATTCAGGAAAACTGCTGCCAGACTTACTATGACCTTGGGCAGGTCATAGTTCTCTAGGCCTCAGTTTCCCTATTTTTAAAATAGACATACGAGTCAATCTTACAAACATTGGATGCTTACATTGCAAAGGCATTTTCCAGGCACTACTAGACTATGTATATGCACAGGACACAGAATGTCCTAGTCATCTACATATTCACAGCAGGCACTCAAAACGTTTGAGTGAGCAAATGCCTCTGGGAAGAGAGGACTAACACAACACAGTACATTGGAGGTCAGAAGAGAGTTTTACAGAGAGGTAGAGGACAAAAGATCCTTGCCTTTATAGATGACAAGGGCCTATGGCCATTGAGAAAAATAGTTTTAGCTAAGGAAGTTGAGTGGGGTCAGCTTAAGAAAGAGGAATGGGTTAAAAATTGAGACTAGTGAGTGTAGATGCCTTTTGACACAAGCAAAGGAGGGAGCTTTGATGAAGGCTTCATGAGGATGGAGGAGGCCAAAAGGAGTCTGTGGCCTGAGAAGAAGCCATGGGGAGTGAAGAATGGTCCTTAAAAGTAAGGGGCATGTCATGGCAGCAAGGGGTGGATCAGAGCACAACTAGAGAAGCCCACCTCTTCTCCATGGGTGCAAGGGAAGAGGGTAAGGACCCAAGAGTGGACCTAGAAGTTTAGGGAGCTCACCTTGGTGTTGACCCCAGGACAGAGGAGTAGGGGTCTTCTGTCAGTGTGAGAGGGCTGGGACTCGGAGAGAGAGGAGGGTGAGGAGAGCCGCTGCTGCGGGGAGTTCCTGCCGGGGCTGCCTCTCACCTTCCCACTTGGAGTCTCAGCTGAGTCTCCCCTTGACTAGTCTCCTGAGCCACATGGGGACCTCTCATGTGTGGGGGGCCAGCCAAGGTCAGAGGGTCAGCACACCTCCTGTCTCCCTGCCCCGAGCTCCGCCGCTTGCCTCTCTTCCCCCAACAGGTTCCCCTTCTACTTTGAGCTCAAGATCGCCTTTGTGATATGGCTGCTGTCCCCTTATACCAAGGGCTCCAGTGTGCTCTACCGCAAGTTCGTGCACCCAACACTGTCCAACAAGGAGAAGGTTTGTTGGGACAAGGAAGTTCGCCTCCCACCTGCCCCAGGTCAAGGCAGCCCAATGCCTGCAGCCATGTGCATTCATGGCTCGCCCTGTGGGTGACCCAGCAGATCTCTGGCATCCTGGGGCAGGCAGTGCCTTTGTCCAGGCATGAACCAGAGCAGGGCAGGGCCTGGCCAGCAGGGCCTACCCCTCACCTCTTCCTCCTTCCCCTCCAACCCCTCAGGAAATCGATGAGTACATCACACAGGCCCGCGACAAGAGCTATGAGACCATGATGAGGGTGGGCAAGAGGGGTCTGAACCTGGCTGCCAATGCCGCGGTTACGGCTGCTGCCAAGGTGAGATGGTACAGACTCAGCTCCCAGGGCCCCACCTGGCTCATCTTGTCCCCCTGGCCAGGCCCCATAGCATCCACCCTGTCCTTGGGTCTGTGAAGTTTGGGGGCTTGTGGAGCTCGGGGTTCCTTCCAGTCTTGCCTCTAACACCCTCCACTAAGTGACTTACACCCTGAGCCAGTTTCCTCATCTGTCCAAAGGGAAAGCATGGCCCCAGGCTGTCACCCCATAGGACAGGGTGAGGACACTGCAGGGAGAGCACTGAGCCCAGTGGCTGCCTAGTGCCCCACGGTGACCTCTATCTCCACCCCGCCCCTTTCTCCGGTTCTCCCGGTGCGTGGTGGTGACCCTAGGGCCAGGGGGTGCTGTCAGAGAAGCTCCGAAGCTTCAGCATGCAGGACCTGACCCTGATCCGGGATGAAGATGCCCTGCCCCTGCAGGGTCCTGACGGCCGCCTCAGACCCAGCCCCGGCAGCCTTCTGGACACCATTGAGGACTTAGGTACAGATGGGCCCAGGGATGGGCAGAAGGGCATGAGGGCAAGGAGGCCAGGTGAGAAAGACACCCAGACACCCCTGTTCTCCTTTCTTCCCCCAACCAGGAGATGACCCTGCCCTGAGTTTAAGGTCAGGCACAAACCAGGGAGACCCCCGGACAGAGATCTCTGAGGATGATACAGGAGACAAAGCCACCAAGAGGGTCAAATCCATCAAAAAAGTGCCCAAAGCTGAGGTGAGAGCCATGCCAGAGCATGGGGAAATGGGGAGGGACTGTGGCTCCAGGCTGAGCCCTCTGTCTTCCTCTGTCCTTCCCACAGCCACTGGCCTCCAAGACGCTGAAGACCCGGCCCAAGAAGAAGACCTCTGCAGGGGGCGACTCAGCTTGAGGTCCCAGCCCCCAGGCTGCAGAGCCCCGGCTCCACACTGTGCCAGTAGCCCTCGCGCCTCAGGCCCCAGGACCTCTCAGATGGCTGTTTCTGGTGCCTGCCCAGTGGCCACTCCTCTGGAAGGGCTTGGAAAAGAGGAGGGAGGCCCTGCTGTGGGGGTTGAGGGTAGAGGCTGGACCAGGAGCTGAGGACTGGGCCAGCCAAGGAGATGCAGGCTCCTCAGAGCCTGAACGCTACTCTCCCCGCTCCAGCCCTGCCCCCGCCCACCCAGTGCCTTGCTGAAGACCATGGCCATCCCCCTCCCTGAACTCCCTGAAGTCCTAATGTGGCCCCCACTGCTCTCCCTGAGTCCAGGTCCAGGGGCCAGTCACAGCCCAGATTGACCAGAGACAGGCCTGAAGGCACCGGAAAGAGGGAGGGAGTGGGGAAGGCCTCAGGGAACCTGGGCAGGGGCTCCGGCTGAAGCTGTGAATGGAGGACAGGGCTTAGTGTGTGCTTCAATGACTAGGTGAGCCAGGCCAGAGCTGCAGCTGGGGGCGTTGAGTTGGGCTGTGTGCTGCATGTGCCCACTGAAAAGAGGTGGGGTTCCAGGAGTGTGTGAGTGCGTGTGTGCGTGTGTGTGTGTTTATGTGTGTGTGTGTTTCTCAGTCTAGGGCTGGGAGATTTTGAGTAAAGGCCTTTCCCTCCAGCACTGATCTCCCCCCACCTTCAGCCCCACAGCCAGCTGGCCCTTTCCCCCTTTCAGCCCTCCCTCCCTCTGAGCCTCAGAGGATCCCAGCCCACAAGAGAATAGGGCTTTGAGGGGCCTCTCACCTCTTCCTCTGTCCTCCATCCTCTCTTCTCTCCTCCTTGCATTCCTGTCCTGCCCCTGGGCTGGGCTCCTTCACCCCTCAGGGCCCTCTGTAGAGGCCCCCACTGAGCCGTTCCTTTCCCTCTCAACCTGGGGGCCCATCCTCCTTGTCCCCTAGGGTCCTCTTCCTGTGCCAAGCAGACTAGGCCCCACGTAAGCAGACCCCTGTCAGAACCCAGCCTTTATCCCACACTCTGCCCCAGCTTCTGCTGTGGCTTCAGAAGTCAGACTAGGAGGAATGTGTGAAGAAGAAAAAAACTTAGGAGCCAGGGGTCTCCCAATTCCATGGAAAGAGGGTGACCAAAAGACCTTTGGTACTGGAAGAGCCAATAAACCAAATTCTGGCACCTCATTTATTTTGACCTCTGTGCTTTGTTCTTGCTCTACCCATCCTTCCCAGGTGGGAAGGACTTCAGGTGAGAAGCAGGGCTCTGCTGTGGGATGGAGGGTGGAAGAGGTCAGACTGTGAACCCTAGGAGCTCTTATCTCCAAGGTAAGAGATAGGTTTGAGGTGGTTCAGTCTGGGAAGATGGTTTTGGGCTTCAAGATAGAGCCAGGGGACTAGGAAGGTCCAGGACTTAAGAAAGGCTAGGGGCTCCCACCCTCAGAGGTTGTCTTGTCCCTCAGAATCCTGCCCTGAGGCCCCTTCTCATTCTGGTACCTCACAGAAAGTGCCAGGTGTAAGCTGTAGGGACAAAGATCCTGATAAGGCCCCCAGGGAAGAGAGGATGTGATATGGGGGCTGATGGGCAGAGTTGGGGGATTGGATGTCCACAGTGCCTAGGAAGGCTAAAAAATATTGGAGCAGGACAGTGAGCCAAACACTGAAAGGGGGAGACAGGTGGGATGAGGGAAGAGGTGGAGATGAGGAACAAGCCCCATGGTTCTTGTCTGACCTGGGGACAGATTAGGAGGACAGGGAACCAAGAGCTGGGGCCAGAAGGGTGGATCTCTGAGCTGCTGGGCTGGGCTGTAGGAAAGAAGGAGCAGGAGGGCTGCAGGGCATGGGGTCTGAGTCCTGGGGAGGTAGAGCCAAAGCCATCAGGGACTGAGGGGCACAACCAGTGGGGACAAGGCCCTAGAGGCAAAATCTAGGAGAAGGGAAAGGATAACAGGAGCAGAGGCAGCATCGGAAGAGACAAAGGAAGAGTAAAGAGTAAAGAAGAGAGGGAGGGAAGTAGGAGGGAGGGTGAAGGAAGCAAGAGAAACAGTGGCTCAGCCTTGTGGAAGGAAAATGAAAGAAGCAGAGCCTGGGATGGGGTAGGGAGTGTGAATAGGGACCTAGCTCCAGGTCCTGGGCGCAAAGGTTGGCAAAACATCCCTACATCAAGCTTTCCTCTCCCTCCCCTAACATCACAGGGGCATGTCTTCCTGCCACATTTGAGCCAGCTGGCCAAGAACCTTCTGAACTGAGGTCGCAGTGGAGTGTGAGATGCCCTTCCCATCTTTCCTGTAATCTTCCAGTCAATAGCCCTCTGAAGGGTATTCCTTTCACCCTCGGCCTCTGGGCAACTTGGCCCCTTTCTCTATTCTTCTCAGAAAGGAGAGGAAATGTCAGGGTAGAATTCAGGGGAAAGACTCCCTTGTTCTAGAAAGATCTCCAGAGAGTAAGACGCTGCAGTCTCATGCTAGCAGATACCATATGGTCAGGAAAGCAGGTTAGGCCCTCTCTAACCTAAATCCCATTTGCTGCATATTACAGACACACACACGCTCACACTCAGATTACACAATTGCACCTATAGTGACCAGTGGTTAAGGAGGTCACTGCTAGATTCCACACTGCCAGCCTCTCCATGCACATCTGGGTTTCCCTGTGTCAACAGAAACATGCTCAGATTTCCAAGTTCATTGGTCCGTTGCCATGGAAACATTCAGTCTCCTAGAACTCGGCACAGGCCCTGGCCCCTGTGGTGCAGGGGAGGAGAGGAGATGGAGTGTATCAAACAAAATGAGGGGGGAAGGCTGGTGGGACACATCTCCGTGACCCTTTGCTGTCTCATTCCCTGGGACCACATCCCTTCTCCCCTCTACCTCAGTAGATCTCTCTAGGCCAGGGGAATGAGGAAGAGATGTCAAAAGAGAGGTGTATGGCTACAGCTATGTGGAGGGTGCTTGATCACTGTCTGGATTCCCACTGGGCATTGAGAAAGATCAGCTGTGGAGTAGGGGCTGAAGTCTAGCCCTGTGTTCCATGCCCAGACCACGCTGGGGACACTGGGCAGCCTCCAGGCCTGAGGTCCCTGGCTAAAACGGCCTCAGGCTTGGAGTTGCTTCAGCTGGCTCCCCTTCCCTTTCTTGTGTTGCCCCACACCCAGAGAACCTGCTTAAAATGGGATTTCCAGGCCATGACGTCAGAGGAAAGCCAGCAGCTCCAGCCTGTGCCAGCTCTTCCTTGATCAGCAGAGCTGAGCCCAGCCTTGTTCAGCATGGAAGAAAAGGAGTTAGACAAAGGAGGGAGGGGCTCTTGGAGCACTGGGCCATGGTCTTCACATATGTGGTATCCAGAATAAGAGGAGAAACTCTTTCCAGGCCAAAAGCCACTGCTGGCTTCTCCTCTGCCTGAAATATCAGCTGGTACGTAATCATTGCCCTCACAAATCCCCCCCCCCCAGTTTTTCCTTCTCTGAGCTGGGTCAGGCTTGCCTGGAGAAAGACGGCACCTTAAATCTTAGAGCCATTTGTGTTCAGTGGGAGAGCTTGTCCCATATGGGCAGGAAGCAGTGACGGGTGGGAGGAATGCCTGCAAGAAGGAAAAATCCCACTAGGTGGCGCAGCTCCCTCCCAATGTGGGATTTCCTGGCCCCTGCAGGGGACAGTCTTTCCTGCAGCCAGTCACTTGAGGTCTGGTCTGGTGAGCAGGCTGCTTCATGCCCCAATCCCTGGAGTTGGAGGTTCATGAACAAAGCATTTTTGTGTATGGATAGGACAGTTATGGGTTCTCAAGCAATCACTTCCTAACCCCAGCCTGTGTGCTCAAGAGATGGTCAGACCCAGCAGGCAGGTACTCCCTTTCAAGGAGGACCAGGCGCCTCCTGGGATCAGGGAAATTGTTAAGCTGATCCTGGGAGGGTCCTGCAGCCTAAGGGACCCAACCTGGACTTCTGAAATTGTATCTAGAAAGGCTGCTGTTGCTGAATTAAGGGTCAGGTGAGAAGACCAAAGGCGTAGCAAGGGTAGGGAATTTAGGAGGGGCAGGCTGGGCCCTGAGGAAGGGAAGCTCACCTAGCTGCAGGACTCCCTGGATATTCTCTCTCTGATGGCCACAGTGGCAGTCCCAGACCTGCCCCCAAGTCTCCCTGTCCCCTCCCCCTTCCCTTATTTTCAATTTTCATCTGGGGAACTTACTATTGGGCTAACAAAAAAGGAGTCAAAGACTCTCATCCCCAAACCCTGGAATCTCAAGGTATTTTTCCAGAAGCCAGGACTGAGTCTCTTCAATGACCTACCTTTTCCTGACCTCTTTCCCAAAATGACCCTACCAGCCCTGCATCCCTAATGAATTACTTCTCCTTTTGTCCCAGCCAGATGAGTGATCAATAAATAATGCTGCCTGAAATATTGATGGCGAGTTTTACACCAGGATCCCTTAGATGTGCCTGTCATTGGGGACCTCAAGAGCTGACAGAGAAATGCATGGCTCCCCAGAGAGCTCATTCCTGTCTCTGCCAAGAGAAGGTCCTTCTTTGCCAAGATTTCAACCTGTTCCCATCTCAGCTAGAATCATGATTCATTGCCATTAGGTACGAAGAGGACAGGTCCCCCAGAAACCGACTCAGCCAGCCCTCCAGGGAAGGATGGGGTAAGCTAAACCAAGCAGGGACCCCTTGATTCCTTTGTCTCCTCTGATGCAACTGAGATCTCATTTCCCCTGTTCCATGTCCATCTTGGATCTGCCAGGTTCAGCTTTCTGAGTAGCAACTCAGAAGGAGACTTGTGGTTTCCCTGACCACTACCCCAACTATTCAGAGTCTGGGCAGAAGGGACTCTCATCCTCTTGAACTTCTCTGGCCCAGCCATTTTCATCTGGCTTTGTTCTCCCTGGAAGAAGGGGAAGAGAGAGGAAGAGGAGGAGGTAGAAGCTCTTAGCCCAACTGGTGGGCTCCGGGTGCCAATGTGCTCCGGCAGGGAAGCCATGCCCACTCAAATCTTTGCATTTGCAGTGCCTTCTGCCCAAGCACTCTTGGTCTCCTCCTTCACTTGGTCAGCTTCTGTGTGTGCTTCAGGTCTCAGCTTAGATGCGACTCCCCACCTGTCCAGGCCTCTGTGGCCTTCTGCTCTCCTCCCTGACTGCACACATCACCCTGTTTGGTCATTGCCTATTTCCCCATTACACTGAAAGCTGGGGCATAGGCGATGGGTCTACCTCATTCACCACTGTTTCCCCAGCGTTTAGTACAGGGCCTGCCCACAACAAGAATTCAGCACATTTTTCCAGAATGTTCGAATGATGTCCCTGAAAAAAAAACCAACCTTCCAACCTCAGCATCTCTCTGCTGAGCTGTTTGCCTGCACCTGAGGATGGGTGCCTGTGCTCAACAGCAGCTGCCCCGATCAGCTACCCTCGCTCTGCCTCCCCCGGCATGTGCTCATGCTCACTTGCTCTGCTTTTCTCTCTCATGCACACAGATGGGAGTCAGCTTTCCAGCCACATTCAGTTCGCACTTTAATTCAAAAGCTAAATTGGGAAGAAGAGCAGCTTCACATTCTTAATTTAGGCTGGGAGAGAAAAGGGGAGGCAGCCTGGATGTTGCCAGGGAAAGGAGAAAGTTGGGTCTGGGGTGGGTAGTGGTGGCAAATGTCCCCAGAGCCCAAGCTGAAGATAATGAAACCCTCACCACCCAGCTCCCGCAAATAAACCACCCAGAGCTGTGACCCCAGAATGACCCCTGTAAAGCCTCTTTCCTACACCAGTGCAGCTATGGCCGGGCACTACCCCATCCAGGGGAGGGATTACAGGACGTGGAAGTGACTCAGGTTATCAAAACTATCCAAAGAGGGAGATGCTGCTGCTTTGGTCACTGGTAGTAGGAAACTAGGGAGTCCTTGTTAAATCTAAGTTTAATCCCTCTTGTAATTGCTGAGACAAATGATAAATAAAAACAGAATCCATAAACAGATACTTGCCCACTAATATTCACAGCAGCATTATTCACAATAGTCAAAAAGTAGAAACAACCCAAATGTCTATTAACAGGTGAAAGAATAAACAAAATAAAACGTGGTATATACATAAAATGGAATATGATCCAGCCTTAGAAAGGAATGAAATTCTGACACATGCTACAACATGGATGAACCTCCAAAATACTATGCTAAGTGAAATAAGCCAGGCATAAAAGGACAAATATTAGGAAAAAATATCTCCACTTACATGAGGTACCTAGAATAGGCACATTTATAGAGACAGAAACTAAAATAGAGGTTACCAGGGGCAGAGGGGAAGGAGCAGGAGGGGGAATTACTGTTTCATGAGTGCACAGTATCTGTTTGAGATGCTAAAAAAACTTCTGCACATGGATACTGGTGATAGTTGCACAACATTGCAAGTGTACTTAATGCCACTAGATAGTACGCTTAAAAATGGTTAAAATGCTAAATGTTATGTATATTTTAACACAATATATTTTTGAAAAAACAATGAGTCCAATGTCAGCCTCAAGACACTGTCATCTGCCATGATGGCTCTCTCTATAGCTTGACCAGAGGAAAACTGGCTCCTTTCTGTTCCAAAGATCCCCTCCCTTTGTTGATAGGAACAGAAGTGTGGCCTCTGCCCAGAGTGAAGTGAGGACCCCTCTGCAGATGTTCCTGGGTATAGAAGCTAACTCTCCCTCCCTCTTTTCACCACTTGTCAGTGTGATAATCTAGATGGAAGCTCTTCCCACTGGTTCTGGGTGCCAGCTTCCTCCCCAGTCACTCATTTTGACTTTACCATAAAACAGGGTTTCTATGTGGGTAGGCCAGACAGGGGGATGCTTAGAGAAGAAAAAGAGAGGACCCTTCCATCCAGCCTATCTCACTGCCTTTTGGCCACTGTACCAAGGGAAGTAGATGCACTTTGGGCCCAGCTGCCTGTCAATAAATTGGGGGTGTCAGTTTTTCTTGCTCTCTGCCTCTGCCTGGGAGTCCCCTGAAGAGAGCCTCTGTGATAGTTGGTACTGATGCATCCAGACCTCACCCCCTCTCCTGGATGACTGCATGGTTTCCTGGCTGGTCTCACCACCAGTCCTTCCCCACCCAGCCTCCTGGGATTATTTTAGAATGGAAGTTGGCTCTCTCACTGCTGGGGACCACTTCAGTGGATGGGAATCGAATCGGGGGCTCCCACAGTCACTGTGCTTCCCCCATGATAACACATATCGCTGTTATAACTGCTTGTTTACTTGTCTGTCTCCCACACTGAGCTATGAACTGCAAAAGACGGAGAACCTGCCTTACTTCTCCTTATACCTCTAATGCCTGGAGTGGAGCAGATGTGTGATAAGTAACTGCTGAATGAATGAGTTAAAATGATGTACTCACAGGTCTGCCTCCCCTATTCGGCTTGACTCAAGAACCCCGGTAGGATGCAAGCTTTGTCTGATTCATTCTGGAGCCCCAGAGGACAGCTCTTGGGATGAACTGGAGTTCAGCCAGAGGGTTCTGAAGCCAGGCTGTCTGGACTGGAATCCTGACTATACCACTGCTGGGCTCTCTGACCTTGAGCAAGTCGTCTGCCCTCTCTGACCCTGTTTCCTCATCCATGAAATGGGGGTGAGCATGGTACCTATTTCATAAGGCACTGTGAGGACAAATGCCTGTCAAACGTTTAGCACGGAGCCTGTCACATTGTAAATGTGTCCTGCGGGTGGGAAGCGGGTAGGGATTGCATCTGGAGAGTAAGGGAAATCAGAGGAAACAAGCACCACCACTGATTTCGGCATCCTGGTATTTGGGTGGGGGGAATGGTGATGCGGGTGCCAGAGTGGGGTAACCCTAGGGGCTGCCTACCCCCCTCCCTCCCCCCAGGTCTGCAGAGTCCAAGCTCACCCACCACGAAGCTGAGCAGCCCTGGCGTTGGGCGGTGGTGAGGGGCCAGAAATAACCGCCGTTGCTATTCCTGCCTTTCTGGGCTGGATGGGAACGCTGCCTTTCTAATCTAAAGGCTGCTCTAGACTTCCTGCACATCAGTGGACTCTTATGTAACGTTCCCCTCCCTCTGCCTGCCCAACGAGCTTCCAGAGATTTCTGCAGCCAGCTTTGCTGCACACTCAGCTGGGGGTGGGGGGAGCCAGGAAGCCACCACAGGATGGATTTTCCTCTAAGCCTAGGGTCCTGCCAACCCTGGGCTTGGGAGAGAGGGGTCGCTGAGCATAGGGCAGAGGGACTGATGTCCAGGGACAGCAGCCTCTTTCTGCATCTGCAGGGCACTCTGGGGCAAAGAGGACCCAGTGAGCACAACCTAAGTGTTCACCTACCTCTACCCACTCCCTCTTCCCTTAATGGACCCTCTGTGCCACCTCCCCAAGTGATTATGCCCCAGCAACTTTGACTTCAGGCCTCACCTAACTCTGTCCAGCACACGACCCCTCAGGCAGACTCTGAGGACAGCAGCCCAGACCCCAACTCTCCCAGGCAGACTGCTCACCTAGGCCAAATCCTCCATGGGCTCTTCCCTCCAGCCCCTGAATTCCATGCAGGGGGTGCATGCCAGGCACCTCATGAGAGCCCAGGGAACCCCCTCTTCCTCAGGCC
Source organism: Vicugna pacos (assembly GCF_048564905.1). Lineage (NCBI taxonomy): Eukaryota > Metazoa > Chordata > Mammalia > Artiodactyla > Camelidae > Vicugna > Vicugna pacos. The sequence goes on along the minus strand of NC_132989.1, from coordinate 24,065,443 downwards.
TCAGCATCACTCTGCATGGGCACATCTCAGAACTTGCCTTTCTCCACCTATCCTAGGGCTTGGGGTCTCCTCTGGTACCCAGCTTCCCATCTGTAATGGGAGTAGATGATATGGCTGCACACTCCAGCACTCTGGATGATTCTCTCTCCTTTCCCCTTTCTTTCTCCATGTCTCCACTTCTCCCCACCCTCTCAGGACACCTTCTGTCCCACCCCATACCTGGCTTCTTCAGGTTTCTTCTCTCCCCTCAAGACCCTCCCTGGGATGGGAGCAAACCTGCCCCCAGACCCACTGAAGGCCAGATCCTCCACATTTCCGGCGGAGTCCATCAGCCATCGGAAAGTGTGACAGTTACCCCAGACAGAACCAAAGACAGAGTCACTTCCTGAGCCCTGGGCTGGCAAACCGATCTGAGCAGCACATGTGGGTGCTGACGTAGCCTGGGGCTGGGGAGGAGGAAGTGGCAATGGAAAAAGGGGCTTGTTTTCCTTTGAGAGCTGCAGCCTGCTCAGCCCTGGATTGGTGTTTGAGATATGATGGTTCCCACTGGCTTTCTCCTGGAAGCTCAGCGGCCATGGCCCAGCTCAGTTCTGCTCTTACCTCTGCTTCCTCTCCAGTTTACAAGGAAGTCTGAGCACAGAGGGCAGTTCAGACCTGTAGACCCTCTGAGGGCTTCTCACCTCTTCCAGAGTTTCTGACATCAGTCACCCAGTGGGCGAGGTCTGAGAGTCCCAGACTCATCCCTCAGTGCCCCCGAGGTCCCACAGACACCCAGACCAGGGAGCACGAATAGCTCAGAGCCTTCCTTACCCCAAACCTGGTTTCCTTTAGGCCCCAGGCCTATTGTCCCAACTGAGCTGTTGGTCAGAAGTTGGGTGTTCTCAAGCCCAAACTAAGATTTGACTCCTTGGGGCCAGTTCTTTTCACTGTATCTCTTCCCTTCTTTGTTCCCCCAGTCACAGCAAACAAACTGTGCCAGTGGCTAGAAGACAAACCAGAGGAGAATGGGGATAACCCAGATGCCCCCAGCCCTACTGCTGAGAAGGGAGACCAGCAGCATAACTCTGTCCAGGAGGAGGCTTTCTTTCTCACTGGTGCCCCATCACAGTGAGGGTAAAAGTGGGCTTTGTAGGGGCTTTGTAGGGGTTTTGACCCAGCTGCTCTCACTGCTCCTGGGTGGAAGGTGCCTTCCAGGGGCATATACCGTGGAGGTGGGGCAGGGTCAAAACGGCCATGTCCTCCTCTGTGTGAGCTGTGTGAGGGTAGAACAAGGGAGATGAGAGTGGAGGGGTACTGTTTAGTCCTAAACATTCTCATCACTCATGCCTAAGCCTGAGGCCCTGGACAGATCATGGCCAGACCTCTTTCCCTCCTGAGGCCTTTGCCTAGCTGTCCCCTTTGCTTGGAATGCTCTCCCCACAACACCCCTGCTCTCCCCACAACACCCCTCTATGCAGAGTTGGTGTCTCTGCCTAAATGTCACCTCCTCTCCTCTGAGATGTTTTTCCTCACTTCTCTAGTATGTTACACTAACCATAATCTGAAGATATCCTTTTTATTTATGTAATTGTTTAGTTCTGTCTATCCCACTGAATTACCATTTTCCAAAAGGGCACAACTACATCTGCCTTCTTCACTGCAGAATCCCCAAGACAGCACTGTGCCTGTTACAGGCAGTGACCAATAAACCTTTTTTAAAAAGAATGAATGTTTTATTCAACCTTATCTCCCTCTGTTTCTGCATAGGAACCCTCTCTATTCCAGCCAATTTTTTCCAGATAGACCACACCTGGACTCTCCTGGCCATGCACCAGCCCCATTCCTGCCACTGCCCCAACCCCTGTCTAAAAGTGCCTCACTTCCTCACCACAAAGTTTGGTCCTTACCAGGTTCTCTCTCCTCTAAAATACCATCCTTGCCCTTTTCCCAGCCCCCTTATCATGTATGTTCTTTAGTGTAACTGACTTCGGGTGTCAAACAGTGCTGCTTCCTATTCTTAATTCTCATGTAACATGGAATCCAGGCTCTCTTCTACCCAACTGTAAGTTTCTCTGAGGCAGGGGCCTATGCCTCAGGCCTTATTCCCAGGCAGAAATGCCCACAGAAAAGTCCTCAAAAAAGTTTTTTGTTGTTGTGGATAAGGAGTGTGTTAATGGCTGTAACAGAAACTGAAATAAATTCTATTAAATAAAAAAGGAATTCATTGACCTGCATAATTAAAAAGCCCAGGCTGTATCCAGAGACTTCCTCTGTGTGTGTGTATCTCTTCTTTGATTTCCTCTGCCCCGGCTTTATTCTCAGGTAAGCATTCCAGTCCTGATGGCACGATGGCCCCCAGGCTTACATTCCATTGGCTTAGTACCACCTGGGAAAGAGAATTCCCCTTTTACAAGAGTTCCAGCAAATGGCCCAGAAGTCATTCTCAGTAGCCTGATTTGGATCATGTGCACAACCTGACTCAGTGGCTATGTCTAGGGAGATGGAATACTCCTGGCCTGAAACATCCTAGATGGATGGCCAGGCCTGGGTGACATACCCACTCCTAGATCAAGGATGGGTTCTTTTGCCTCAACCACATGGATTGGGGTGGTTCCCCAAAGGTAAATCGCTGGCTGGGAATGTTATGAAAAGAATGGTTGCAGGGGGAAAGATATAGCTCAGTGATAGAGTGTGTGCCTAGCATGCACAAGGTCCTGGGTTCAGTCCCCAGTACCTTCATCATTAACAAACAAACAAACAAACCTAATGACTGCCCCCCTCCAAAAAAAGAAAAGAAAAGATTGGCATGCAAAGCAAAATATATAGATTATTAGAATTTCCAGTGCCCACCTTCAGCAAGGATCTGAAGATACTGTAGTTCAGCTTACATATTAGAATCATAGGGGAACCAGTTTGCCCTGGCTGGGGGAGGAAGATGTGCTCTTGGAGACTGGGCAGCTCCACAGAGACAGAAGAAAGATCCTAGGACAAAGTGCCTAGTGTCTGGGCCTCAAAAGCCCAGAAGATTGATTCAGTTAGTTTAGGGTAAAACCTTTCTTTTTCAGCACTCCACAGATGATTCTGCTGCACAGTCAAGGTCAAAAAATTCTGCTCTAGAAAACGATGTTCTACTGCAGCAAGGATTCAGACGAGCTCTTCAGGACAATGCCCCTTGTATTAGAACTGGAATGTTTCTCCTTCTCTGTACAACTTTTCAGAAAAGAGACACAGGGGTTTGCTTGGAGGCTGAGGATGAGTGGGTGAACTGTGGGAGGTCCTGTGGGTTAGAAGCCCCTGAAAATAACAATAGCCACTGTTTATTGAATGCCAACAACTGCAAGGAAGGCACTGTGCTTTGGGACTTCACAGATGACAGTCCATGCAAGTTTCAGTCTTCACAACAATTCTTTCATGTGGGTATCATTAACATTAGCTCTATTTTACACTTGAAGAAAGAGATATAAAAAGGCTAGCCAAGGTACTCCACCATGGAGTGTCAAAATGGGCATTCAGACACAATACCATCCCACCCTGACTGACCTGGGCTTCCTGCCCAGCAGAAGTCCTCAGAGAGGTGCACAAGCCTGCCCCTAATGGACAACTCTGTACGCGATGGGAGTGGGCCCCCAACATGCCCTAGCATTGGGGATGGGGAGCTCAGACCAAGAGTACAGTCACAAGGGCGTTCTGGTTGATTGCTGGATTCCTTAAGACGATTTTTATTACGAATTTTTTAAAAAAATAATTTTTATTAAGAAAATGTATGCGCGCGCGCGCGCGTGTGTGTGTCTGTAGAGGATACAGAGGGATGAAGACCAAGCCAGTCACATTCCTCTCCCCCAACTTAAACTCTCTAATCCCGACCTCCTCAGGCTGTTTGGGTTCAAGGAGACCCGAACCCTCCTTCCCTTTCCCTCTGGATGTCGTCAGCACCCTCCCTTCACAAACACACTTTCTGCTTTCTTTTTAAATTCAGAAAAACAGCACCTCCCCTGGATTCAGAGCTAGAGCCGGCGCCTTCCCCTACTGGAATCCCTGTTCTCCTTGGGATGCGCACTTGACTGTAAGGGCAGTGGAGATAGGTTGGGGAGGGCTCCCCCTTTTGCATCCAGCTCCCGAGAGACCTGCGGGAATCTTTGGAGCCTACACGCCCCCACAACCTCGCCCTTGGCCTGGCTCGGCGAGTGAAGTGTTACCCCGCCCGGAGTCTAGGCACCTCGGCGGCGGCGGCTCCCCAGGGACTGCAGGGGGAGCCCAGGCTGCGGCGCCTGCTCAGTTCGCTCTCACTGCGTCTAAGGCTCCCCCGGCCTGGCATGGCGCCCAGCGCAGGAGCCGGGAGGGGGAGCAAGAAGGCGGCGGAAGAGCCCATTCAGCCCGAGCTCGGGGAACCAAGATGGAGAGGGGACCTCCAGGGGGCAGCACCAAGCCGCTAAGCAGGTCCTCTCTTCGCGCCAGCCTGGGGTCCCCAGAGAGTCCATAGGGAAGCCTCTTTTTCAGATTCCCACACTGCCCACCCCACCTCCACTTGTTCTGGATAAAGGTGGGAAAGCACAAGAACCACCATCTCCTGGTGGGTACAGGACTCAGGCACGTCTCTCCAAGGGCAATCAGCTTCCTTTATCCAGCCACCCAAACGCGGGCTTTTCTCCAGTGGGGACCAGAGAAGAGCCTTTCGGTTGTTGTGGCGCAGAGGGATCCCCAGGCTTCAACAGCCCCATCCCATTGGTAGATGGAGAAGTGGGCAGCCCACCGCAACGCAAATGAATCGAGGAATCTTCTGGCAATTATTTCCTAGACTCAGTTTCCCCAGCTACACCTGGGAAAGGCACCATGCCATTGGTCAGGCCAGGGGTCAAGGCCCCGCCTCTCCTAGGCGGCCTCTGCCCCGGCCAGCCCAGCGGCTCCTCCCCTTCGCTCCCGCCCGGCTCCCACGGTCCCAGAGGTGGGCGGGCGAGCCTTGGATGACGGCGGCAGAACCCCAGTCCGACTCGCCTTCGCCCCCGCCCTGGGCCCGGGCTTTCCCAGCCCAGTCCCCGCCAGGGAGCCGCGGTGTGCCTAGCACTACGCTCCCCGAGCCCTCCCCGCCTGGGCGTCCCTGGCTCTCGCGCGCGTTAGGACTCCCGGCTGGGAACAAGGGAGGAGGGTGGGAGCCTGGGAGCAGCCAGCAGCGACCCGGAAACGCCAAATAAGGAGCAGGAAGGATCCCCCGCCGGAAAAACCCTTATTTGGGCAGCGCCTTATTTGGAGAGCCCAGATATGGCCTGGCCGCTTCCGGCTCCGGGAGGAGGGAAGAAGGCGGAGGGAAGGAGGAGGAGGTAAGAAGGAGGGAGGAAGGGGCGGGGGCAACACCGGGAACTACTGGGCAGCTTGGGGTTCGGGAGTCCTCAGCTGCGGCTTGAGTATTAGGCTTTCTACAGACCTGGGCGCCCAGAGTGCGAGTGCCCGCGCGGGCCCCGGGGTGCGGGATGGCAGTGCCTACGGCTCGCGGAGAGTAGGCTTCACGTCACTCCGGGTCCTCCCGGCCGGTCTTGCCATATTAGGGCTTCCTGCTTCCCAAATATGGCCATGTACGTCACGACGAAGGCGGGCCAGTGCCGTTACAGACCCTTCAAATAGAGGCGGATCTGGGGAGTCGCGAGAGATCCCAGCGCGCAGAACTTGGGGAGCCGCCGCCAGCTGCCGCCGCCGCCGCCAGCTTCCGCCGCCGCAGGACCGGCCCCTACCCCAGCCTTGGTAGCAGCGCCGCATCTACACCGGCCGGTGGCGAGGGCGAGCCTAGCGACCCCACCTGAGCTCTCCACAGTGTGCCCCGCGCCCCGCATGTGACCTGGCCAGGCCCCTGAGAAGTGTCCCCCGCAGCTCCGGCCCCGGGCTGCGCCCACCCGCCCCAACAGCAGCTCTCCAGCCCGCCAATCCGGGATGGCCGCAGCCAAGGCCGAAATGCAGCTGATGTCCCCGCTGCAGATCTCCGACCCGTTCGGCTCCTTTCCTCACTCGCCCACCATGGACAACTATCCCAAACTGGAGGAGATGATGCTGCTGAGCAATGGGGCTCCCCAGTTCCTCGGTGCTCCCGGGGCCCCCGAGGGCAGCGGCGGTAACAGCAGCAGCAGCAGCGGGAGCGGTGGAGGTGGAGGGGGCGGCAGCAACAGCAGCAGCAGCGCCTTCAACCCTCAGGGGGAGGCGGGCGAGCAGCCTTATGAGCATCTGACCGCAGGTAAGCTGTGGCCTATGCCGAGGGCTAGCCCTTTCGCCACCTTCCTGGAGTCCAGTCTTTCCCCACGGCCTTTGCAGCTCTCCCTTCACCGCAGCAGTGCTCCTGAACCTCAGGGATGCAAGTGGGGTTTCCCTTCCATTCCTCGCATCCCCAGGGTCATGTGTTAGAGGGATGCCTGGGGACATCCACCCCCACCTCCACCCTCCTTATCCTTAGCGATGCTCAGAAGAGCCAGCTTTTGTTTTGGATGAAGAGCTGTGGGGTTGCGTGGGTGGGTGGTGAGGAAGGAGGGCTTGTTTTGACGGGTATGGCTGCGACCCCTCCCTCTCCCCCTCCAGAAAGGCTTGTCTTGCCTGCCGCATGTCCCTTAGATAGGGCCGTAATCTGCGGTCAGGGCTGTCCCAGCAGCCCGGGGTAGGGGGCGCGCACTAGCCGCGGCCGAGGGGGTGCCGGCGGGAATCCCTAGCCCGCACAGCCGCCGCTGCGGAGCTCGGGGAGCTGCAGTGGAGGGGGATTCTCTGTATTTGCGTCAGCTGTTGTTGAAATGGGTTCTGCCTCTGGAGCAGGTCCAGGAACATTGCAATCTGCTGCTATCAATTATTAACGAGCTCAAGAGTCAATGGTAGCCCGGCCGACCTCTTGCCTGGCCGCTTGGGTCCTCCTCCACCTCCTGTGATTGCTCTCCAGTAACCAGGCCTCCTCCCTCTCTCTCTCCTGCCAGAGTCTTTTCCTGACATCTCTCTGAATAACGAGAAGGTTCTAGTGGAGACGAGTTACCCTAGCCAAACCACCCGGCTGCCTCCCATCACCTACACTGGCCGCTTCTCTCTGGAGCCTGCACCCAACAGTGGCAATACCTTGTGGCCCGAGCCCCTCTTCAGTCTGGTCAGCGGCCTTGTGAGCATGACCAACCCACCGGCCACCTCATCCTCAGCACCATCTCCAGCCGCCTCCTCCTCCTCCTCTGCCTCCCAGAGCCCACCCCTGAGCTGTGCAGTACAGTCCAACGACAGCAGCCCCATTTACTCAGCAGCACCCACCTTCCCCACACCTAACACTGACCTCTTCCCTGAGCCACAAGGCCAGGCCTTTCCGGGCCCAGCAAGCACCGCTCTTCAGTACCCACCTCCTGCCTACCCTGCTGCCAAGGGTGGCTTCCAGGTCCCCATGATCCCTGACTATCTGTTTCCACAACAGCAAGGGGATCTGGGCCTGGGCACCCCAGACCAGAAGCCCTTTCAGGGCCTGGAGAGTCGTACCCAGCAGCCTTCGCTCACTCCACTCTCTACCATCAAGGCCTTTGCCACACAGTCAGGCTCCCAGGACCTGAAGGCCCTCAACACCACCTACCAGTCCCAGCTCATCAAACCCAGCCGCATGCGCAAGTACCCTAACCGGCCCAGCAAGACACCCCCCCATGAACGCCCTTACGCCTGCCCAGTGGAGTCCTGTGACCGCCGCTTCTCCCGCTCAGATGAGCTCACCCGCCACATTCGTATCCACACCGGCCAGAAGCCCTTCCAGTGCCGCATCTGCATGCGTAACTTCAGCCGCAGTGACCACCTCACCACCCACATCCGCACCCACACAGGTGAGAAGCCCTTCGCCTGTGACATCTGTGGGAGAAAATTTGCCAGGAGCGATGAACGGAAGAGGCATACCAAGATCCATTTGCGGCAGAAGGACAAAAAAGCAGACAAAAGTGTGGCCTCTGCCGCCACCTCCTCCCTCCCTTCCTACCCCTCCCCGGTGGCTACTTCCTACCCATCCCCTGTCACTACCTCTTACCCATCCCCAGCCACAACCTCCTACCCATCACCCGTGCCCACCTCCTACTCCTCTCCTGGATCCTCAACCTACCCGTCCCCTGTGCACAGTGGTTTCCCCTCTCCCTCTGTGGCTACCACATATTCCTCTGTTCCTCCTGTTTTCCCCACCCAAGTCAACAGCTTCCCTTCCTCAGCTGTCACCAACTCCTTCAGCGCCTCCACAGGGCTTTCGGACATGACAACAACCTTTTCTCCCAGGACAATTGAAATTTGCTAAAGGGAAAGGAGAAAAAGAAACACAAGAGACTTAAAGGACAGAAGGAGGAGATAGCCATGGAGGGGGTTCCTCTTTGGTCAGATGGAGGTTCTCAGAACCAAATCAACTCGACCCAGGGGTCACCGTGAAAGGTCTGTTGGCCAGCAATCCTTTCTGCCTGGCTCCCTTTCCTCCCCAGTTCCTACTCCCTTTGACTTCAGCTGCCTGAAACAGCCATGTCCAAGTTCTTCACTTCTATCCAAAGAACTTGATTTGCATGGATTTGGAATATATCATTTCAGTATCATCTCCATTGTATGCCTGACCCCTTGCTCCCTTCAATGCTAGAAAATCAAGTTGGCTAAATGGGGTTTGGGTCCCCCAAAGCCCAGCCCTGTACCCTTGTACAGTGTCTGTGCCATGGATTTTGTTTTTCCCGGGGTACTCTTGATGTGAAGATAATTTGCATATTCTATCATATTATTTGGAGTTAGGTCCTCACTTTGGGGAAAAAAAAAAAGCCAAGCAAACCAATGGTGATCCTTTATCTTGTGATGATGCTGTGACGATTACTTTTGAAGCTTTTTTTTGAAACAGCAGTTCTCGGTATTAATCAGAGCATGTGTCAGAGTGTTGTTCTGTTAACCTTTTTGTAAATATCGCCCGAATGTACTCTCACATGTGGCAAAATATGGTTTAGTTTTTCATCTTTTTTTTGGAAAGTGGTGTTTTTTTGTCCTTTTGGTTTAAAAAGTTTCACGTCTTGGTGCCTTTTGTGTGATGCGCCTTGCTGATGGCTTGACATGTGCAATTGTGAGGGATGTGCTCACCTCTAGCCTTAAGGGGGGCAGGGAGTGATGATCCGGGGGAAGCTTTGGGAGCAAAATAAGGAAGAGGGCTGAGCTGAGCCTCAGTTCTCCAGAATGTAAGAAAACAAAATCTAAAACAAAATCTGAACTCTCAAAAGTCTATTTTTTTAACTGAAAATGTAAATTTATAAATATATTCAGGAGTTGGAATGTTGTAGTTACCTACTGAGTAGGCGGCAATTTTTGTATGTTATGAACATGCAGTTCATTATTTTGTGGTTTTATTTTACTTTATACTTGTGTTTGCTTAAACAAAGTGACTGTTTGGCTTATAAACACATTGAATGCGCTTTATTGCCCATGGGATATGTGGTGTATATCCTTCAGAAAAATTAAAAGGAAAATAAAATAGCTGTGGTTGGGTGTGTGTTTCCTGGGCTACGGGAAGGCCTCTCTAGTAGCCGTCTCTATTGAGGGGCTTGAAGGGCTTTTACAGAGACAAGGATATTTCAGTCAGAGTCGTGCCTGCCCACTGTGTGTCACTGGGCTGAATTCTTTGAGACCTAGGTGTGAGTCTCCTCTTCTTGATACTGGGCCTGTTCCTCGGTCTGGTGCGCTGCAAGCTTATTTTGGTTAGTTAAAGCCAAACAAGGCCAGAGGTACAGGTGGATAATGTGTGGCCAGAGACAACACTATTCTCCTGACCCCAAATGTCTAACCAGCCCTGCCCCTATCTCTACGCAGGGTTGAGAAAATACGTGTTCTTGGGAATCCCTGCCGTATACACTTGGGGGAGTTAAGGGGTGGGCCCCAGGCTTTGGGAAACAGCAACAAAGCTGGGGCTGACTCAGCCTCTCCCTCTCATCTTCCATGTCCCCAGAAACCTGAGGGCATCGAAGAAGCCTAGAAAAGGCAAGGACCAGTTCTCTAGCCAAGAATCCTTCCAGGAAGAAATCTCATTACTTGCCAGCTGGAGCTGTGATCCTTGGCAGCTTCCTGTAACACAGGACAGAGTGGGAAGAGGCTGCCATGGTGTCTAAGGTTCCCAATCTAGACCAAATCTGTCCCTATTGTGTAGAAGGCCTGAGGTGCTACATTCCTTTGACCCCAGATCCCTGAGGGTCCACATTCATAACTAGAGCAATTCTTACGGGGTCACGAGTCTCTGTCTACTCTATAAGAGGCCTTGAGCTGGCCACAACAACAATGCAGATTGTCAGCTGGGGAGACAGGGATGTTAAGCCAAAAGTTATTACATGGTGTCATGTTATATAATATGGTCAAACATGGGGCTCTCTGGGAACACAGAGAAGGACACCCAACCCAGCCAGGCACTTAGGAAAAGTGGAAAAGTTGTGTTGGGAAGGGTATTAGGAATCAACCAAGTTGGCATGCTTTGTGTGTGAGCCAGGGAGGGTGAATAGATGGATTACTGAATGGAAGCACTACCTCCAACCCTGATATGAATCTTCTGTGAACTGGTCAGACACCACCATCCACTGGTTAGATGGGTGCAGTAGATTTGGTGTCCTGGAATTCCCAAGCCTTGGCTCCCTTCCCAACTTCCAACCCCCCAAATCAAGGACAATAAAGTATCTTTCTACGCAGTATGGATAGTTACCCTGAATGAAGTTGAGGTCTAACCTACCTCCATACCTTCTCCTCCCTCTAAGGGTCTCCCAGGTTACCAATCCATACCTTTCCTAGAGTAAGGGGAATTCCAGCAGTCCCCTGGCATCGGCCCAGTTCTTTCTCTAATGTTCCATCCCTTAAGCATCAACACTGTTGATCTCTGCCCTTTCCTATGATACCAGACTCCTCAGCCTGGAACAGGGGGAACCAAGCCACCTTCTCTAGCAAAGGGCATATACCTGCCAGCCTCCTGGCAAAACTGCCGTGTCCTGATGGGACAATATCTGCATTGGCACACCTCTTCCCATCCCCACCTATCCCTCCCCATCTCACACTAAGCCCAGGAATACAAGTCTATGCCTGTTACACATTCTTAAGAATTTCTCATCACAGACTCCCAAGAAACAAAACGTGGCAAGAATAAAGTATGAAAGAAGGAGTAAAGAGACTCAACTCTGTTCCTTTAAAAGAAAGGGTCTCCTATGTTGTTATAACACATCAGAATCAGACTCCCAGGCCCCATTCCCAGAGTTCTGATTCTTGAGATCTGGGATGGGGTCCCGAAACTGGCCTTGATAACAAACATGCTAGGTAATTCTGATGTAGATGGCTTGTTGAGAAATTCTGCCAAACCTGCAAGCTAATTTTTATTAGTACTGTCACCAGGGTTTCTTTAGGTTTTGACAGTTGAAACTCAAGTTTCTTTGCATGGTTGAAATAGACCAAGACTCAGTAATTGCCCCGTTTTACAGTCCTATAGTATAAAGGGAAAAGGAAAATGTTCATTTTATTTTTTTAACAGTTTTTATTGATTTATAATCATTTTACAATGTTATGTCAAATTCAAGTGTTCATCACAATTTTTCAGTCATACATGGACATATACACACTCATTGTCACATTTTTTTCTCTGTGAGCTACCATAACATTTTGTGTATATTTCCCTGTGCTATACAGTATAATCTTGTTTATCTATTCTACAATTTTGAAATCCCAGTCTATCCCTTCCCACCCTCTACCCCCCTGTCAACCACAAGTCTGTATTCTCTGTCCATGATCTATTTCTTTTTTTTTTTTTTTTGGTTTCATCTTTTTTTTTTTTTTTACATTTTTATTGATTCATAATCATTTTACAGTGTTATGTCAAATTCAAGTGTTCATCACAATTTTTCAGTCATACATGGACATATACACACTCATTGTCACATTTTTTTCTCTGTGAGCTACCATAACATTTTGTGTATATTTCCCTGTGCTATACAGTATAATCTTGTTTATCTATTCTACAATTTTGAAATCCCAGTCTATCCCTTCCCACCCTCCACCCCCCTGTCAACCACAAGTCTGTATTCTCTGTCCATGAGTCTATTTCTGTCCTGTATTTATGCTTTGTTTTCATTTGTTTGTTTGTTTGTTTTTGTTTTTTAGATTCCACATATGAATGATCTCATGTGGTATTTTTCTTTCTCTTTCTGGCTTACTTCACGTAGAATGACATTCTCCAGGAGCATCCATGTTGCTGCAAATGGCATTATGTTGTTGGTTTTTATGGCTGAGTAGTATTCCATTGTATAAATATACCACCTCTTCTTTATCCAGTCACCTGTTGATGGACATTTAGGCTGTTTCCATGTTTTGGCTATCGTAAATAGTGATTCTATGAACATTGGGGTGCAGGTGTCATCCTGAAGTAGATTTCCTTCTGGATACAAGCCCAGGAGTGGGATTCCTGGGTCATATGGTAAGTCTATTCCTAGTCTTTTGAGGAATCTCCACACTGTTTTCCATAGTGGCTGCACCAAACTACATTCCCACCAGCAGTGTAGGAGGGTTCCCCTTTCTCCACAGCCTCTCCAGCATTTTTCATTTGTGGATTTTTGAATGATGGCCATTCTGACTGGTGTGAGGTGATACCTCATTGTAGTTTTGATTTGCATTTCTCTGATGATTAGTGATATTGAGTATTTTTTCATGTGCCTTTTGATCATTTGTATGTCTTCCTTGGAGAATTGCTTGTTTAGGTCTTCTGCCCATTTTTGGATTGGTTTGTTTATTTTTTTCTTATTGAGTCGTATGAGCTGCTTATATATTTTGGAGATCAAGCCTTTGTCGGTTTCATTTGCAAAAATTTTCTCCCATTCTGTAGGTTATCTTCTTGTTTTACTTATGGTTTCCTTTGCTGTGCAGAAGTTTGTAAGTTTCGTTAGGTCCCATTTGTTTATTCTTGCTTTTATTTCTTCTAGGAGAAAATTTTTTTAACACTTTTTATTGATTTATAATCATTTTACAATGTTGTGTCAAATTCCAGTGTTCAGCACAATTTTTCAGTCATTCATGGACATATACACACTCATTGTCACATTTTTTTCTCTGTGATTTATCATAACATTTTGTGTATATTTCCCTGTGCTATACAGTGTAATCTTGTTTATCTATTCTACAATTTTGAAATCCCAGTCTATACCTTCCCACCCTCTACCCCCCTGGTAACCACAAGTCTGTATTCTCTGTCCATGAGTCTATTTCTGTCCTGTATTTATGCTTTGTTTTTGTTTGTTTGTTTGTTTTTGTTTTTTAGATTCCACATATGAGCGATCTCATATGGTATTTTTCTTTCTCTTTCTGGCTTACTTCACTTAGAATGACATTCTCCAGGAGCATCCATGTTGCTGCAAATGGCATCATGTTGTCGATTTTTATGGCTGAGTAGTATTCCATTGTATAAATATACCACCTCTTCTTTATCCAGTCACCTGTTGATGGACATTTAGGCTGTTTCCATGTTTTGGCTATTGTAAATAGTGCTGCTATGAACATTGGAGTGCAGGTGTCATCCTGAAGTAGATTTCCTTCTGGATACAAGCCCAGGAGTGGGATTCCTGGGTCATATGGTAAGTCTATTCCTAGTCTTTTGAGGAATCTCCACACTGTTTTCCATAGTGGCTGCACCAAACTACATTCCCACCAGCAGTGTAGGAGGGTTCCCCTTTCTCCACAGCCTCTCCAGCATTTTTCATTTGTGGATTTTTGAATGATGGCCATTCTGACTGGTGTGAGGTGATACCTCATTGTAGTTTTGATTTGCATTTCTCTGATGATTAGTGATACTGAGTATTTTTTCATGTGCCTTTTGATCATTTGTATGTCTTCCTTGGAGAATTGCTTGTTTAGGTCTTCTGCCCATTTTTGGATTGGGTTGTTTATTTTTTTCTTATTGAGTCGTATGAGCTGCTTATATATTTTGGAGATCAAGCCTTTGTCGGTTTCACTTGCAAAAATTTTCTCCCATTCCGTAGGTTTTCTTCCTGTTTTATTTCTGGTTTCCTTTGCTCTGCAGAAGCTTGTAAGTTTCATTAGGTCCCATTTGTTTATTCTTGCTTTTATTTCTTCTAGGAGAAAATTTTTGAAATGTATGTGAGATAATGTTTTGCCTATGTTTTCCTCTAGGAGGTTTATTGTATCTCGTCTTATGTTTAAGTCTTTGATCCATTTTGAGTTGATTTTTGTATATGGTGTAAGGGAGTGTTCTAGCTTCATTGTTTTACATGCTGCTGTCCAGTTTTCCCAACACCATTTGCTGAAGAGACTGTCTTTATTCCATTGTATATTCTTGCCTCCTTTGTCGAAGATGAGTTGACCAAAAGTTTGTGGGTTCATTTCTGGACTCTCTATTCTGTTCCATTGGTCTATATGTCTGTTTTGGTACCAATACCATGCTGTCTTGATGACTGTAGCTCTATAGTATTGTCTGAAGTCTGGGAGAGTTATTCCTCCAGCCTCTTTCTTTCTCTTCAGTAATGGTTTGGCAATTCTAGGTCTTTGATGGTTCCATATAAATGTTATTATGATTTGTTCTAGTTCTGTGAAATATGTCCTGGGTAATTTGATAGGGATTGCATTAAATCTGTAGATTGCCTTGGGCAGTGTGACCATTTTAACAATATTGATTCTTCCAATCCAAGAGCATGGGATATCTTTCCGTTTTTTAAAGTCTTCTTTAATTTCCTTCATCAGTGGTTTATAGTTTTCTGTGTATAATTCTTTCACCTCCTTGGTTAGATTTATTCCCAGATATTTTATTACTTTGGGTGCTATTTTAAAGGGGATTGTTTCTTTACTTTCTTTTTCTGTTGATTCATTGTTAGTGTAAAGAAATGCAACTGATTTTTGAATGTTAATTTTGTAACCTGCTACCTTGCTGAATTCTTCAATCAGCTCTAGTAGTTTTTGTGTGGACCTTTTAGGGTTTTCTATGTATAGTAACATGTCGTCGGCATATAGTGACACTTTTACCTCTTCTTTTCCAATTTGGATCCCTTTTATTTCTCTCTCTTGCCTGATTGCTGTGGCTAGGACTTCAAAAAACTGGTTTAGATTTTGAAGTAAGAGAAAGAGCTTAGGTCCTAAGGACCTCTGACTCTTCTTCCTAGTACCTGAGAGGTACTGTTTTCTCTTGAATTTCAGGAACGTTCAGCCTCATCCATTTTGAAAGATTCTAAATACTCAGAAAGGCAGAGCTCAGTCTAGTTATCAGGCTGGGTTTGAGGTGTGCTTCCTGCTTCTGCTTACAGCTACCCAACCCCAGGAAGAAATGGAGTCAGGGATGGGTAGAGTAGAGTCAGAGGTCTTCCCTCCAATGTTCCCCTCTCTCCTCTGCTGTTTCCCTTGGTTCAGCCACACTTAATGCAGTTTAAGAGGGGAAGGTTGGCCAGAGTGAGATCTCCGGGGTCCTAAGGGGAATGAGGCCAAGTCTAAAAGAATAAGGTATTGTACAAATAAGATTTCAACATTTTACCCATAAGCCTTTGGGTGCTAATAAGATTTTTGCACCCGTATAGCAAATCTAGCCCTCCACTTCAGTGATTTTTTTTTTCGTATACAGTGATTTTTTTTTTTCCTGTCTCCCTCTTCATATTACTAGAACCCAGGAAAGCCTTTTGAGGAAAAGCTTACTTGAGATGCTCTCTTAGGTCAAGGTGGTGGCTCAGCTCCCCAGATCCAAGTAAATCTATCTCACCTCCTTTTTCAAGGAGCCCTCCCATAAGTGCATTTTCCTCAGTACTTACTGTTGTTGATTATTATTATCACTATTATTACAGCTTTATTGAGGTACAGTTGACATACATATGAAAGCACAAAAATACTGGTAATAAATATAGTTGAGGTACATGTAAAGTGTATAATTTGATGAGTCGTGACATATATGTACACAGGTGAAACCATCACCACAATTAAGATAGTGAACATATCCATCACTTTCAAAACTTTCCTCATACCCTTTGGAAATCTTTCCTTCTTCCACCTCAGCGCCCAGGCAACAACTGATTTGATTTCTCTCACTCTATAGGTCAGTTTGCATTTTCTTGAGTTTCATATAAATTGAATAATTCAGAATGTACTTGTTTTAGTCTGGGTTCTTTCATTTTAGCATCATTATTTAGAGACTCACCCATGTTGTTTTGTGTACAGTTTACTCCTTTTTATTGCTGAAGAGTATCCTGCTGCTCAGCTGCAGCACAATTTGCTCACCTTTTCGCCCGTACATGGACACTGGGGTTGGTTCCCTCGGGGGCTATTAGAAATAAAGCTTCTATGAGCATCTGAGTACAAGTCTTTGTGTGGGGTGTGCTCATCCACTCCAAAGCCCACCCCTCCCCACCTTCTGGCTCCTTCTTCCCACCATATCACCATTTATTCACGTCTCTCTTACTCAAAGTAATTATCCCCACCCCACCCCCATCCCCATCCCCAACCTCACAGAGTCAGGGCCCAGCCTCCTAAAAAAATTTACTCCATTTTATATTTCCACAGGTAAACAGAGCCAGCCCCTTCATCATCTTTATTGCTCTACTTCAAACTCCTTCCCGTTTGTTTACACCTTCCTGGTAATGAGATGTCTGGGACTAAACAAGGTATGCCTGTTTATATGTCATTGTTTATTTGGCTTGGCAAATGTACTTAAGTCCTCGGTGATACTTTTTCATGGAGAAAACCTACCTGGTGGATGGTGGGCATGCATTGGTGAGCATACTCGTACCTCACGAGAAGGAAGGGGCTAAGATCAAATAATGTAGGAAGCTGCCCTAGGAGACTAGCCCTGAGAAGTTACCTGCACATGTTGCCTTTTATTACTGTCTCCTGTGGGCTCTGACCTGGATGGGTTTCTGGAACATGGCCCCACTCACTGCCTAGTTGTCACAAACCCTATTCGACAGCTTTCCCACCTCTCAGCTCAGAGACAGGGCTGTAACTGCCCCTTCCCTCTCTCCTCTCTGGGCCGGGGGACCCTGGGGCTATGCAGCAGCGTGAGAGTGGGTCCTGGTCTGTGTTCCCAATTCTGATAAACTGTCACTTGCTGCCTTCCTGGCTATGTGTTGGAGTTGGGAAAGGGTGGCTTCACTTATTTTAGAGAATTATCCTTAACAGTTATCCTTTTCAGACAGACAATAACAAGTGTTGGTGAGGATGTGAAAAAACTGGAACCCTCATACATTGCTAGTGGGCACGTAAAAAGGTATCACTTTGCAAAATAGTTTAGCCATTTCTTACAAAGTTAAACATACATTTACCATACAACCCATCAACTCCACTCCTGGCTACCCAAGAGAAATGAAAACATGTTCATGTAAAGATATGTGTGTGAGTATTCACAGCAGCATTATTCATAATAGCCAAAAAGTGGAACCAATCCAAATGTCTATTCAGCTGGTTAGTGAATAAGTAAGATGTAGCATATCCAAGCAATGAAATATCACTCTATAATAATAAGGAACAAAATACAGATGTGTGCTACTACATGGATAAATCTCAAAAACGTTATGATAAAGAAGTTAGGTGCATATTATATGATTGCATTTATATGAAATGTCCAGAAAAAAGGCTAGATCAGAGAGACAGAGAGCAGATTAGTAGTTGCCAGGTGCTGGAGGTAAGAGTAGATCTTGACTGCAAATCAACTTGTTATTTTGGGGATGATGCAGATGTTCTAAAACTGGACTGTGCTGTTTGAACAACTCCGTAAATTTACTAAAAGTCATTGAAATATACACTTAAAATGGATGAATTTTGTGGTATTTAAATTATACCTCATTAAAGCTATTTTTAAACTCCTTACACCTCATTAAAACTAAATTCAAAAAATCTTTCTCTTCTCTGTCTTTGAGCTCCCATTCTCCAGGTGGGCTTCCCAGGACTCATTCTATCCTACAGGCCTGTTCTCCCTCTTTGAGGGTGACCCTCTTGGGCCCTCTCTCCTGCTAGCATCCCTGCCCTGGGCTCTGATGAGCCCCTCTGCTGGGAGGACACAGCACTCTAAGATTGTGGTGCTGATTTGCTGAAGGCCAAAGAGCAGGCCTTTCAGTAGTGGGGATGGAGGCCCTCATGACACTCACTGGAGACTCATTTTGAGGGAGGGGACCTAATAAATCTGGAGAGGCAAATGAGTGGAAACAAATCTATCCTGGTGTCTTCTCCCAGCCCTGTGACCCAGGGAAACCAGGCTTCTCCCCTGGGCCTGAGTACCTCCTCAGTTTGCAGAAACCCAGAAGTCACTATTTCCACAGAACCAGAAGTGGATGCCCTCCTCAGAGAAAATTACCTTAGACTCCTCAAAAGCTCATTTCTGCTCAGAACCAACTTCTCATCCTAGAATCTTTTCAGACCCAAAGGCTAGATTCCTGGTGAACCAAACTGTGCTTCATTTATTGAAAAAAATTGACAAAGCATCTGCTGTAGGTGAGCTGGTTGAGGGGATTAGGAGAGGGTCTGGGAGAAGGAGAAACAAAATCATCTCTCTGCCAAACACCTTTGAATCTCTTTAGAACCAACTTTGAATTCCCTCAAACTGGCTTGTCAGAGACAGTGAACCTCCAGCTGCCTTATCAGAACCAGTTTTCAGTCACCTCAACACTAACTGTCCATCTTAAACTGTCTTCTCAGAACCACATATTTAATATTCTCAGGTCTACCTGACTTGGCCCATTTGTAAGTCTTCTCAGATCAGTGATGAGGCCAAGCAGTACCTTGGGGGAGCATCCTCAGTCTTCTATGAAAGACACAAATGGAAATTTGATTGCCCCACGTCCCTATAAAACAGAAACTCTGGAGTGGTGACTGCTTCCAATCCCATTCCAGCAGCCTCAGAACCAATGTTGTCCCCTTAGATTTGTGATGACTCCCCTGAATTGTCTCCTCAGAGTCATCTTTCATTCTCTTCAGAGCCAGACTTCATTTTTACCTAATGAAACTGCCAAGGTCCTTAGAATTTTCTTCTTAGAAGCATCTTGGTTCTATCCAGAAACACTTTTTTCAATCTCCTGAGACCTAACTGTCAGGCTTCATAAAGAATATCTTTTAAAGTTATTAATCCATCAGCCTCAGGTTCCCAATCCACTTAATGGGGAGAAATAATGCTTACTTTCTTCTTTAAAAAAACCATGATAACATGATTTTTTTCTGATTAAAAATATATATCTATTGTAAGAAATATAGAAATACTTTACCTTTTTCACACATGGTGAAATGAAGGATAGCACTTTGACAAGCAAAAGTTTCACACACTGATGGTGGGAGAATAAACTGGTACAAGCTTTCCTGAGGGCAATGCAACAACACACACTAAAGATCTTGTAAAATTTCATGCCCTCTGACCTAGCAATTCTTCCAGGACTGCTAATAATACACAGTGTATTATTCCTAATGGAGAAAAACTGTCAACAGCATAAATGTCCTATGGGTGAGGGGTGAAATAAAATGTTATATGATGGACTATTAGGCAGTCATTATAAATCATGTTCTGAAGTATTTATTGACCTGAAGAAAATATCTACAATATAATACTAAGTGATAAATATATAAAACTCTATATGACATGATTCCAATTTTATAAAATACACACATGTGCACACACTTACATCAAATGTTTTTACTTCTGGCAGTATTATAGGAAATTTTTATTTCTTTTTTTATACTTTTCTGTGTTCTCCAAATGAGCGAGTATTTTTATCATCAGAATTAAATCATTCAATTTATGAAAGAAAAAGAAAAAATAAGACTAGGTAAGCAAATAATTATTTTCTAGAATCCAGTATGATGTAGAGGTCTTTATGAAGGTCCTCTCATGGAGAATTTTCTCCCCCTGCACAGATGTGCTCCTTCAACTGTAACGTGTTAAGAAGAGTGCTAACAAATAAAGAAGGGAAAGATTTTCTAGGGGCTCAGGTTCTTTGCTGAGTCGACACAGGTTGGCTGTTCAATATTCCCTGCTGGTGGATTGTCTGTTGGGGCTGGCAGGGTAGAAGCATCAGTGAGCTGCTGTTTGGCTTCTAAATTTGGTGGCTATAGATGTTTTAAAAGTGGAAAGTACTGTTATTTTATTAGCAAACCAAGCTCCCTCGACTATTTATTAGAAAACTCTTGAGATCTCGCCTCCATCACTGAATTCTCTCTCTTATCCCCATTTCCAATATATAATTCATGCATACTACTGGGCTCAAAGTCTTTCTCTTAAACTTCTTTTCTCTGCTAATTAGCAAGTGAAATAATTATGTTAACCAGGTGGTCCTGTTGGTTATCCTTGGATCAGACTGTTTGCTTTGTTGTACCCCAATTTAGCAGGCATGCCTTGGGAGAGCCCAAGTCTGAGTAACTTTCTTGGGGCCACACTGAGCACTGGGCCACCTAAAGTCTATGCTGTGCTGCTCCTCAATCACTCAGTCTGTTTTCCAAAACACATTTATCAAATACTCAGTCAGGCCCTGAGCATGTAGAGATAAACAAGATAGAGACTGGGGCAGCACAGAATTGGTGGGGAGAGATTTAGAAATAAGTAATTGCCTTACAGTGTGATGGGGTGTGTACGGAGCAGGGAGTGACTAATTCTGTGAAGAAGGAAGAGACACAGGAACAGGGTGTAGAAGGAAGATGGGGCGTTCACAGGAGAGGACTTTGCAGGCAGATGGAACAGTAAGTGCAAAGGCAAGGAGGTCAGTGTGTTCAGGAACCAGTGAATTAATGGTGGTGTGGCCAAAAAGCAAGGAAAGGGGGGCAAGGAATGGGACTGGAAATGCAGGTTGGGGCCAGAAGGCCAACAACTTAGTTTAACTGTGTCTCTGAGTGTTTGAAAAGCTGCACTGCTTCCTGCCTCCTTGGGAGGTTCCTGGTGCCCTCACTCCACTTCCAATTCAGTGATTGTAATAGTAACAGTAATGATAAGAATAATTTGACTAGTCACTTCAGATTTTGTTCATGTTCTTTAATTTCAGCTTTCAATACAGCATGAATCACCTCAAATTCAATTATTTGGTCTTAACCCATTTTCCTTTAAATAAGATATAACTTTTAAATATGCTCCAGTTTCGTGGATCGATCAAGCTTCATTTTGTGTGTGTGAATGAAAAATTTCTAACACTCACAAAAGTAGCACGGAATAGTGTAATGTGTGTATCAATCACTTCAACAACTTTCAATCCACAGCTGGTCTTGTTGAGTCTATCTTCCTCCCTCTCTGCCACCACACCCTGGATTGTTTTGCAGCAAATACCAGACATTACATAATTTCATCTGTAAATACTTTAGTGTATATCTTTATAAGTATTTTCTAAGTTTCTTTGTTTAACTTAAGACCCCAAAAAGATCACATTTTGCATTTGGTTGAAATGTCCTTTAAGTTTCTTTTCATCCATAATAGTTGCCCTCGCTATTTATTTATTGAAGAAAACAGGTTATTTGCCCTGAAGAATTCCCCACTTTTTGGATTTGACAGATGCATTGTATTTTTTTTCTTTTGTCTCCATAATGTTATTTACTATGTCCTTCTAGCTCATGAATTTCCGGTACATTTGTTATACCTAGAGGTTTGATCAGATTCAGGTTCACTTTTTAGGTCATGCTATGTACCTGATACTTCAGTATACCAAGAGGCACATAATTTTTGGTTATCTCTCACTCTAATTTCCTAGTTATGATTTTTAAAATTGAAATACAATTCATATAACATAAACCTTAAACTTTTAAGTGTATAATTCAATGTTTTTTTAATATACTCACCATGCTGTACAACTATTACCACTAATAACAGAACATTCTTTGACTCCCAAAAGAAATTCTGAACCTGGTAGCAGTCACGTCCGATTCCATTCATCCCACAGAGCCTGGCAACCACCAATCAACTTTCTGTCTCTATGGATTAGCTTATTCTAGACATTTCATGTAAATGGAATCATAAAATATGTGGCCTTTGGTATCTGCCCCCATTCACTTAGCAGAATGTTTTTGAGGTTTATCCATTTTGTAGCTTGTATCAGTACTTCATTCCCTTTTTTGACTGGATAATATTCCATTGTATGGATATACCACATTTTGTTTATCCATTTATTAGTCAATGGATATTGGGTTGCTTCCACTTTTAGCTATTACAAATAATGTTGCAGCTATGAACATTATGTACAGGTTTCTGTGTGAACATATGTTTTCAGTTCTCGTGGGTGGTCTCTCTCTCTCTCTTCTTTCTTTCTTTCTTTCTTTCTTTCTTTCTTTCTTTCTTTCTTCCTTTCTTTTCTTTTTCTTCTCTCTTTTTGTGATGTTAAAATTAATTGGTGGGTTCAAGTACTATTGATATTATAAAGTTCCTGTCAATCCTCCACCACACAATGCTTTTAGGAATCCCTGGAGGATTGATGATCCTTGTCTAAATCTATTATCTCATAAGAGGTTACAAAATGGTGATTTTATAATTCTGTCATTCCATTTGCATTTGTTAGACAGAATTTGTCAATGCAGAACTTAGGCCTAATCAGTTATTAAAAAAAAAAAGTAGGATTAATACTTGACTGTTTTTTTTCATTTATCAAATAATAATAATATTTTTGTACTTTCCCGTATAGAACCCTAGTAAATCCTGGATCTCTACATGGTCAAAGTTCTACGAGCTTTGCAATAAAGAGCTGCAAATAAAGGATTACGATCCTGGAGCCAGAAAATAGAGAGTTATTCCATTCTCTACTTGGGGAATTACAGGGAATCCACTTAAAGCCCCACAGGAATACTTCGTAAAATTCCTCCTACCTTTTCTTTCTAATCCATCTCTTTTCCTTCTCCCTATCCCTTCCTTATTCTTTATTAAATAGATCAATTTAGCCTCTGTGCCCAAGTTCTTCCTTTTCCGTCTCTCAGGCTCTACATCTCTCTTTAACCAATGCCCTCAACCCCAATTCTGATTCTGCATTACAAAAGATCCAGGAACTGAGCTGGCAAAGACTGAACTCTCTAAACTAGAAAGTGGAATTGGATTCTGAGCTGGAAACCTTTTGGTGGGTAAGTTTAAGAGAGAAAAAGGGAAGAAAAATTCACAATAATAAATCTTATTTCCATCATAAATATTTTCTGCAATGAATATGCATCACATATAGTGGAATAAAAATTAAATACATAAATGTTCTTTTTTAAATAAAAGAGATGGCAGGGAAGCAAATGAGCACTATTCATTCTTACTTTCCAGTTACCCTTCCTTTCCAGAAAGACTGCCGGCTGCATCCTTGACTTGCTGTTCCAGGGAAAGTGAAGTGGAACCTTTCCTGTGACTCAGGATTCCAAGTGTATCCCACCCCCACAGCCCTGTAGCAGGAGTGGGAGTGATGGAGTCTGCTCTTGTAACAGTGCAGGTGCAGAGGAGTCTCTGAGAAAGGCCACTGGGAGCCTGCCCAGTTGGAGAGGTTGCTGCTCTCTGGTCTCACTGATGGAAATCACTGGGCTCTCCATCCTCTCCTCCAAGAAGCACTTTCCTGGGTCTTAAGGGGACCTCCTGAGGGATGTGCAATTTATACATCTTTATATCTCTTAGGGAAATCTCAAGGCATGGGAAGGGTAGTGAAGACCTCTCCAGGTTTCCTCCTATTCCTGGAGTCTAGATTGGAGACAGCCAGAGCCCCAGGACACAAGGCCACACATTATCCAGGCCCATCTCTCCAGACCCTAGAAATACCCTAGTGGCAAGTCTGAACTAAACCAAGTGAATGCTCCTGGACAAGTTTTTTTGGTTTGTTTTTAATTTTTATTTGGGGGGTAATTAGGTTTACTTATTTATTTTTAGAGGAGGTACTGGGGATTGAGCCCGACCTTGTGTATGTTAAGCATGAGCTCTGCCACTTGAGCTATACCCTCCCTGCTCCTGGCCAAGTTTTCACCTATGTGGTGAGCACTAGGGAAATGTAAGTGTGGGCAGATTTTTGTGGTCTCAGGCTATATGAATAGGAGCCCCCCAAGGCATGGAGGAGCCTTGGAGGCAGCAAGACAAAGTAGTTAAGCACATGTGTTCTGGAGTCACACAGCTGAATTCTAATTCCACACTCTGCCACTTACATTACTTAATGATCACAGGCAAGTTCCCTACTTCTCTGAGCCTCAGTTTTCACCTGTAGAAAATGGGCATAATGGTTCCATCTCCCTGGTTAGTGGTGGGGATTGAAGGAGGTGATATCTACAGAGTGCCCAGCTCAGCCCCATTAACTGGGAGCCATCATCATTGAGGAGCCTCATCAACCTCAGTATCTTTTTCTCTAACACAGCGTGACAGTAGGATCTATCTGAGGGAGGGGTTAAATGAGACAATAAATGAGGCCTGGTTGACACACTGTAAATAAATATTAACTATTAATACTATTAACACCTCCCCTGTTTTGCTTGATGACACCATCTGATAGTTTCCTCCCCCTACTGCTTTCTCCCTCACCCTGCTCCAGTTGCCAGGACATGACTCTTGTCTTTTTTGGACAGAAGGACAGAAGTCCTACAGAAGAAAGAACGACACCCAGAAAAGAGCACAAAATGAGAGGAGGAGGAGATCAGGGGCTTTACTCCCTCCTCACACTGCCTCTCCTCTCCTGCTTCACTCAAACCCCAGGCTTTCCTACTAGCCTCTCTCCCTGGCAAAGCTTTTGCCCAAGGGTTCATTTTAGAGACTCCTATTATCTCCAGAGGATCAGTATTAATCTTCTCCACCTACAAGATGAGTGGCAGCTCCAAGCCAAGTGCTTCCCAGCCAGCAAAAGAAATGGAAGTTTCCTTTTTTGCTCCGTGTCCCTCTGCCCCTCCCTTCTGCGGGGGAGCTGAATGTGCTCACTCTGGAGGGACCGAGGGAAGCCAGGGCTGGCGCTAAAGCAATTTTGTCTAGATGAGGCTGGCAGCTGGGAACCACTTTCCTGTGGCTTGCCCTCTGCTGGGGAAACTTCATGACAGAGACAAGGCAGCTGACAGGTGGAAGCCTCAGGTTTGAGGATGAGGATGCCACAGCTGTGCCACGCAGGGCCACACAGGACCTTGTTGCCACAGAGACTGATGCTGATGCCCATTTTGTTCCTGGGGACATCCTAGAAAGGCAATGCCTTGGGACTTGGGGGGGGGGAAGATTTCTTTATCAGTAGCACAATCACAAATACAAAGGAACACAGGACATTTGTGTGGGATTGGGAAGCTGAAGACCTGGGTTCCAGTCCCAGTGCCACCACTCCATGACCATGTATTTTTGGTCAAGTCCTTTAAGACCTCTGTCCAAATTTTAGTTTCCCCATTTGTAAAATGGGTGTTCTAATGCCTCCCTCAAAGGACTGTGGGAAGAATTAGGTGGAAATAATGTATGGGAAACTGGAACATGGGAGATGGTTAATAAATATTCATTTACTCCTTAGAGAGACTGAGGAGAAAGGAAATCACTGGATTCTGGAGGCTTTATTGTTTATCAGCTTATTCTCCAGATTTAAGCACTGGGCATCATGCCATTTGTTGGGTGCTTGGTTTTAGTGAAGATGTGTGTTTATAATTCACCACGAGACCCTGAGAGGCTCCCTAAATATTCTGGGCCTCAGAACTGGTTTCTCTGGGTAGCTGAAGATCAACATGTAGGACAGAAGGAACCTGTTCCTCAGAGATCCAATCAGCATCTTCCTTAAGCCCTTTGCTACCCTCCAGTCCTTCTTTTGTGCTACCAGCACCATGTCCCCATTCTGGGGGAGGCCAGATGACACAGCTACATGTCACCCTTGCGATCAACACAGAGTGGGTAGGGTGGGGGGAAGGAGCTGTGTCCCTTCCGGAACTGAAAAACATCCTTGAGGGCTGCAACTTTTAGAGGGAAGGTTACCATGCCAACGACAGCTTCCTTGTCCAACCAGGATGAAAGGAAACAAGACCGTGGGTGACACATCTATTGTGTGTGTCCACAAACTTGCCTGGAACCTCTTATGGGCTGCTCACTGCAGCTTGGCTGCGACTGAGAAGCAGGAAAATTCAGGTTAGATTTAAATGGGACTCCAGGACAGGCAGAACTGAGGAGGGCAGGGCAGGGCCAACAAGGAAGGATTGGGAAATGTTTTTCTGAGATTGATACCCATCTCTTGAAATGTGTGGGTGTGGTACTGACAGCAGGCATGGGAGGGAATGCTGTCCTAGATACCAGGTTCTGGCTGTGATGAGAAGTAGAACTTCCTCCAGGTTCTTTTTGCCCTTGTCAGCCTGTCCAGGAGGTCAGCTAGGCTCCGGGGTGCGGGGTGCATAGAGAGTAGCAGGTAGGGAGAGCAGCTCATTGGGTGAGGTGGCTGAAGTGAGAAAGGGACGCATTAGGGCCACAGTTACATCTCTTGTAGAGGCACCAAATCTTCGCAGCAAGGCACCAGAGATCCAAAGGGACAGTCTCCTCCAAGAGGGCAGGGCTTCTAGGAAGAATGGCCAAGCTTACTTGGCCATTCTTTTCTCCTTCTCCCCACCCTCCAGTTGGGAAAGTGCAGAGAACTGAGGAACTGACCTTAATTAAGCACCTACTCCGTGTTAGACAACACACACACATCTACTCCGTGTTAGACAACACACACACACACACACACACACACGCCCTATTTCATTTGATTACCACAACAATCCTGCCAATCAATAATTATTATCCTCATTTTATCAGTAAGGGAACTGAGAGTCAGAGAAGATAAGTAGCTTTCCCAGCATCAACCAGCTGGTTAAGGAAAAGCTGGGATTGGAACCCCCTCTGTCTGAACCCCGCAGCTTGGAAGGGAAAACTCTAGACTTTAAGGTATCTATTTTCTTCTAGAAAGATCTCTTCTGAAGGCATCAGCTCCATATAGCCCTTCATTCAGGCTCCCCAGGCGCCAAATCGGCTAGGCAGAGGATAAAGGGCCACAGTAGGGTACTGGGAACATCTGTCCACCGCCCCCCTCACCCCGCCACATACAATTGTTAGGGTGAATGCGTTGCCTCTGCGGGCCTGGCCCGCTTCAGAACGTTCTTGACAGGCATCCTCTCATTTTATCCCCACATCGCTCAGAAGAGGAATCTGAGGCTCAGAGACGAATGGGTTTTCCCAAAGGTCACAGAGCGAGTGCACGGGGCCAGGAATCCATCTCGGCTTGATCGGGCGTCAAAGCCAGGATGGACACCCCCTCTGCTCCCAATTCCGGGGGCTCTGTGGCACTGAGGGAACTGTGCGGGGCGCTGTGAGGAGCGTTCGGAGGGGTCGCGGGCCGCAGCCAGAGCGTCCCCTCCTCCAAGGCCCGCGCGCGGGGTGGGGGTAGGGCTGGCGCGGCTCCGCCTCGCGGCGGCGGAAGCGGCCTCCATCCCCGGCGCACTCCCCGCCCCCGGCCCGCCCCTCGCCATATATGGCGCTTCCTCCCGGGGCCTTAGCAGGCGCTTCCTCTCTGCCCGAGGCCCATACAAGGCGCTTCCTTCCCGGCGCGTCTGGCAGGCGGCCCGCGGGCGGCTGGGGGCGGGAGCTCGGCCCTCCGGGTCCGCCCGCGCCCGGGAGCCGGCGGCCAGGGGACCCGCTGCCAAGGAGGGGGCGGCGGCGGGGCCGAACACGCGGCGCGGCCTGGCTGAGGTAAACGCGGGACAGGCGGACCTGGGAGTCCCCAGAAGGGCTGAGGTTCCCACTTCCCCCACCGGTTTCATATTTTGTCCCACTTTTCCCCCTAATTCTCTAAGCACAGCAGACTTTGCTGGAGATACCAGTCCAAGGCCTAAAGCCCAACTCCTAAGCGTGGTGTGAGGGCCTACTCTCTCGCCTCACTGCTCCTCCCCTTGTATTTGCTAGTCGGCCTTCGGTATTTCTCCTTGGTTTCCTGCCTGCTTGCTGTTTCTCGCTCCTCCCTGCCTTTACTCGAACAAGCTGTCCCTTCTGCCTAGAATGCCCTTCCCACACCATTCTAATAGAACTGCTACTCACCCCTCACTTGGTTCAGACGTCTGGCCATCTGGAAATCCTCCCACCCCCACCCTGTAGGCCTGTGATGCACTTAACACAGTATTATGTGTCGTTTATTTATTTAGACTGTGATTTGATCTTACTCATCTTTGCATTCCTGGTGCCTGGCTCAGTAAGTGAGAGTTGCTATTGCACCTGAGTGAGGAGGCACAGGGAAAGGACTCTGTTGTCAGGCTAGTCACCGGTGCCTTTTCACCTTGGTCAGAGGCCCCCGACTTTAGGTCTAGCCCTTAACATCTTCATCTGCTACGCTACCTGTGGTCTGGAGCTTCATGAACCCCAGAACCCTACATGAATCGTTTGACTCTGTATGGAAAGTTGGAAGGAATGGGTCGGGGGAGGCAGAGCTGGGGCAGGTACACACCTGCAGTGGGGCTGAGGTCTGGAGCAGTGCCCACTGGGTGCTTCCACCACCCACAATGGTCTCCCTTGCTCAGCCTGCTAACTCTGGTTTATCCGCTGCAGAAATCAGCAAGCCCCCACAGGCCTTCGTACACCACCTCCAGGGACTTAAACCTGGCTCAGCCCCGTGGTTACCCTGATCTATCTGCTGGGAGATGAGCAAAGGTCGGAGAGAGGGACCAGGCTTCAGCAGAGTCCAAACCAGCAGCAGTTCCTGAACACCCGCTCCTCAGCTCTTCCAGAAGTGCAGCGTGGACCAACCTGTGAGCCTTTGTTCTTCCTCAGGTGAGGCAGAGGAATTTACTTCAGAGCTTGGGAGTAGAGTTGAGTAATATACCAGGGAGGTGACTTCTAGCACCAAGCAGCTTCTGGGCTTGGTCCAGAATAAAATCACAGGCTTCTAGTCTCTGGTCGTACACACACACACACAGACACACACACACACACACTCTGCACTAAAAGATAAGGAACTTTGTTGGTCTCCTTGGCCTCAGGTCGGCCTAGTGCCTGTGAATTGGGTGCATGGAGAGATTATTTCTAAGGTCCAAGGACTGAAGTTCTAGGGGTTAGATTTTGGAAAAACCTGGGACTCGGCCTGGGCTGCACACCTGGGGACTAGAACACCTGTGGCCTTGTTCCCAACTGAGGCTGCAGGCCCCGAGCAGCCTCTTCTTTCCAGCTATGATCCAGGGTTGTGGGTAATGTAGTCCAGTGGCCAGCTTCTCTGTGATGCTAGTTCTTGCCTTTTCCTCCTCTCATCTCCTTCCCCCTGCCGGCCATCACCCCTCCTGCTTCAGGCTGAGGGCAGCATAGGGTGAGAAGGCGGTGCTTGCTCTTCACGGGCTGGGAGATCCCCAGCTGGAAACCAGCAAGCTATTTATAGCTGAGCCTAGCAGAGGAGGAAGGCCTGGGAGTAGCTGGGGAGCTCCAGCAGCCTTCTCTCCAGCTACAGAATTTTCAGGAACCACAGGCCTCTGCTGGGCAGGCCTTGTGTTCACTTCTAGGTGAGAGGGCTTTGAGCCTGGGATAACCCTGCGAAGCAGTAAGAGGCCTGGGCTGCTCCCTGTCTTGAGAGAGATAGATACTCCAGTGGCCCTGGGGCTCAGCTTTTTAGGCCTCCCTATAGTGGGGATATTTGCAGTCTGAGAATTAATAAGCTGAAAGTTTTTACAAAAAAACCCAGTGTACCATCCAATATGGCAGTTGCCTGGAATTTCTGTGCATGTTTCTTCTCATTGTTTTCCTATGCTTGCCTCCTCAACCAAATTATATTCTCTTTAAGAACAGGAACCAAATCTTCTCTTTCCAGTGACTCCAACCCTGTCTTTAGGCTATAATGAGTGATCGTGCCAAAATGAAAACCAACCCTCCCTACCAAGACTAGGGGTACAACTTTGGTTCCTCTGCCCAATGCCCTGTGTTTTTCCCACCAGAGCATGAAATCTTTACTTGCCTGTGTCCCCCACTAGGTTAGGCACTCCTTGTTGACAATCTGCCTTATTGATTACTATATTCCTGTTGCCTGTACAATAAACAATTGTTGAATGAATGGATATGAATCTATGACAGCTAATATTGTAGGATGGAGTACTTGATACATGCTTCATTGTCACATTTAATCACAGTGTTTTACAGATTGGAAAACAGTTTCAGCAATTTAAGTATCTTTCACCAAGATCTTGATAAGTGGTAGAGCTGTGATGGGAACTGATGTCTGACTTCAGAGTAGTGCGTAGCCATGCACGAGGCTGCCTCTATGCTGGCATCCAGTAGGTACCTCTGGGTCCTAAGCAGCTAAATGAGTGAGGTGGATTAGATGAGATGGGCAGACGTGGTCGAGCTGGCCTGGCCCCATGATGCAACTAGTACAGCCACTCAGGAGAGCTGCCAGGGGATCCTAAGAAGCTTAATGAGAAAGACCTGCTCTAATATGCCAGAGGGGAGGTCTTAAGGCAGCAGCTGTTGGGCTATAGAGAAGGTAGACAGACTCAGGTCTGAGCAGCAGTGTTTGGGGGCTCCTAAGATGTTACCAGGAACCTCCTGTCTCTGAGTCCAGTAGATTTTTTTTTCAGTCTTCTTCCTTGAGTAATTCTCAGCACCAGTTGACCTGTAGGCGATCATCTCTCCTTGAAGCCCTCTCTTTCATTGCTTACACATCTTGATGTACAATGCTCTGTTTGGATATTAAGTGTTCCAGTACTTTAAGACTCAACCTCATGCTCTCTTCTCAAACTGCACTGTGCCTAGAAGGACCTCTTTGAAAAACAAATCTGAATTTGTCACTTCCTGCTTAAGATACCTCAGTGGCTCCTTCTATTCTTCAGAATAAAATTTCAAGTTCTCAGCAAGGCCTTTGAGTCTCAACCTAGTCTGCCCTTTCTGGCCTTTCTTCGAGCTTCATCTTCTATCACACCCTCCTTTCATTCTTTGAGCTTCAACATTGCTCTCCACCTACTTCCTCAACTGTATTTTCCGCCACCGCACACATCTTGTTCTCACTGACTGGGATGCTCTTCCTCCTCTTTGCCTAGCTAACATCTTCTTTGCTCAGTTCAAGCACCAGTGTCTTCAGAAAAGCTGACAGCCAGCTCAGATTGCCCTGTGACAGACACTCACATGTGGCCCTCCCTCAGTTGTTAATTGCCACTGGGATTTCACATTCATTGGAATAATGCACTGGAAGCTCAGTGGGACAGTGGCTGTTACCTCTTTTGCTCATGAGTGCATTGTAGGGTCTAGCACAGTGCTTGTCTGTAGTAGGCTGTAATTATTTTATGTAACAAATGAAATAAAAACTTAATTTAACAAAACACCCTGTTTTGAGCTGGAAGAAACTGAACAAGAAGTTAAGTATACTTGCCCAAAGTCATGCAGCTAGTAAGTGGCTGAGTGAGACTGGATATCTGGATCCAGTGTCTGTGTTGTTAAGCCCCTGCCCTGTGCTACTCCTCCATCTGTTAAGTACTTCTTGCAAGTAAAGAGAAATGGAGGAAGGGAGAAAGTATCTGAGAGACAAAGGGACGCCCTGTCTCTCCACTCATGGAAATGCAGTATTGGAGATTTAAGAAAGATTACATTTCACCAAAAAAGATACATAAATGGCTGATAAGCACATGAAAAGATGTGCAACATTATTAGTCATCAGGAAAATGAAAATAAGAACCAGAATGACACCAGCAGTGAGCAATCCAAAAAGGAAATTAAGAAAATTCCATTTACAATAGCATCCAAAAGAATAAAATACTTAGGAATAAATTTAAACAAGGAAGTAAAATATTTATACACAGAAAACTATCAGTGCATTTGAAAGAAATTAAAAACCTAAATAAAAGGAAAGACATCCTGTGTTTATGGATTAGAAGAGTTTCTATCTTTAGGCTGACAATAATACCCAAAACAATCTACATACAGATTCAGTGCAATCTCTATCAAAATTCTAGTAGCCTTTTTTTCAGAAATGGAAAGGTTGGTCCTCAAATTTGTATATAATTGCAAGGAGCCGTCCCAGTACCTTGATATATTCACCGTAATGAAAACTTTCTGAATCTCATAATTTAGGAATTTTTATGGAAGCATCATCATGCAGGCATTATTGATTAAGCCATTGGCCATTGGTAATTAATTTGATCTCCAGCCCCTCTCCCCTCTCTTGGGTTGGGGCTGAATTTTCCAACCCTGTAATGATGCTTTTTTGGCAAGCAGCCCCATCTTGAAGCTGTCTAGGGGCCCTCAGCTAACAGTCACCCCACTGGCATACAAAAGATACTCTTATCACTCTGGAGATTCCAAGGGTTTTAGAGGAGCTGTGTACTAAGAATTGAGGGTAAAGACCAAATATGTATTTCTTATTGTATCACACTACTCAACAATAAAAAGAAACAAACATGCAGCAACATGAATGCATCTCAAAAATTGATATAAATGAAAGAAGCTAAGTGAAAAAAATTTGATGTAAAAACTACATATTGCACTATTCCAGTAACATGAAATTTCTAGAAAAGGCAAAACTATAGAGACAGAAAGCAGATCCTAGTGTTGGGAGTGAGCAGGGATTGACTGCAAAGAAGCACAAGAGACCTTTGGGGGTGATGGACACTGGATTGTGTGATGTTTGCACAACTATATGAATTTATTTCAAAAAATTAGCAGACTATACTTACAGTGGGTGAATTTTATAGTTTGTAAGTTTTATCTCAATAAAGCTGTTAGCAAACAACAGCAAAAATACCAGGGTGAAAAAAAAGTGTCCTGAAATCTGAGTGGTTTCCTGGCCTTTGGGTCCAATCAGAACCAATACATCTGCCTTTCCAAACTCACCTCTCACCTCTCCAGGCTGACCTGGCTCACTAGGCACTTCAGGCACCCCCAGATGAAGTGGTGGTGCCCTTCCCTCATGCTCTAATACTCCTCACTCTTCATTGTTTTTCTTGCTGTCTCCCCTGCTGGAGCATAAATGCTGAAGGGCAAGGACAGTGACTGCATTGTTAACCACTGTATCCCAGTATCTTGTGCAGGGTCCAGTACACAGGAAATGTCTGTAAATGCTTGTTGAATGACAGAACAAGACCAGGGTTAACCTAAGTCCAATTTAAGAAATAGAAGTGGCAATGGCCTGTGTTTGTGGAAACAGACAGAGGCTGGAGGAGACAGTTTTTTTGGGGCCTTTGCTCAGCTACTCAGAGAGGAGCAGAGCCCCTTCCGTGCTAACGTCTCTTTAGAATCCGAGTTAGACAGGGCTGCCAGGGAGGGCCTCTAGCCCTGAGCACAGGAATGCAACTCCTCTTGCTCAGGTGACCTCCTGCCTTAAATAGAGTCCCCCTTTGCAGACCCTCCAGTTGGTACTGTGTCATGAGGTGGTTGGTCCATCCTGCTCCCCTGGGGAGCCTAGGCTGGGAATGTACTTAGGTCTGGACAGCTTGTAACTTGGAGCAGGTGTTCCAGCATCACGCTCCTTATTCTCAAGCTCAGCTCCCACCTCCCTTCCCCCATCTGGCAGAATATTCCTGCATCTTGCCTTTACCTTGCTACTCCTGCTTGGAGAGCCTCTCTCTGAAGTCTCCACCCTCCTTTCCTGGTCTCCAGGCTTCCTTGAAAATGGATTTGCCCTCAATTTCCTTTGGGTGAGGATGGGAGAACCAAGCAGAGTGGGCTGAGCCCAGGCAGGGTATCAGTAGAGTGGCAGAGCCAAAGTCTGACAGTAAGGGAAACCTAGATGGGGATAATATAGAACCCTGGGGGCTGGAGAAGCAAGTTAATCTAGACACTCAAGCCAACCATGACTCATAGGGAAGTGACTTCAAAACAGTTTTCATAACCCCACCTAAATGTTGGCCACCTTTCCCCTCCCAGCTCTGTCTTTGGCTTCAGGCCACTCCCTTACCCTCTCTGATCCTCCCTTTTCTCGTCTCCAACAAGGGGGAGAATAGGGCTTAGATGAAGAATGACGAGATCCTCCATGTGTTAAGAGCACTGAATTTGGAGTTGTAACATCAAGTACTCATTTGGCTCACCTAATTTGCTGCGTGAACAAGACAGGTCATTATGCTGCTCTCTGGGCTTCAGTTTTCTTGTCTCTTTAATTAGGGGATTAGAATAGTATGGTCCAGGGCCCCTGCAAGTACTAAAATTATGATTCCTTAGAAAGTGAAAGAACAGAGCAGCAGAAGAACTTATAGAAAGGTATGGCCATAGACAAAGGACTAGCATGTAATGACACCCTTGTCCTGAGAATGGGTTTTAGGCTCTGCCGTTCAGCTCCACCTTCTTCCCATCATCCCCAGAGTTGCTCAATGAGCTAGGGGTCAAGGGTCCCCCCAAAAGCCCTATTATTAATATTGCCTCATCTCAGCCAGCACTGGACCAACTTCAGAGCTGATTTCATCTCTGAGGTGTTTGACAGCAGCTCCTCTCCTGGTCCTGCCTCTGCTCTCTTCCTTCCAGTCTCGGCCCACCTCCCAGGCACAGCCCCCAGCCCTACTCGCTGACTCACATTAGGAATTTCTCCTGAACTAAAAACCCTGCAGCAGAATTAACTCTTCTAAATGCTGACCTCTGAGTCAAACGCAAATTCGGAGTAAAAACCAAACTTGAATGAAGACTCAAACCAAAGTTGTGTTTTAAATACCTTGTGAATCATTTGGAACTTAAACACTCATTATCACTGTTCTATACTGGGTGTTCACAGTGACCCTAAAATGTTAGTTAAATGATGCTCTTATTTTTCTTTTGTGTTTGACATTTCAAAAATTTCCTTAATGAATGTCTTATTTTAAACCCCTTGATACTTCAGTGTATATTTCCCAAGAAGAAGGGTATTCTCTTACACGACCACAGTACAGATAACAAATCTAGGAGATTTAACATTGATACAGTATTTTCATCCATAGTCTGTATTCCAGTTTCATTAATTGCCCTATTGACGACATAGTTTTTAAGTGTAGGGGCAGGCGCCCTAGTCTTTGAGAAATTCCATTATATGTATACATTCTTCTCTGAAGATGCAGGATAGATTATAGGAGTCCTCTGCAGAGTCCAAAGAAGTTCCTTTTATCCATCCTCAACTGTGGCTGTAGCTAAGCTGGGCTGACCAGTCAAAACGTGTATGTGCTGGGGGAAGGAGAGCTGCTAGATGGTGCCTTCCAGATGCAGTCCGAGCTGTTGGTTGTCTTTGGAAGCACAAGTGTTGGTGAGGTGTGTCCACCTGTCTTCTCAGCAGTCAGCAACTGTTCTCTCTCTTCTTGAGCGAGGAATGACCTGCATTTGCATTGGCTTTGGAACCAAACAGGATTTGAGTTCCAGATTTTTGCCACTTAGTAACTTATGAACTTGGACAGGGAGATATAAAACAGTATATACCACAGTTTTTCTAAAGATTAAATGAGATGATGCACATGATAGAACGCCTTGCCTGGTACATGGCTAACTGTTTAACAAAAGTTAGTGATCATAATTATTTTTCCATTGGGTAGCTCAAAGCCCAGATAGAGACTCCTGGATCTCCTCTCTGTTCACTCATCCCTGTTTCCTTTGGTAGTTTGCCTTCTCTGTATCTCCACATTTTAAAGGTAAGCAAGCTGTTCAGGTACCCCTTAATTCTTGTCAGAAATTTTCCCACCAGCAGCAACTAATTTCTTCCACAGCCAAGAATCCTTAACTCTAGCACCACCTTGTGGTTGCCAGTGCAAACTCACCCAGGCCACTTCCAGAGTACCGAGGTTGGTTACCGTGGGACCATCATCAGAGCAGCTTCCATCTGAGCCCTTGCTAAGTGCCAGGCATTGTAGTATGCATGTCTTACTGCATTTAATCCCTACCACAATCCTTATGGAGTAGGCATTGTTACAGGTAGGGAAATTGCTGCTCAGACACATTAAATAATTTGCCAGGGTCTCACAGGCATGATCTCTATCCCAGTCAGATGTCAGATCTGCTCCTCTTGTATCCTGATAGCTTTACAGATGGAAAGGCTCTTTAGATTTAGTATTCCTGATACTTATAGGGAAACTGAGGGATAGGAAAGGACTTACCTGAAATCCCAAATCAAACTTAACGGCAGAGACAGAACCAGAGATGTTTGTCCACAGAGCTGACTCTCCTGGGCTCTTAACTTGAGCTCCAGGATGAGCCTGCCAAGCAATTTCAGACTCTACCTGAAACAGTTCCCAGACAGGTTTAGAGTTTTCAGAGAACCCTGGAGGTAAACTATTTTTACCTCAATCTCTAGTGCCTGTTATTCAGCCATATCCTCAACAACTCAGTTCCTGTATCCCTGAAAGGCACAGTCTTACCAGGGTGGGACTTGGCACGTAGGACTTTCAGCAGGCGCTCACTCAAACTGACAACAAGGGAGAAGCTGGCATGAAGCTTAAATTGTACTTTGGCACTCAGCCCTGAATCCACTGTGCCTGTCTGGAAGCATCATGGCATGAGAACTGGAGCCAGAGAACAAAAGATGGCAAGTGCTACAGGCCCAGACAGGCAAGTACAGCAGCCCGCATATCCGGCATCATTATGCTACCTTCCAACTTTTGACTTCAAACAGCATCTAGGGATGCATCAGGAGGAAAAATTACACTTCTACCATGCATGAGCATGCCTGCCCCCTCCCAGAGGGTGACTGGGTTTCATCAAGGCTACCATCTAAATCAGACTGGGCAAAAGTATGCTGAAAAAGCAAGTGACAGGAAAGGGTCCATTACTGTTAAACATTGTATTTTAAATCTGGAGAAAGCAAATCATGTACCATCTTGGCTCTTCAATGAGCCTTCCTAAATTACCACATAGAAGGCGCTCTCTAAGTACCTCCACTTTTAGAGAACGGAAACTATAAACAAAAAATCCTCTTGTTTTGATACACCCCAGAAGGACCGCTCCACTGGGCCAGCCTCTTGATTATCAAGGTTACTGCTCTCCTATCTAGTGCCTGGTATGCAGGATCAGAGTGGGAGGCTTCTGCTCTTCCATCTGGACTATTCTTCTGACTCAAAGGCAACCAGATAAAGAGAATCAACTTTGGAATTAGGCCTGGGGTAAAATTTGGCTTCGCCACTAAAAGGGCTGCTACGTAAGCTCTTTTGGCCTGTTTCATCATCTGTAAAATGGGAAGCACCATCGACCTCCATGGAATGTTAAACTATGTGGGATAACATACTTGAAATGCCTTTAAAAATGGGGTGGGTGGGTGGAGGCAGTCTTCCCTTTAGCATGCATGCAGAGTAAGAAAAATTAGTTTGGCCCCAGCATCTGGAACCTCCTTCCTCAGGCATTAATGCTGTGGTCGTGACCTCAGATATCCTTTGCCATATACCCTTTCATAGGCAAATGTAGAACAAAACAACTAAATCTAAGGCTGAAAAGTTAATAACTAAGCTGAAACTGACACATGCCTTGGAGAGCTCACTCACACTGTCTCCACAATTCAGACCTTTCTCAGGAGCAGTCCTAAAGAATCTCAAGCACACAAAGTATATTCTTAAATATGGTTTAATACTCTTCTCCATTTCTGTACATCACAACACCAAGATTTCGCTGCTTAGGATCTCTCTGTAGAGGCTATAGAGAATGCAAAGGCTACGGTTTTCACCCCCTCTTATTTATGTGTTTGTATGTGTAAGTGTAATACATATCAGTATATATTGATACACACATCAATATATAATGCAATATATATCACTGAAGAACACATTGATTAAAGAAATACAAAAATTTGGCATCATTTCCAAACTTAAATAGTAAAAATAAAAACTACAAAAGGAGCTGCATACCCTAAATGTATCATGTGAAACAAGCATATTCAAAAAATGTAAATTTACATCCAATTTCTCTGGTCTTGTCATATCACATTAGACCCATTTACAATGGCAAAACCCTAAGGTACTGCTGTGAAGAGAGCATGTTTGCTTGCTCTTGGGTGTTCTGCAAACAAACAGCAGAGCCCAAGGCAAAAGCCTGTTGCGGTGAAGCCCCCTCCACCCGCATTGGTAAATACCAAAGAATTGACTTTTCTCACTGGGGGTTGAAACACTAGGTTATACATCGACAGACAGTCATTTGGACCTCAGAGTACAGTGTGAGAACCAGAAGCTTTACATTTAAGACATACTCCCTTCATTCAAGTGAAACAGGATTATTGGAACGATAGGCAGGTCTGCAACCTGGGAACAAGGAGCTGGTTCAGACCAATAAAGCTACAAGTGACTGAGTCAAGTCAGTGAAGAACAGCAGTCAGGCACTGAAGTGTTAAAAGTACCCAATTTGAAAACCAAATGCACCCCACTCCCTATCAGTGTGGGGGTGATACCAATTGACTTTTAAAACCTTTGGTCCTTCAAAGTCCATTTGGTATACTTTTTTCCATCGCTAACACTGGGCACGTCCTATACACTTTGTTCACTGTCACCACCTCAGGCACGCCACGACCTTGCATGTCAGCTGGGGTCAAGTCCGATTTACAGCCCAGCTGTGAAGCATAAACTTCAGGTTTCCAGGCCCACTTTTGGATCCAACATAGTTAAGTCCTTGGTGCCAGAAGCTGTGTTCCCATCCCTTCCCGCCCTTGCCCTTCCCACCCCTCCTCCCATAATTTCTCCTATGAGAGGTGCTTGTTAAGTCCCATATTTGAAACAGATGATCCAACCCCACCAGGTCAGGGGTTTATAATTACATGCAATCATACATGTCTGTCGTTCCTGTGAAAAACCTTGCAGTCTATTTTTTATAAATCAAAACATTCACATAATCTCATGCCATCCAACACAAGGAAAACACGACCACCTCCCTTTTGCCAAGGACAGACCCAAGCAAAATAAAATATTCCTTAAATTTCTTTGCTTCCACTTAAATTGCATGTTTTATTTCTCCCAATCCCAGCAATAGCACAGAAGCCCCACGTATCCATCCCAAACTGGTTTCTAGTAGGCTAAGATTATGGGAACCTTTGTCAAAGCAATCGATGCTAAGGGCTCCCAAACCCCGGGTGCAAATGCGCCTGCAAAACAGATGGAAGGAAGGAGCACTGGCCCAAATGTTTCATGTGTCAGTTTGACTTTGCAGTGCAATCTGCATTCTTGAAATTGACAGTCTGGAGAGGAGGGGTAGTGTGAGGGAGTGAAGTTGAAATTGCCTCCTATTAGCTCACCCTTTCAACATTAAACAAGAGACCAAGAGAGAAATGGTTCCAACATTTCACCACATATATTTCTTCTTATGCAGTCTAAGCTGAGAATGCCATGTAAATGGGTCACTGCGAAATGCAGCAGTTTAATTTTTCTCCAATCAAAATAAGAAACAAACCAGTATGATCTCATTTCTATTAACTTTTGAAGGTTTACAGCAGTTAAAGTATTTTTGCTTCTATGTATGAAGGTTAAAAAAATCTTTTTTTTCCCATAAAATACAAGAGCAACCAATTTCACCATTGAGTAAAAGTAAAAACTGGGATTCTCTTAAATTAGTCCAAAGTGGCATTTAGGAACTTAGTTGTAGGCTGCTGCGCTGACACCATGACAAACCAAAGTGTAGGGTTGGGTCTGGTTTTGTTTCGGTTTTCTTTTCAATATCCAATGCTCATGGATTAAGTTCTGGAAATGTTCCAATTGTAAGGCAGGGATCTGTTTGGATTCCACCACGGGTATGCTCCTTGGGTTGGATGCTGGAGGGTGAGGCACGTTTTGCCGGACCCATGTCGACTACCTAGTAGTCATCAAGGTCAAAAAATTCATCGTCTCCTCCTTGGTATTCCATTCCCTGGAAATCTACTCGGTACCGCAAGATACCTGGGGAAACAAAAAAAGTAAATACCTGTGGTTCACATAAAGGGGTGGTTGGGAGTTGACTCTAAGAAGAGAAGCCTAATTTATTTTGCAGGATTATAGAAAGCAAAGGTGATGATAAAAAAAAGTTCTAACCAGTGAACCTGCAGCCATATGCAGCCTCAGTCCCCTGCCTCAGTGGATAATGAACATACCTCCCCTGAAGTAACTATTTTGGGATAGTCAGGAAAGGACAAGGCCTGAGACCCTGGCTTTTAGTTTTCTGATTTGCTACTCACCTCCAATTCCACCAAATCCTTTCACAAACTGGGATCCTTCTTGTGACTTATCTGTGACAATTTCCAAAGTAGCTCCAAATTTTTTATAGTTGTTAGCAAACCATTCCAGCAGAGGCATGCTCTCAATCAGCTCATGTTCTTGTCCTGTCTGCAGGGGCAGCCATGAGGTACATAAACAATTAGCGTTCATCAAGTTGGGGACACTTGCTCCCTTGCCCGCCAACATTCTCCCCCTCTCATTATATGTATTTGTGTGAAACTAAGTGAATTCTGATTTCTGGCGACATAATTGCAACAGCACAGAAATTCTGATTACTTCAAACAACCTTCCTCCCCATGCTCTAGCCTCTGTAATGGAATGTCAGCCTACACTTAGCAGTTATAAAGTGTCTCTAGGCAGCACTCATTCAGCAGCTGAGAAGAGACAAGACATAACTGCTTTTTGGAGCAGCCTTGTAAAAGCCAAAGTCCTTTAACTCAGAATTTGAGGAAGCTACCAATTAAAGGGATCTGTGTTGGGCAGGTGACATTTTAAGCTGTGGGGATGCATTTAGGCCAAACCTACAAAAGCTGCTTCAGTAGGAGAGCTGGTAAAAGTAAGTGAAGAAAGCAGCACAGATTTCACAGTACAGGAAAGGTATAAATCTTCCTCTTTGCTACTTCAAGGATGAGCATGTTTAATTACTTTAAAAATAAGGAGCCAGAGTAATCATCATCTGGCCACCTTCATTGGAATCAGATCAGTATATGGCAGATAGGAGCTGATCACTTTCTGGTACTTCCCACAGCCAACAAGTACGAGGTTTGGTTTCCCAAGGCTGATACTACTATACACTGCCAATGTTCCAAGGTATGGATTTATATTATATTTCCTTGCATGTATCACCAAACTAAGTAAATAATCACATACCTCTTTGTCTGTAAAATGAGATTTATCCTTCTCTTGTTCTGGAGTTAGATAGAGAATTTTCTCCTCTGTAGTATTGGGGGAAAAAAATGTGTTAACCTGGTTCTCATATACTACAAACAGGTGTTAAGTCCCATGAGATGAGTTAGGTTAGATGAAAGGGATCTTGAACTCATTCTATCAACCTTCTTTTCATAAGCTCATTAGTCACATGCACTGAATGAATCTCTACCAGGTACACTGTTCCTATCATGAGTAAACACCAAAGATATTTAAGATACAGCCCCTGTCCTAAAAAAATTTAACAATCTTAAGCAGACATTTATCAGTTCAAGCAGAAAAATCTACGCAGGAATAGGATACAGACTGAAAAGAGTAAGTAACAAGGTATAGATCTGCCTTGTGGTTGCTCCTGAAATCAGCCACCTTTTCCATATCTCTACCCCAGGTTTCTTGAAAACTTAAGTCAGTAACAAATAATAATCTTATTTTCTAATTCTCCTACCTTCTGTGCCTTGGCAATGAAGAACATATCTCATTATATCCAGATTTTCATAGACTATTAGAATCTCTACAGCTCCCATTTCTAAAGCCTTTAGTGTATCTTCAACTCCAAAACAGTACTTGCCCGTGTCCTGGCTGATTTCATCAAAGTATCGCCCTGTGGTTAGGGACAGGTCAATAAGAACATATATTAAGGCTTCTTTTGTAGAAGATATAGATCTTCTTACACAAAATCAGAGAGAGAAAAAAGTCAACTTAAAAATGAGTAAGTAGAAGTGCCAAAGGTCAGCAAGAAATCATACCAATAGTTTAGGCTCCAGAAAGTAACTCTCAAGAGCTAACATTTGGGCCAAATACACAACCACTTGGAAATGTGTGTGTTAAATGGAAAACAAAGCCAAACAATGCCCCCATTAAGCTTTAATTCGAGCTCTCCATTCATCACTCTATTACAAAGGATAATTAATATGGGGAAATAAGACTGAAATTTGGTTCCTATTGCCAAAGGGTAAAAACAAACACATTTATTAGACCTCTGACTAAAGGAAGATTATAAATAATAATTCCACTGAGAAATATTTTAATAAAGATGCTAACTCTTCCTCTTTTACCTTTTCAGTGTCTTGTTTCCTACATACAATCATGTACATATATATATATATACAAAAAAATTTTAGATTAAGTAAATAAATTGCATTTCACTGATACCTATTAATTTCTTCTCTTGAATGAACTTCACGTTGGAGAGGACTTCAGTAGATAACTCAATAGCTTGGTTGAATCCATTCTCACCACCATAGGATATATCAACTAATTTTAAAACTTTTGATTGCAACCTCTGACAGTTAAAAAAACAAAACAAAACATAAAAACAAATAACAACAACAACAAAAAACACCACATAATCAGTACTTCAAGACCCATTACCTCTTAATGGCATACTAAACTCAGCAATATGACCAGTGAGGTATACAGAGGAAGCATATGGGAGGAGCCCAATCTATTCATGAGCAAGTCTCAGTGAGCAACAGTGCCAAGATAAACTTCCCCGGACAACCATATTACACATTCCGTTAGACCTATAAAAGGCTAACTCATTAAACACAAAAAAAGTATCCTGTGAAGGAAAGGAGGAACTACTGGCTCCTGCCATATAAGGTGGTAGAATTTAAATACAGCTTCTCTGTTGAGCCTTCTACCACAATGCTCCTTACTACCCCTCCTCCAGAGGAACACCTTGGGAATGTGTTACACTGAGCCTACGTTACAAACCAAAAGAGCTTTCTGGATTAAATGCTTTAGACTTAATCAACTGTTATATTACTACCTCCAGGAAAGTAAGAAAAAGACAGGAAAAACCAGCTCTGGGTTTCTTTGAAGTCAAACTCCATTTTAAAGCCAATTATGGCAACCCACTAAACCAGGGGCTAACATAGGGCCCAGCAAGATCCTGAAAAAAAAAAAAAAGGGTATTCCAAAAGAGAAAAAGCCCAGAAAGATATGGGGAAATATTTCCTAATATTTCTAATGATACACATGGAACTTTACCAGCTCAGAGCTAGGTTTTTAACAAGGAATTTAACACTTAAAAGTTAAAAAAAAAAAAAAAAAGATGTGCATGTCTCACTACTCAGACAACTCACCTACTCCCACCTAGAAACTTATATAATGGAGCACCTACTTCTCACTTACCTGATCAAACATATCAGATTGACTTAGTTCTGTTTTAAAATCAGCTGATCCAGCTAAAACGAGACCAGCCACATTCACTTTGTCCCCAGAAATAAACAGCTGCACAGCAGTCTCAGCTACTTTCCGAACATAGTTATGTCGCTTTTCCATTCTTAAACGGGCAAAGCGCAAGGCTGACTGACCTCCTCTACCTTTGACACAAAAAAGTGGGAAAGAAAAGGCAATTATTAAGAACTACAAGATGCCTTGTTAATTAAAAACTACATAATCATGCTATTACTCCCCAAGGAAAGGACAAAGAGGAAAATCACTATTCCCTTAACACTATCACTCATTTTTAGAGTGTCTACTAATTCTCTAGTCAAAAGAGCCACAGGCACCACTAAGTCATTTCATGATGCTTCTCCCATCATCTGGATTTACTTTCCCCCATATACTATTTCCTTATTGGTAGACAAAGCAAAGGTGCTCATGTTCTCTTTCTAGATTACCATGTTTCTTTGGGAGATCCACAGTGAATTTGTGCAGGACTTCTCTTGTATTTCCTTGGAGTGTGCCAAAAAGTGCACCACTACCATCTATTACAATGAAACCAAACTTGCTATCGTCTGAAAGTAGTGCTGTAAGAGCCTGAAAAGCAAACACAGGTACCACATAATACATGTCAGAGCTTTGCTAGGATCAAGACAAAATCTGAAAGAATATATACAAGCCCTCTCAACCCACTTATAGAAAGGTTTTTCTCTAGTACTACATCATGGAATAATTTATAGACTTCAGCTATAAATATGTAACTCATAAATAAAACTGAACATGAAGTAGGAGAAAACCAACAATACCAATATACCTTTCTACCAACCTGACATGGGCACAGAATACAAACCTAATACAGAGTTACAGGGCTCAAATTATTCCGAGGTCCTTGATTTTAGACTGATAGTGGTCTAGAGAACATAACGTTCAAATTAAAAATCTAACCTCCAAAAGCTGATTTTTCTTGTTACCATTAATAACCCTAGCATTAAAGGGCAGTATTCACTACAGCAAGTAAGAATATCTTGTAAATCAATTCCAGAGTAGGAGTGCTCATCAAGTACAAAACCCAGAACAGTTTATAAAAAGATCTTCCAGTTTTGAAATGTTTCATTTAACTATGCCTTGAGCATCATTAATGACATCAAGATCTAAAACTCAATAAAACTGAGTTTTGAAAGGTATTATAAGGTGGGGAAAATGCTCCTTCTGGGTTAGCATTATATCCCTGTATTTCTGCTTCCTGAGAGAGCAAATAAAAAATAGTCCTGGGACCCACAAAAATGGGCACAAGTTTCCATGATGCAGTGTAAATACTATAGATTTGGTAGGTGACTGTTAGGCGGCAGCCTCTTGAGAACCAAGAAATTATTACCCTTTCCATTTTAACTAAGGGAGAAAA
Organism: Vicugna pacos; assembly: GCF_048564905.1. Classification (NCBI taxonomy): domain Eukaryota; kingdom Metazoa; phylum Chordata; class Mammalia; order Artiodactyla; family Camelidae; genus Vicugna; species Vicugna pacos. The sequence goes on along the minus strand of NC_132989.1, from coordinate 24,021,036 downwards.
TAATTCCTTCAGGAATTGACTAGAAAGCAGATTAATCATTAAGCATCACTCTTAAACCAAACCATGCTTAATAATTGGCATTAAGACATGAATATTGCCCCCGTTAAAAATTTTACCTTATCGTGATAACCTGTTAGGTAGCTTGATTAATTTACATTTTCAACATGCCCATGCGTAGGGAATAGACTTATCCCTCATAAGAATGCATAAATATCCTGATTAAATAGGACATAAATTGTGTCGTTCAGTATGCCACATTTGTAACCAGTTAAAGCCAAAATAAAGCTAGCAAGATGAAATGGTACCTTGGAATAGGAATTAAGTTTTAGAAAAACCAATGAAGCTAACTTAATAAGTAAACAAAAACTAGGTAACACGAGTACCAGGTACTACTTAAATCAACAAGATTCAAATCTGCTTTCATCAAATCAGCTATAGATAAGTGGGAGAAGGTGGCAAAGAGCCTCCCCAATGAAGCTTTTGCCAGGAGGCTGTGACAGCCAAGAGAAAATCAGTCTCTACCAGCTATGCAACCGATCAAGATCCAGCTGGAGCTGAACTTCCTGTCAAGTTAGCAAAATCATCCATTGTAAACTGTGTCGACAAATGTCAGTTCTAATTCCACTGTAGAGGTTCTCCCCTAGGTCGATGAAAGGCAAGAGACTGAACTAGGAGCCAGCTGTGAATTCCTGATTGTTCTACTGTTGACTGATTTAGGTCACTCTAATGAGGTTTCCTTTCCACCCTTAATGTTAATCATATTCTGGCAGTTCTGTCACTCAAAAGTTTCATGGGGGGAAAAAAGCTCTTATAATCCTGCTAGTAAAGATTTTACAATCTGTGAGCTGAAAGAAATACAGGCAAGTATCATGGATATACAGGGAGAAATGGAGATCAGGTAGCCAATTATTTTTTTGCTTGTAACTAGCTCTTCAAACCCAGCTTAGCACTTTCCTCAAACATGCTGAATGGTATCATTCAGTGTCACAAAAAAAGTAAACTTTTATTTTTGAAAATAGCCCACCTTATAAAATGGTACAATTATTTAGGAAACAGTCTGGCAATTCCTGAAATGGTTAAACATTATTATCATATGACCCAGAAATTGCACTCCTAAGTATACCCCTGACACCTCATCCAATGAAAACATGTAGGGTTTTATTCTGGGGTCATGAAAGTATCCTATGCTTGAACTTACCTCTGTATGGAATTTGTTGTCACACAAATACAATGATGTATTAATTGGTTTGAAAGGTTCAAAGTCAATGTTGACTTTTTTTTCCTTTCCTTCTTCTGTTACAATTGTACCACAGTAAACAACCAGGCCATTTGGAGGTACTGCAAAGAACACAAACAATTTCTCTACTTATATCCACACCTAATTTTCCTCAATTAATAAGACATGTTATGTTCCCACAGTCTATCATCCCTGCCCCTTTAAATCATAATTTAAATAAAGCACAAATATCTGTAAATCTCTCAGGCAGAATCCTCTCCTTAATTTGAAAACAACTTCTTGAGATGTTTTAAAAGGGAAGACTTACTCTTTTAAGAACAGTAACTACTACTTAACTTTCAAAAAATAACTAAAAAAAAAGACTAAATTTTCCAAGGCCAAAGGGACTGGGTGGAGAAAACACAAGTGACCAAAAGTATCATGGCAGCATCAAAGTAGAAAATACAACCAAGACAAACAAAGTAGAGGAAGTATATGATCAAGCTTCAGATTACCTTTGTTATAAAGTTTGAGTCTCTGCTGTACAGATGTAATGGCTCCCAGGACTGAAAGGCGGTTTACTCGTGACTTTATGTTAGATGCAGTTCCAAACTCATCTGCTAACATTTTTGCCACTCGCGAAATCTGGTCTTTGGGAGGAATGATCAATGATATCATGCTTGTGCCATTGCTATGGAAGAAAGAATAACATTAGCAGTTCAAGTACTACATAAGTAAAGAGCTTATTTCATGCTTATCATTAGTAAAGGGTGTTAAGAGTGAGATACCCCTAAAATAGTAGATATAAACCACTCTCAAAGTGGGTGAAGGTAGAAGCTATAATAGTGTAATCAAAGTGTACCAAAACTAGGACTAGTGTTCAGAATATGGTAGGTGCTCAACAATTTGAATGAATATTAGCTATGTAATAAGTAAAGAAATGAGGCACCTTAGTGGGGAAGATACAGCTCAAGTGGTAGAGTGCGTGCTTAGCATGCAGGAGGTCCCGGGTTCTCCCTGTACTCCCTCTAAACATAATCAAGTAAATAAACCTAATTACCTGCCCCCACCCAAAAGAAATAAGGCACTTTATGGGGGGGGGGGGTGGCAAACACCTCATCCTCCAAGGACAAACAGAGAAGCTTTGGTAAGGGTGTGACAACAGGCTGGAATTTGACCGTAAGTCCATGGCAGAGGCTTGGAATCAATCTAGTGGTTCTTCAGAGGGTGATGCCATCACAGGGCAATGCAACAAGTCTTTCCAAGTCCAGATGAAGTGCCAATTTAGTATCTTGTTCTTCCTTTTTAAAATTCCAGACACCATGTAAATTTATACTCATTAATTTAGTATCCTAAGTACTCTAATAATGGGAAATGAGAGCCTGGGAGCCACACAAATACCCAGTTAGGAAATCTCTGCTTATCTGTCTTTCACACTCACACACACACCCTAAATAATGTATCTCTAAATGTATTTTATGTATTAATCGCTTGTAAGTTTCATTTAAAAAGAGCAACGCACTGAGAGTCTGATCAACTCTAGGTACCCAAGCAAATTTAAGTTTTCTACAACTAAAAACCAGGTCCAAAGTCTGAACTATGGAAGATGCCACCAAGGCCTTGTCACATGGGAGGTCCCTTCTGAGCAGCCACCAACCTCTCTCTAACCTCAGTATTGATGCGAGCCACATCTTTTTTACCTACATTCTCAAGATCTTTTAGCATCACCAGTTAAGAAATACTTCATTTCAATATTCTTAGTTCTACCTGAAGCAAATGTAAAAACTACATTACCAGAATATACCAATTCATCACTTATCATTAGGGTAATGCAAATCAAAACACAAAACCACTTCACACCCAGTAAGATGGCCACTATTAAAAAAAAAAAAGTGTTGGCAAGGATGCAGAGATAATGGAACCCGTATGTACTGCTGGTGATGATGTTAGATGGTATAGTCATTATGGATAACAGCATGGCAGTTCCCCAAATAAGTAAACATAGAATTACCACATAGCAATGGATCTAGCAATTCCATTCTGGATATATACCCAAGAGTGAAAGCTGAGAACCATTAGATACTTGTGTACTAATGCTCATAGCAGCAACAATTATATCAATCAAAACAGTCAAATGTCCACCAATGGATGAATGATTATAATGTGAATGTACTCAACACTACTAAAACATACCCTTAAACTGGTTAAGATGGTAAACTTTATGTTGTGTGTATTTTGCCACAAAAAAAAGAAAGAAAAAAGAAAACAAAACACACCTATGAAATAGTTCATCTATTGATATGTTTAAAAAATTTTAAAACATATTTCTCTTAAAACAGCAGTTCTCAATTGTAGCTGCACAGTAGAATCATCTGGTGAGTTCATTCTAGGTGGTTCCTTTCATTGAATTCCTTAAGGTGCTTTTCTCATCTCTGACTCTCTTCTTAGTTTAGGAAATGCAAATTCAATGAATTCTCAACTTTACTGTTTGAAATATTAGATTATCTAGATCAAGTGGACTTGCATAGACATTTCTCCAAGATACAGGATGCAGAGAAACTGAATCCCTTATTCAATGCTGAGAATGTAAAATGGTACAATACTTTGGAAAACAGCCTGGCAGTTCCTCAGAAGGTTAAACAGAGTTACTGTATGACCCAGCCATTCCACTCGCAGGTATATGTTCAAGAGAAATGAAAACCTGTGTACATACAAAAACTGGTGTTCACTGAGACATTATTCATAACAGTAAAGAAGTAGAAAAAACCCTATGTCCACTGATGAATGGATAAACAAAATGTGGTATTATCCATACAATGGAATATTACTCAGCGATTAAAGGAATAGAGTTGGTACATTATTTACATTGTACCAGTTAAAAGTAGTAACAAAAGATCACACATTGTATAGTTCCACTTATGTGTAATATCCAGAACAGGCAACCCAGAAACAGAGAAAGGAGAGTGACTGCCAAGGAGGAATGGGGGATGGGACTGGGTAACCAGAATGAGGGTTTCTTTTGGGGTTAAAGAAAATGTTTAAAAATTAGATCATTACAGAACTATGAAAAAAACAGTGAATTGTACACTTAAAAAAGGGAGTAAAAGGGTGGGGAGGGTGTAGCTCAAGTGGTAGAGCACATGTTTAGCATGCAAGAGGTCCTGGGTTCAGTCCCTGGTACCTCCTCTAAAAAATAAATAAACCTAATTACCGCCCCCTAGAAAAAAGAAGTAACATTTACAATATATAAGTTATATCTCAAAGCTGTTACTTAAGTATCTACATAAAAATCAGTACTCCTTTTAAGGTCTCTTGACAGCTTAAGAGAAAATCAAAGTTTTCCTGAGAAATGCTAATATGAGTTTACTAAATTAATAATAAATTCAGTAATAAAACTTAATAATTTAATGTTTAAAAAACTAAATTAGCAATTTTATAGAGAACAAGTAGCATTACGAACACAATCAAATGTGTAACACATATATACATGGGATACTGAAAGCCTCAAATCTCCCCTGACCAGGTCTAATGGCTTTCTTATAATATCTACCATCATAAATTGAGCCACTTTACATTTTGAAGGTAAGAACTGATCTGATACGAGCCAAAGCATGTTAAGAAGTATACTATTTTACAAACTGTTTCTTCTTGATAGCTGAGTCTGCAGGAGAGTTACTTCCTGAGATTCTTATAGATCATGATGCCCTTAAAGGCTGTGACAATTTTAATCATTACAAGTATTAGTGCCATAATGAAATGAGTGGGGGCTTTAGAGAAACTGGGAAGACTGCCAGAAGCATTTAAACTTTCCCCTAATCACTGAGCTTGCATAGTAATTTCACGTGTCCACCGTCCAGTGGAAGCTGTCAAGAAAAAATGAAAAAGATGGGTAGTGTCAAGTCAAATGGGCTTATGTGCCAAGTGACTTATAAGAAAGAAGGGAAGAGGCACAGTTTGGGGAACAGTATCAAAAAGTTGAGAAAACCCCTATATTAGCTTTGTAACTACAGATGTTTGAAATCTGAAAATGCCTGGAAATATATCTTCATAGAGGAAAATGAACTTCACAAATGTGCACCTTGGTACTAGCATTGGAAAGGGACCTCATTTACATGAGACCCTGCCCTCTAAAAGTTTTCTCCTAGTGGTAAATTCCATAGGTCCCTTAGCCAGCAAAGTTTATAAGCAGACAGACTGGCTACTGAGCCCTTCCACTCTCAAAACAGTTACTCTTAGTTTGTCAGCTAATGTTCTGCCTCGAAAACCAGCACTATTTCCGTTGACGTTTCTACTCAAAACCTAGAAGGCTGGTTCACAACCTTTGTGATACCTTCCCCAATGTACTACAAGTTGAGTAATGACAGTACATGGTAAAGTATGGTGTGTGCTCTGCTGCCACCCCTTGGAAAGGGGAGCAAATATTCTAGCCAAACCAGAGAATCAAGCACAATTATGTTGTCACCACAAGCACAAGCAAAATGATCATTACAAAAAGGCTGCTTTCAAGATACACTTCATATAAGATAAAGTGTATGCAAACACCATACCTAACCCATAGTTATTTCTTAATCTATATAAATGTATATATAGTCCCATTTAAGTCAGCTAAAATTTCGAAACAGTACTGACAAAGCAGAGTGATTCAGAACAATCCCTTGCTCATGTGCATACACACTTACACTAAGTCAGATGTACTGCACTATAAAATACTTTTCATTTTAATTTTTAAAGCATAACCACATAAAAGGAACTTTTGAAAACCAAGGCAAGGTGCCTAGAAATAAAAAATCAGACACACATGCAATTCTACCTCTGGCCAAGTTTCAGTTTCTGAAGGAGATGGTAAAAAGAATTCCCAAATGAAACAAACTGGTATCTTTGATTATAAAAAAAGAAAAATGTTCTTCACAGTCAGGGAGTGTTCTTTGGATCCTACTTTCAGACAATCAAATATAACAAACTGCTTTACTTCCAATATTTATTTTACTAGGCTTCTGAAGAGGAATTTCCAAAAAAGTTTTTGATAATTCTTTCTGGAGTTCTGTCAAATCCTAGAGACCATGGAGGAGAAAGGAGTTTGCTCTGGGAGGGGCTGGAAAAACTGGGCAAGTAAATTTAACTTCAAACATTCTAGATTGTAGGTGCCACCTGTATGAAAATATACAAGATGGGGAAAAAGATAAGTCAGAACATGGGCTTTACTGGCTTGTATTTGTTTTCAGATGAGCAATTCTCAAAAGAGCTTATTTCTCTACCCTGGGGCGTGTGGAATCTTTAGGGACCAAGAGAGTTATTTCTCAAAAGAAGGGCTGTTTTAAAAAGCTAATGTGCTCTGATTTACAGAGTAGTTTCCTAGGAGACAGAACTAGTAAAGAGGAAATCAGTAGGAAATGGAACGAGAAGGGGCTCCAAAGACACCAAGAGTGAAGGCACAGAACTCAGGAAGCTAATAGGCACCAAACCCCAAAGGATGGAAAGTTTGAGGCTAAAGAGGATGTTGGTACAAACTGAGTGAACCCAAAATGCCTAAAGGAAATCCTTAAAGCAAGATAATCATGTGGAGGACAAAACAATGACCTTAAGATAAGCAGCTGTTTACTTTCCACTGCAGATAAGAAGATAAGCATTCACTAAGCAACTTTACTGTATGGCATCAGAGTTGGTCAATCTTACACTCACATCCATGTAACATCCTAGAGAAAGCGAAGTAGTTCTCTAAGTAGTAGACACCTAAGAACATAATCTTGTTATAGGAATCCACTTTAAAAAAAAATGGTTTGAAAGTATAACCTGCCAAAAAAATTTTGTCTGGTATATTTCCACCAGCTTGTAGATTTGAAACACTACTTGAAAGTTAGTCTTGGCCTCTTACTCATTTTGAATTTTGACTCATGTTAAAAAAATTTACCTTTCACTAGTTTACCTTTGTGCCTTTCCCCACCCAGTCTAGGGGAAACCTTAAGTTTCTGACACCTGACTAGAGATGAGAAAAAAAGGATTAAATGGATGGCTTTTCAAGGCTACATCATAATCTCTGAAGTTTTGTACGTTGGGTTTGATACAAGCAGATTGAAGTTTTTCCAGGGAAGTTTCCAAACAAAATAAACAGTCATTTACCCCCCAGGCAAGCCAATCAAAGTTGCTACACCAGTTTGTGTAAACACCAAAATAAAACCAAGGAAGCTGAGTATTTCATTTTAAAGTAGAGTGAACAATCCTCATGGTAGAACGAAAAATAAAAGCTCTCAAAGGAGCTGCTGGCTGTCTTTAATTTTAAGTTTTCACCCACTCCTGCTTTGTCACTATATTCCTTTCCCAAAATCAAAAGCCCCTCCATTTAAGAGTCAGTGAATTATGAAGTACACAGCAATGATTCACATGTTGTAAAAACTGGGCAAAACAAGACACAACATACACCGTGCCCTGTAAGGTTTCCAGGGGCCTCTGTTCTCAGATTCCTTCTTGTTCTCATCATTTGAGGGTACTTTCCCTTATCAAGAAGAGTTCAGCAGTGTTTCCACCCAGAGGACTAACTTCTGAGAAATAAAACAGCAGGAAGACAGAAGGAAGTAGTTGTAAGTAGACTAAATATGGACAGTAACTAAAACTAGACAAAAGTAAGAGAATTTAGAGAAACAGCTGACAACTCTGTTCCCCCAATCTCAAAGGAGATTGTGAAAGGAACAGTTTCTCTCCCTAGGATGGGAGGTTACAGCAGTACTACCAATTAATTATCCAATCCAAGGTTTCATGGCCCCTAAACACTATGGACAGGCAAACATCAAGTCGTTTGAATTGTCAAGACTGAAAGGTCTCTAAAGAAAACTCAAGGTAATCAGAACAAAGCCTGGGCCGTGGGGTGTATATGTATGTAACTTTATGGCTCACAGAGTCCCAGCCTTTGATTCAAGATGCCTGCTGAAGCAGACGGACATAAGAACGACAAACAAAAAAAAAAATCTAGGCATTCTTTGACCTACAAAGATCTCACCAGTGCTCATCATCATTAACATGCTCCAAGAACACTTTAGAAAGGTAGGTAGGAAGAAAATGTGATTCCTATAAGTTTGTCCACTGGCCAATTTGCACGAGAGCCCCAGAACCCTTGGTAAACTTTCTAAAAAATAAAACAAAAAAGTTCAGATAAAAAAGATCTCCCCTTCCTCTATTCTGAATCAGTAGCTCTTACACAAGGAGAGTGAGGGTGGTAGTGACTGTGGGCAAGTGGGTGGGGGTATTAGGCCTTTTTTTTTTTTTAAAGGAGGTACTGGGGATTGAACCCAGGAACTCATGAATGCTAAGCATGCGCTCTACCACTTGAGTTATACCCTCCCATGGGTTTTCCATTTTTCTTCTTTGACCAAATGAACAAAACTAAACTTTAATTTGAAACTAAAGCGAGTTTTACACAGGTTTAATATGGACAGGTATTAAGAGGGTGGTTATGAGCACAGGTTTTCAAATCAGGCAGCTCTGAACTCATGTCCTGTCAGCACGACCTAGGGCAAATTACACATAAATCCATTTGGGCCTGTTTCTACTTATTTCACAAGGTCATGAGGATTCTATAAGAGAATATATGTCAAATGCTTTTAGCATGGACAGCAAACAGCAAACAGAATGTGCTCACTAAATGGTAGCTAGATGAAACTTGATAGCTCTTTGTGCCCCATCCCCTTGACCTTAATAGTAGAAGTCAAAGAATTAAGGGCCCAGCACGGCTAGGGGGAAAAAAAAAGAAACAGAAGCAGCACTGGTAGGTGGTACTGAAGTCTTATTTGAATCTGAGTAAGTCCAGAGAGAGAGATGAGTTGACTTTGCAGTGGGTGGTGATCACCTTTACTGAATTACAGAATCTGCCAAATCTTCTAACAGAAGAACCAAACCAAAAACACAGTTCAAAACAATATGGCTGGAACACTAGAAGTTGTTTTGTAATTTATCACAAGGGAGAAAGAAATACAGAAATTCACTCTCCTCTAAAACTTCAGACACCAGTGATTTATTCTAAATTACTAAATACCAATTCAAAGTTTGCCAGTCTTTGGAGAAGAACTAATATGTGCCTTGAAATGACTTACTGTCCCTGCTTTAGCTTCACTAAAAAGCTCAAACCATCCCATTAGTCACTTACCATAAAAAACTAACCCTTCTTTTGCCACCTTTAATTTGGTTCATCCCTGCCTTGATCCCCACCCCCATTATTTATGATGCAAGTAGGAGGTAGATGGGGCTGCCTTTTATAAAGAGCTTGTAGAATACCAAACTAAGGGAGGATTGTTTATCTTCAAAGAGACTAGACAGTTACTGGAAACTGGTTTTGTGCGACTGACCTTATGGTTAGATGCCATAACCAGACTGGAAAAGGACCAAGATCTGAACACACTGAGGCATTAAAGCCGTCTCTAGCCTAGAGGATATAATAACTCAAGATGTCCCAAAACTTTTCAGCAGAAAGTTTACAAAAGGCTCATTTTAGTGTTCTATCCTCAAAAGCACTAGGATTACTCAACCATCCAAAACAAAAATGTATGTATCTGCTGGAGTATTACTTTTTCTACAATTACAGGAATTTACTTTATCATATAAAGAAAACTCAAAACAAACAAGCAAAAACACTTCACAAAATCAACCCAGTGGAATATTCCACCAGGGATCAGCAGAAGCTGGAAAATTTCTCTAGCGTTCTCACATCAATGCAAAGCCAGGAGATATCAATCACAACCAACATTAGGGAGTCACTATCAACCAGTGTTCTACACGGGACCCTATATTTGAGAAAGTCCACTTCTTATCTTTTTTGGCCACTGTGCAAGTACTTTTCAAATAAAACAAAAGCCATAGCCTCCCTGTTAATCTTCTTGCAAATATACAAATGAGCTTCTGGGGAAGGATTTAAGAGTAAGTTATTTTTCTCACCAGTGATGCTCATTAAGAACAAACATGTTTAGTACCCAAGTTCTTCATAGGGTAGATTTGCAAACAGCATGCCTGTTCACTTTCATCTTTGCTCCTGGGTCTCAGCACACCTGCTCCCTCTAGTAAATTGCAAATATCCCTGGACAAGAATCTTCCTTGCAGTAGAGAATGCAAGATTTTTCTATTCAGCAAAAGAAATAAGAATCAAAGAGCACAGCCATGTGGTATAATAGTTAGGATCATAGGCTTTGGAATCAGAAAAGTGGGAACAGAATCTAATAGTGCCCCTTGTTAGCCTGAGATACTAGGCAAGCTACTTAATCTCTCTTTACTTCAAAATTTCTTCATCCATGAAATGGCAGTAATCGCTTTTCTCACAGAGCTGCTGTGAGCAGCCAAAATGTATTTTATTCAACCCATCTTCACAAAACTAGTTTCATTACTTGATTAAAATACATTTCATCCATGAACCCCTAGCCTTGTCTTTCCTTAGGATCCTCCTTGCTTAAGTAGAGTCATGAAGGCCAGAAGATGCCAGAGAATGGGGTAGCCAAAAACCAAAAAAACTTTTTTTCAATAGAAAGCTAAAAATATCCACAGGTATTAAGGAATTAATGTTTGGGGATCAGTACATTTTCACTGCAAACCACAGTTTATTTAGGTTGAAAGGCAAATTTGTGTTGGGACTGTCTTAAACTTGTTCAAACCAACTTTACCAACAAGGCATATATGTGAAAATGCTCTGCACTATTTCAATACACTAATAGCTCACCAAGTATCACCCAACACAAAGCTTTTGAATCTAATTTTAGGCTAACTGGCTTTTAATCAAGAAGGAATTTCAGTTACCATTTCAAAGTTGCAGATGAGTTACAGCCCCACTGCACCACTGTATCAAAGATACCGTATCAGCCAAATGATACTAATGCCCAAAGTAACTTTCTTTGACAATATCTGCCTTGCCTAGGAAATCTCCCCACATAGTTATACAATCTTTCAGTTTTTGACAATGCCAAACACCTCATTCAAGACCCAAATCATCTGCTTACACTATACCCCCTTCAACGTGTACTGTGTTATTCTGCACTTACTAATATGGGGCTGGAAATGGTTCATATTACCATACCAAGGTTCTGTCAGACCATGTTCTCATGCATTACATGTTGCTCCACCAAATGTATAAATGTCCAACCTACAGCAGATATTTGAAGCTTGTAAACTGACTAGTGAATAGTAAAAATGTATTTGTGGGCTTCATTTTTCATATACTTAGATGTGGGTTTGGAGAAAAAAAAATGTAATTCAGAAGGCCACAGACATGGCAGGAAAAAAAGACAATCTTTTGTTTTGACAAGGATCATTCTTCTAAAGGAGACCTTAAATGATCAAATGAAAATGTGAAAACAGACGAGTACAGGCCCAGTACCCCCAAGTTATCTGCATAACAAGAAGCTGTCAGGCATCTGAAAATGTCAAGTCCTCTGAACTAGGTGGGAAAGATGGTGACAGGAGTAAAGACAAAGAATACACTGGATGAAAGCTACATGTCTGAAAATTGATGTTAAAAAAGATATAAGACAACTTGGAGAATTTAAAAAAGGGACAAAGTGAACATGTAAACACTTTTGAGACAGATCTACATACAAATCAAGTAGATGAAAGAAAAACTTGATTAAAGCACAGAAAGCTTGATCAATCTGTCAATGTAAAAGAATCAAGTCTGTTTTCCCCTTTGTAACCACAAGTATAATAATGAAATTATGGCTCTTAAGCTCAATGTTTTGGAAGAGGTAAGAAAAAAAGCATAATCATGCTTTATCTTGATTCACCTGGAGTCAAAGAAAAAGACAATGTTTGAAAAGAGAAAAACAGAAACAGAAAAAGACGTTTTCATTTGTAACAGACAGTAAGCAAGGGTTCAAAGTGCGTCCAGTGGCATAAGATAAAGCTGTTATCAGAGGGAACTTCATCATGTTCTCCCAGGACAGTTGCCCCAATGAGAAACCTTATCATTTCCAACTTGTTAGAAAGAATCTTGAACCTCCCCTAAATCCTTTCTCCCCTTCACTAAAATAGCAGGCTGCTGAAGAATTAAGGGACACCTACACAGTGTATCCCAGAAGGTCCTACTGAGACCCCTGGAGAACAAGGCTGGATTCAGAAGAAATTTCTGCTGCCCAAGTTCTCAGATGGACAGTTCCATCTGAGTTCCAGCAGTGATTCTAGAGAAGAGGCTTATTTTTCCTCTGACTCCTTAAATAGGGTCTAAAACCATTCAGCCCTGCTGCAAAACTGATATTGTAAGTTTTCTCACAACTGAACATGTTCCCAGTACTAGGGACCACTATGAGCAAAGCCTCAACTCCAAGCTCAAAGAAAAAGGGCCCTCTGCTAAAAGGGTCCAACTGGCGTATTGTTGGGGGGCTGAGGAACACGAGACAGGACTGGGGTCCTACACTGCATTCTGCCTTAAATGGTATTCTAGTTAGGTATTCTTGCTTACCTAGGAATGTGTCCAGAGCAAACCTTCCTTTCCTGGAAGGATAAGTGTATCTGCTATTACAATGAGAAGTCTGTCAAGAGTTGAAATTCAAAGACAGTAATTGTTCATTAGGTTCACAGTGCATGGAACACCATGCCAGAATACAATGGCACTTAGAACTAGTTCTGAGTTGAGGCAGGCAGCCTATGACACTTGGAGTGGCCTGAGGAACACCACTACACACTATCAAATATACCTTTATCTCCTCCTCTTCCTCTCTTTTCTCTCTTCTTATGGCTTAGACCTGTAGGGAACATCTGTATTTTGACCACTTAGTGAGAAGCTACCAGGACCTCTGTAGTTGTTTGTTCTATACTCATCCCCTCTCAGGAAACTGAAAAACTATCAAGTATCACTTTAGTTATATAGCCAGCCCTTTAAGGATATGGAGAACTAAAGTAAAAATAAATGTATCAGAAACTCATCACTTTGAGAACATTCCAAGTGTCGGTTAGGTGAATGTTCTGCTAATCAACAATTTTCACTTGGGGAAAGTACCCAAACACATTTTACATACTTTATAATTTACTCAAGTCATATAAACAATCTGTCTATATTACTTGTCTTTTAGATTTTAAACCTATTCAATGACCTCATAAAATTACTAACTTCTAACTCAAAATGTGAAGAATTTTATGGAGATTTTGGTCTTTGTCCCCAGCTTTTAGCAAAGATTCTAAAACCCTTAGAATTTTCTGAGATGGGAGTGTTTTGGTTATTCCCAGGGAGTCCCCTAGGAGCACACTTGAGTTTATGCCAATGGAATGACTTAGGGTGGGGCTCTTAGACTCAAGATGGGGCTAGTCATCAGAAAGATCAAGCTATTCAAGGGTTCAACTTTCAGCTCCATCCACAGATTTTTGGGAAGGGGAAATTGCAGATTAAGCTCTTAAAAAACTCTTGAACAAGATTTAATGAACTTCCGGACTAGTAAACCCGGGTAGCATACCCCAGTTCCACAGGGACAGAAGCTTCTGCACTTGGACCTTTTTGGACCTTGCTCTATGTACCATTTCATCTGGCTGTTTGTATCCTGTATAATATCCTTTGTAATAAATCAGTAAACATAAATAGTTCCCCCAAGTTCTTTGGGCCATTCTAACAAATTATCAAACCCAAGGAGGGAGTCACTGGAACACCCAATTTATAGCTTGTCTGACAAGTAGGGGAGGCCTGGATTTGCACTGGCATCGCATTTGGGGGCAGTCCTGTGGGACTGAGCCCTTTCTTTACCTTGTGGGATCTACCATTACCTCCAGGTAGTATCAGAATTTAATTAAACTGCAGGACAGCTAGTGTCCACTAAGAATTTGGAGTACTGCTTGGTGTGGGGAAAAACCCCACAAATCTTGTAACAGAACTACTCAGAGTAGAGGAGAAAAATAGCACCTACCACCCCAATTATATCTGGGGACAGGAAAGATACTCATGTATATAGCCAGGTAATTTTTTACTTCCTTCAAAGTCAAGGTATCTATAAGTTTTTTTTTTAATTTAAAGATGCCTAAATTCCACAGAACACTCATGAAGCTTATTATAAACTGCACTGATCCGCAAACATGGGTATCTAAGCCCTCATTGTATCTGAAATTTACAGGATTCCCTGATGAAAATAAGTGAAAAGATATTCTAATACCCACAGATACAACTTAGCCCAAATTAACCTTGTCTGTTCCTTGGTCACATTCACCACTGTCCTTGGTTACAACAGGCTTTGGTTATGATTTTATTAACTGAAAACTATAAAGCTTCCAACACTATTTCTGGGACTACCTCTTGCTGGCTCAGAAAACATTAGGAAAAAACAACCTAAATTTCCCCCCTTTTATCCTATGTATGTTCACCTGATTTAGTCCCTTATTCAAGATACCCACAGCCATGGTTTCTATTTACATGGCCCTAGTTCTAGTTTTGGCTTATGTACACATTTGTTCTCATTAAGCCGGCTGTGGAGGATATACCAGAAGCCATCATAAACCAGGAAGAACTACCACTAAGCTTTAAAAGTGGGACTTATACACAGCTGGTATTGGCTGGTTATTTTACTAGTATACACAGAAACTAACATTCCACCAGGCTTGTATGAAGCTACTGCGTATGTCCCACCCAACTTAAATTCAAATTATATGTGTAACAATCCTTTCAACTCAGAAAATTAAGTATGATGCTGGCTACAAAGAGACTCCTAGCAAGTTCCCCATTTTATCCATTAAGCTCCTATAAATGGTCTTCCATAGACACGATAACATGAAACCGTCTGTTATAGTTCAGATTATAATTTGAGTAAATCCAGCCTTGTATTTTGTTTAAACATAAAATATATCCATCGCACAGTTTGGCACATTGGTTCAAATCCTGGGCTTTGCTACATTCCAGCTCTGTGACATTTCAGAAAGCAAGATATTTAATCTCTCAACCTCAGTTTGCCTTTTCTACCAAATGGTGGCAATACTTCTTGGGAGGATTAAGTGAAATAACGTACTGCTTACCAGAGTCTATAACATACTAAGTGCTCGGTATATTATTGTGCTTAGAAACTTCACTCTGTACAGATGTACTTAATCAGTGAGTCCATTTTGCAAGTGGTTCCCCTTTAAAGCTATATTACACTGGGGTCATATATCAAGAGGTAATTACATACTGACTATCTCCATTCCAAAATTACTTATATCCCAACGTACTTAAGAGTTAGTGTTTAAAAACAAAAAACAATCTGACTCCCATTCCTAGAATTGCTGGAGGGGAGGAAGAGGGACATGTGTGGAGATCTTCATTTCCAAAACCATTCTATTAATCTATACTAAGTTTTGCTATCTATAGTGCTAATAACCATGCTTGAACACAACCTGTTTTCTCCACAACTTGCCCCTTAAACACTGGCACAGATTCATTTTGCCATCCAGTTTGTGCTTAAAGACCATCACATTTCTCCTAAAAATATTTTATCATTAGATAAAGAAGGAAAAACATTTCTCACTGTACACTATGATAATCTAGTAAGTCTGACTTTAATACAACTCAGTTATGAAAATATAATCTTGCTATTCCCAAAACCAAATTGGTATGTACTGGGAAACTTCTGAGTCAAGCAGAATAAAATTGACTCCCTTACTGATACCTAGAGATGGCCAAGATTTAAAATTTTCATGGGCTCAAGATGCAACCAAATCATGAATAAAAGCCAAGTAGGCAAAGTAGGACATGATTATTAACCACAATGCTTAGAGGAAGACTGCTCCCCAGCTATTTTAGACAACTTAATCTTGTCTAAAACGTTCAAGCTAACTATCACTTGGAAGAAAAGTTGTGTATAAGAACCTCATTTTTAGCATGCCTCAAACTTTACTGAACTTTGCTAAACAAAGGAATAAAGCCTTTAAAAGTTTTAAAGTAGGAGATTAAAAGTTTAAAGTGGCTAGGTAACACGGCTAGGAGCAAATTTAAGAATGAGCTTCCTTCATCAAGCAGCAGAAAGGAATGTTGTTCCTTATTAAGCAGTGTTATCTTCAAAGTTATTTCACTCCGACAAGAAGTAAATTACAATTTGAATTCACATTTTAGACTTCTTCAGAGACTATAATATACTCAAATTCTAATATGTGAATCTTCCTTGAAATTTAAGTAACAGGAAAACAAATCTAAAGGTCACATCCAACTTTAAACAACAGCAATCTATAAAAGCAATACTCAATTGAAGGATTCAAACAACAACAGAAGATACTAGTGAAACAAAAGAACCTGGCTAATTCCTGGTAGTGCATCATAATAGGTCATGACCTATATTACCCCTCCTACACAGTATTCTCATAGTTGGAGAATAATTATTACCAAGTGGCATGGAATCATCTGTGTTCAAGTTCCTGTAAGATTATTAACTAGGCCTGAATATTCTATTTTTAAATTCAAAGAAAAACAAACCTAAGGAATGAAAAATAAGCTGCTACCTTCAATTCACATTAGAGAAAGAGTGAGCAAAAGCCCAAGGGACTGAAGAGGACCAAACTTTCAGAAGTTTCATCCCAAGCAGAAAGATCACTAATTAAGAACAAAACACAATGGTAAAACCAGTCTGTTAGCCCTGGGCCTTCAATGGAACTAAGTATACCTTATTTCATAAAGTAGTAACAGTTATGAGTTTGATTAATCCTATTATAGCAAATGCACCAATCAAGGAAAAACCTGGGCTGGAAACCAGAATGTCCAATTCCTCTGCTGAAAACAACTTTCAACATGGCCTGGGACAGGCCACTCTGTTATTCTAAAAATGCTCAGACATACAAATATGTAATGTTCCAAATACTTTTTTTTTTTGCCACTTCCTGTGAGTAAAAAGTTTGACTGGGAAAAGAACAAAATAAAGTCATAAAGCGAGAAAACAGGAATACCGCTGACACATCTTCCCCAAAAGAGTAACTTTTTTTTTAAATTTAAAGAGAGCATATAAAGTCAGTTTTAATCTAGCCTACTCTTTCCACAATGGACACACCTAATAGCTTACCAAAATTCACACAAGCAGTTTTAAAGCCCAGCTAACTCAGTTCTGAATTTCAACAAGCATTAGTACACCAGGCACTTCTATCCCTAGAAATTCCAAAGATAGGTTAAAACGTACCCTGTTGTTACAGTTCATATCAACGGCCCCATAACCCGGATTTCTCCTGGATATACAGATACATAGATCTGCCAAGCAAAACCTCCCCTACTCCTCCACCCTGCACACGTGGGCATTTTCACTTTATAGGTGGGTCCTGTAACAGCTAAAACCAGGAAGCTCCAGGGTAATTAGAGGACTTGGTGGAAGTCATCTTGGGAGAGTTCTAAGACCCAGAGAAATCGGAGGAAGTCAGAAAAAGGTTTCCCTGATCACCTCTCCTTCCTGCCCCATCCAAACTTCACCCACCAGGGTCTCAGAAGCCCGGGAGGGGGAGGCCATTTTAACGAGGCTTGGCTGAGGAACATGAAGGGAGGGGAAGAGAGGAAATCAGGGAAGGGCGATCGGAAAGGAAGGCCGGACCTTTTTCCCCCAATAGCAGCCGGGTCGGGTGGCAGCACCTGGAGCTCAGAGGAGGAGCTGGATTCAAGCGTCTGGGAAGGGTACAAAAGTAGCAGTGGCCTACCACAAGAGGTTCGAGTGGTCAGAGCCCCGGGAGTGGGGCCCCTTACCCCAAAGAGGGGGAAGTACCCCTTCTTGGGCCAACCGCGTAGACCCTCGCCGCTGGGACGGGGGTACTACCCAGAGGTCCAGAAGGCGGGAGTTGGCTACTGACTGGTTCTCCTCATCCGGCCATGCGGCGCGGGGGCGGCCATCCTGAGGGGTCCGGGAACCAAGAGGGCACGGGGGGGCCCAGACGCGGCGCTCACCCACGGGCCGCCTCCAAGCTCTTAATGAGCTTCTTGATCTTCCAGATCTCCACGTTCCTGTCGGCAGCACTGGGGTCGTCCGCCATCTTCTCGCCTCCTCCTCCCTAGAGCGGCCCGGCGGGGCCCGGAGACACCAAGACCACAGAGTTAGCGCCGCCGCTGGGGCAGAGAGGCCCCCTTCCTTGCCACCCCCGAGAGTCCCTCCTCTTCCCGCCCCGCGCGGCCCGCCGCGGTGGTCGCTGGCTTTTCCGTCCCGCTAGCTTACCGAAGGGCCCAGTCCTGGGCGGCAGCGGCTGCTCCTCCCCGGCGGCGGCTCCGCGGCGGCGGCTCTGACGTAGGACACCGGCTCCCTCTCTCCAGGCAGCTGCATGTGTTGCAATCCGCTCACATGGGGCCTGTGACATCACTTCCTCCGCCAGGGGCTGAGTGGAAGTCGGCGGGCGGAAGGGAGGGGGCCTATGAGGAAGAGGGGAAGCTCTGCGCGCACCGAGACTTTCCATTGGCTCTCTCCTCCGTGGCCTACAATGAGCCCGCCGATTGGCCGCAGCTGGGGCCGCGCTGCCTTGTGAGGTAGAAGCCGGGGGCAGGGAAGTACCTCATTTCTTCCGGTCCGGCAAGCCGAGAGCAGGAAGCGAGCGGAAGCAGGTGGCTCTCGCGAGGATTTACTTAGACCCCAGTCTGGCTAGAACGGGGGCGGGGGTGTTTCTTAAAGGGCGAGGGGCTTAGGTCATCGTCCTTTCCGCCCCACCTACTGGAATGGAGTGGACATCTGACGGTCTGCGATGTGCTTTTGCGCTCGGGCCGGGACGCGCAGTTTGAATTGCGTCTGAGAAGCGTCAGTGAAGCGCCTCGCGCTTCTGGGCTTCATAGCTGACAAAGCTCTCGGGCCTGCTTGCGTCACGGCTGCGCGGACTAGGATTCAGACTCTCCGCCAGGGTGTCCGGATTGGGAAACTTCTGAGTAGTCCGGGACCGTGCCACCTGCAGGGACAAAAGAGGCACGTTCCTTTCCACCTAAGTGCTAAGAGGGGTTCACTTTGGACCTGGAACTTTACTGGGGGGAAGAAAGCAGGGGCTGTCTGATGTTGGAGACCTGAGGTATCTGATGCCGTGAATGGTTTGGTCTGAGAGTGGAGGTGGGGAGAGTGTTGAATCAAATGGGCAGTTGTCTTTTTGAGTTAGGAGCGTTCGTTGGCTACTTTATGTCTCTTCACGTCAGCTGGAGTCATTCAGATATTGGGTCCAAATTGCCAGGCCTGGTTTTCTTGAGGATACTGAGAACCAAACAGGTAACAGGGCCTACTTTCGTGGAGCTTTCAGTTGTGTATATAGCCATTTGTGATTTTATACTTGTGAGTAATAAAAAAAATTGCGGAAATACACAAGTACTTAAGAATGCTGTGAGAGTGAAATAAAAGAGGGAGTGAACGCTCTAGAATGAGATCCAAAGGGTGAGTCGGAGTTTGTCAAGAGGGAGCCTAACACATCTGAGGAACTACAAAAGCTAGTGTGCTGAAGCAGGTCAGTAATTTATGTGAGAGATAATTGTACCTTAGACTTAATGCAGAAGATGTGAGTGGTATTTGCAGGTTGGAATGGATTGGATGGGTCGGATGAAGAGGAAGAGCAAGAATGGCTCCCAGAGAATTGCTGAGATAAGGAGCAGGTTGTGGGGGATAATTGAAAATTTCATCTTGTGCTTATTAAATTTGAGATTGCTTATGAGACATGCCAGTGGTGATTCCAGTCAGACAATTGCATTTGTGTGGGCTTTGAATACTTTTTGTGTGTTATCTCAACATTGTCCATACCTTGGAGATGGAGGTTTTACTCCCTTTTAATAGACTGGGAAACTGAGACCAAAAAAAGGTGAAAAGGACTTGCTCAGCAACCTGGTTACCTATGTTTCCATAGGATGAGGACATGGACTTCCTATAGGGCAAGTCTTCTCTCCCCAAGCAAATGAATTCCCAGGATGGAATCTCTTCTTAGGTTCCATTTTGTAATTTTCAGGGTATGTTCACTCATTATATATTTATTGTACTTCTACTGTATGCCATTCACTGTGCTTAGTAATGGGTCTCCTTAAGTTGTCATAAACATCGTTTACAGACTGGGTGCTTACCATGTCCCTCTCTTTTCCTTGCTTCATTCCTCTGGTCCCAGTTCTTACTTTCTACACTAGGTTGCCTTGATTCTCTTTCCTGCTCATCTTTATGTTTATGTTTATGTTTATAGTGTTGCTTCACATCCATGTTTGATGGCTTTACAGGCTTTCTAGACTAACTCACAGGCTTGCTTTTTTGTGTGATTCATACTGAAGAAAGCATGGTGATATCCTGGATAGAACTGCTGTTTATTATTGTTTGAATCCTTGAAACTTGGTGATTACCAAGATATGTAGCTTATTTCTTAGAATATTCTAAACCAGGCTGTTTACCTGTAGCCACAAAAGCTTACTTACCTAGTTGCTGCAAATTTACCATCTCTGCACTTAAAGTTGAAAGTCAGTGTGTTAGGAGCTGGCATGGATCTCTAGAAGAAATTTGGGAGCAGTAGAACAGGGATACTATTTGCTTTGGCAAAGAGGAGGCTATTCAAATAGGGCCATGACCATTCAGTGTCCAGGAGGTACCTCCCGTAATCTAAGGGTGATACAGATTTTCTCAAATGCAGAATATATGTAAGTTCTCTAGGCACAAATTGTCCTCTGAAAAATGAAGGATTTGTTCTGGATGACCTCAGAACTTTTTCCCTAGCTCTAACATTAGGTAATAATGTTGAATATGAGGTATAGATGACATTCCTAGTTAATAGGTGGGGTTATGGGGGAAAGAAGAAGAATGGATTGTTTTGATGTTGAAAACACCAGTAGCAGCTTGAAAACAAAGTGCTGTTAGGTATAGAATGAGATAACTGGTTGCTAATGTTGAGGCCAGTATGAGTAGCCAAAGTGAAGAAGGCAGGGAAGGGATCACTGTGGAAAGATTTGATAACGGCTTTACCCTTTGACTATTCTGGAAGTCAGTGGGGTTGTTAAAGAAAAGAAGTCTGGAGCTAGGAAGCCTTAGGGTTGAGCCTTGACTCTGCTCCTAGAGCAAGTCACTTCTTAAATCTCGGTTAATCTATTTTCTTATGGGTAAAATGGAGATCCTGCCCATTTTGTGAGACTGTTGTTGGATTAAATTATTTGTGTGAAGTTCCTAGTACCATTTACAGCAACCATGTGTCACCAATGAATTTTAGTTCTCTTTTTACTTTCTCCTAATTTGTTCTGTCCTCTTCTACTCTTTTCTATATTCATCTCTTGAGGACCTGTGACGCTACTCACTTCATCATTCTCCAGCAGAAAATAAACTTGAGACAGTAAAGGAAGAACCCAAAGCCCAATTCCTAGGGATTTTTCCCTCCTGGGGGAAGAGGGAGCCAGTAAAATAGGTCTTTGGGATGTTTTTGCTTGCTTCAGTGGCTGGTGTGTTAATGATTGTGAGAAAATCAGAACTTTTCAGAGTTGAAGTTTTAAATAGTAGGTATTTATATCCCTAACTGTATTAGTGAATTTGAGGAATGCAGTTCTGTAGATTCCATCTTTAAATAAAGAAGTCTTACAGCAAGTAAAAGTCAATGAAGAAGACCTAAATTATATGGTATAATATAAAATTCAAAGGATTTAAAATTTGTGTAAACTGACACAGTTGCTTAACTATGTAGTGCAGATGTGTGTGAAAGTGACTTGAAAGCCAGTGTAAGGTGTCACTCCCCTGTGGACACCTAGTGGTAAAATGTAACCCTTCTTTGGGAATTGGGACTACAACTAAGGAGTGACAGCAGTTTCCTCTCTAGATGACCAGACATCTTTACACCAATTTATAGTCTTGTTAAATTAAGCAGATTTGACCATTAAATGCCTTACCCTATAATTATTTCCAACTTTAAGAAAATAATGCATATTAGAGAACTCTTTTTTTTTCTCCTTTCAATTCTAGAAAAAAACTTTTTCTTTTTTTAGAATCCCTGTTCTAGAGCACTCATTAGCTGAAGTAGGTCTTCCCATAACACGAATAATTAGCAGGGTGAGATTGAGCCATGCCCTTGGACTACCCTGGGAGGAGGTAATGTTTCCAGTGCTGCGTTTTGACTCTGTAGAGACCCTTGTAGAATACCTAGACAGATGCTAATCTTTTAGTTCAATTCCATGAGTATGTATCATGTACTAGTTTTCTTTCTAGCACTAGGATGATATAGTGCAGTCCTTAAATTTATGGTCTCTTTTAAAAGGGGTAAAAAGATACAGGAATATTAAACATAACAGTATAAAAGGAGAAATAGCTGTTTCTAGGACTGAGGCAGAAATGAACGAAATGACCTTGGAACATCTTGCTATATCAGTAAGAAAGGAAATGAACAAAGACTACTGAGGTCTTTTTAAGAAAAATAATAATTTTAATACCCCAATAGACTTTTTGGTTTCTTATTGAATTATAATTTACACTTAACATCATACTAGTTTCAGATATACAACATGATTCAATATTTGTATATATTGTGAAATGATCTCAATAAGTCTAGTTAAAATCCATCACCATACACAGTTAAGTAATTTTTGTCTTGTGATGAGAACTGTGAAGATTCCCTCTGTTAGCAGCTTTCAGATATGCACTACAGTATTATTAACTCCAGCCACCGTACTATACATTACATTCCCAAGACTTTATTTATTTTATAACTGGAAGTTTGTACCTTTTTGACTCCCTTCACCCATTTCGGTCACCCCCAACCACACCTACCCCATCCCTACCTTTGACAACCACCAATCTGTTCTCTGTATATATGAGCTTTTTTTTTTTAGACTCCATATAAAAGTGAGATGATATGGTATTTGTCTTTCTGTGTCTGATTAGCATAATGCCCTCAGGTCCATCCACGTTATCACAAACAGCAAGAATTTTTTTTTTTAATGGCTGTATTCCATTGTATATATACACTAGATCTTTTTTATCTGTTCATGCATTGATGGATACTTAGGTTGTTTATATATCTTGGCTACTGTAAATAATGCTATAGTGAATATGGGGGTGCATATATCTTTTCAGATTATGTTTTTATTTTCTTTGGATGAACAGCCAGAAATAGAATTTCTGGATCCAATGGTAGTTCTATTTTTAATTTTTTAAGGAACCTCCGCACTCTTTTCCATAGTAATTGCACCAATTTACATTCCCACTTATACTGCAGAAGGGTTCCCTTTTCTCCACATCTATGCCAACACTCCTTATTTCTTTTATGTAGTAGCTATTCTAACAGGTGTGAGGTAATACCTCATTGTGGTTTCAATTTATATTTCCCTGTTGACTAGTGATGTTTAACAACTTTTCATGCACCTGTTGACCATCTGTCTGTCTTTGGAAAAATGTCCGTGTTCAGGTCTTCTGCCTAGTTTTTGATCGGATTGTTTATTGTTTTGCTATTGAGTTGTGTTTCTTTATATATTTTGGATACTAATCCCTTATCAGATGCATGATTTGCACATATTTTCCCCCACTTGATAGGTTTCTTTTTCATTTTGTTGATGGTTTCTTTTGCTTTGCAGAAGTTTTTTAATTTGATACAGTCCCCTTTGTTTATTTTTGCTGTTGCTATTTTTGCTCTTAATGTGAAATCCAAGACTGATGTCAAGGAGCTTACTGCTTATATTATCTTCTTTAAGTTTTATGGTTTTAGGTCTTATGTGAATGTAAGTCTTTAATCCATTTTGAGTTAATTTTTGTGTATGGTATAAGATAGTGTTCCATTTTCACTCTTTTGCATGTGGCTGTCCAGTTTTCCCCATGCTGTTTATTGAAGAGACTGTCCTTGACTACTGAGGTCTTGCCAAAGTTAAGGGCCAGTAGAAAGAGGCTCCCATAGGGCAAAGTTAAAACAATTTGAGCATCAGTAAGAACAATTGCAATGAATTGAAACACATAAAATAAGTTAGAATCCATGAGTTCACAGAGACACCCAAGAAATCTCATTGGTCTCACCTTTGATTAGTACAACACAACTAACTCATTCTAAAAACCAGTACATAAGGAAGCTTTCCCTGTATGAGCTGTATCTCAGGGTAACTAGTTACTTGTTAAGAGGGTAAGTTTCTTACCTCTTATAGAGGAATTCCAACTAAAACATGAAGAAAAGATAGAAGTACAATAGTATACCTTTAATGAAATTAGAGATCCAAGTAATGATCATCAGTGACTGGTTAACATCACAAAAGAGCCAACAAGAATTATGTACCTTCTGATCAAAGTACACAGCACCTAATCTTGTAAGAAAGCTGAAGTTGAATCAGTCAAGTGGGGTTGGAAGAACATGTTGAATGGCATCACAGGGATGCAATCATTACAGTGTAGGTGGTTACTGGACAAGTGGCACAGTTTCTAAACAAATAGCAAAGTTGGGGGAAAAGAGACAGGGAAACCTATAGTTTAAAAGAGACATATCAACCAATATAGGGTGTGGCCTTTATTGGTTCCTGACTAACAGTTCAGAAAGTTAAGAAACAATTGGGGAAATTTGAACATTCAAGTTTTTGCTATTAATTTTTTTAGATGTGATCGTGATATTGTTATTTTATAGAATAATCTTTTTAGAGGTATATACTGAAATGTTAGAGAAAATTACGATTTCTGGAATTTGCTTCAAAATAATCCAAGGGAAGATGGGGGAAAATACAATAAAAGCTATACTAAGTTGCTGAGTTGAACATTCAAAAATTGAAAAATAAAAGGATGTTAAGAATTTGAGTGAAACTACCAGTGTGGAAAGGCAAGAAATGGGAAGGCTTCATAGAAGGTAGACCAAGGATACCTAAGAAATGGGAAGGCAAGACTGAGAAAACAGCCACTGGAAAGGGGGACACAGACCAGGGAGGTATGACTTGAATTTAAGCAGTTAGACTGGTAGCTCCTCACCCAGGGAGTAAAGACTTGGGGCAGCGGTGATAGGGAGTGGGGAGTCCACATGATTTTAGGGGGTCTGTATGCCACTATAAAATGCAAAATTGGGAATATTATTTTTTCTGGGGAAATGGTGCATTGCTTTTACTAATTTCTTGAAGGACTCTTGTGACCAAAAAAGGGTAAAGAACCAGAGATTTCCTAAATGGGAAATCAATCTATCTTACCAGTCTAATTGCTTAAGAACTTATGATTTCGGTGGAACATTTTATTTTCCTGTTTCCTGTTATCTCAGAGTTGAGGCTTGTAATTATTAAGGCTGGTTCAGATACAGTCTTCTCTTCAGTGTGAAGATAGATTTCTGTTTCCTGACCTACTGCAGCAGAGATGGGTGTGCTGATGGTGCATTGTATGACGTTTAATCATACAAAATTGCTGGCATTTGACTGTTTTTGACCTACTGAAATGGTGTTTAGATGTTTTTTCCGTAACTGCTAAGTTATCTCCATGCTGTTCACAGACTGAGTAATGTAGGTCACATTATAGTCTTCTATCTAGGGCTTTCACTCATTTCATTGTACTTCTGAGACTAGAGGGCAGGAAAGAATACATAGGCCTTACAAAGCAGCCTTGGGACTGGAGAATGAAGTCACAATGGTGTTTGAAATAGTGAAGGGTCTTTGCTTGAAGCAGTTTATTTTAAAAATTTGTGTTGTCTCTTTGCTTCCATTCTGCTTTTCTCTTGACTGCTCCTTCTTGCTATAGAATCTCTAGTATAAATGTTATACTTAAGCTGCTCTCCCTTCTGAGTGAGGCAGACCGCACTCTTAAACTCAACACCAATTCCCACACCTCGTGGCCTTTCTCTTGCCTTCTGAAACAGCCTGCCCTGTCTATGGCGTATGTATCTTCTCTGAATAAATCTTTTACTAAAAAAAAAAGTTATACTTAAAATTAAGCCACACCCAAAGATTACTTATTAAAGGTATCTTAATAATGAAGACGTGGAACAAAGCATAGAATTGACATCTTGTTCTCCCTGTTGGTTGATGCACTGATAAAGACACAACACCTATGTGGTGTTCCTACCAATAATGACTGGACATAAGGAAATCATCAGACGAATCCAAACAAAGGGCCATTCTGTAAAACAAATGGCCTGTACCCTTCAAAAATGTCAAAATCATGAAAAGACAAAAAAGGCAAAGGAACTATTCTTAGTAAAAAGAACAGCTAAATGCCATGTGTAATCTTTGATTTGACCGTGGATGAAAAAGTTATTTAGGCAACGAGAAAAATGTTAACATAGACTATATATAATAGTATATCTGTGCTAAATTTCTTGATTTTAATAGTTGTGGGGAGAATGTTCTGTTCTTATGAGTGCTGAGATATTTAGGTTGAAGTGTCTTATGTTAAGAAAACAAATATATGTATGGAGAGGGAGTACATGAGTGTGAAAGTGCAGATGTTGCAAAATGCTAATTGAATCTTGGTGAAAGGTGTTTGTATGTGTCTAGACTTTCTAAGAATGGGTTAGAAATAAAAAGTTGAGGAAAAAAATCAACCCTACTTGGGCAAATAGCAACATAAATTTTTTTTAAGATCACATAGAAGATGAGTCAACATCAGAATTGGACTTTATACCTAGGAAGTTTAAAAGAAAGCTGCAAATTTATTCTGGTTACTCCTATTCCCCAGGATACCTCAGGCCACATTTTCAGTCCTCTAAACATTACTATTAATTTCCCCTTGAATTCTTTTTCTAATTAATATTTTTAAAAATCTTTAACCAGTTAAGTTCTAGATTCCAGGTTTGGTTTGTTGCCCCTAGTACTCTTGACAGATGAAGAGTACAATTTACACATAAACTTCAAAAATAAGACCTTTATCTTTAAAATGTAGAAACTAAACCAGAGTTTCGGAGTGGGAGAGATCGATTGATTTGACAAACAATTTGAGCGCTTATGTGCCAGGCATTTTTCTAGTAACTGGGAAACAGCAGTGAGCAAAAAAAAGTCTTTGGCCTCCTGAAACTTACATTCTGGTGGGTGTCTCAGTCCATTCTGGCTGCTGTAACAAAATAACAGACTAGGTATGTTATAAACAAAGTTTATTTCTTGCAGTTCTGAGGCTTATGTCTGAGATGGTGCCAGCATGGTCAAGTGAAGGCCCTCTTCCAGGTCACAGACTTCGTGTGTCCTCATGTGGCGAAAGGGGATCATGGATCTCTGGATCCTCTTTTGTAATGGCACTGCTCCCATTCATGAGGGCTCCATCCTCATGACCTACCACCTTCCAAAGGCCCTACCTCCTAACAGCATCACCTTAAGAGTTAGGATTTCAGCATATGGAATTGGGATGGGGGGGTGGTTGAACATTAAAAACTCAGACCATAGCAGTGGGGGGAGAACAAATTAGGTGGTTAATAATTGTTATGGAGGGGAGGGTAAGGATACGAAATGACAAGAACCTGACAGAGACAGCTGTTTTATGTTTCACATCCTTAGGAAAAAAATGAGGGATGAGTCAAGTGGAAATCTGGGGAAAGACTGTCCCAGCAATGTGGAAGTGTAGTTGGAAGGAGAAAGGTAGTGAAGCCTGTAGGCTTAGGGAAGAGCTTTGGGCAGGTAAAGTGATAATGACTGCTAACTGTTGTGGGAAAACACTGAAGTTGCAAGGGTGTAGTTTTTAACTGGGGAAGACTACTTGGGGGAATAATCCAAGTTTTCCTTTTCAAACCTATCAAGCATTTGTCACCACGAAAGGAAGAATGCACCTAAATTTAAATTCGGTTTTGCCTTTCAAGGCTGTGCTAAGTTTTATTGCTAGGTAACTGCTATGTATATTACACACGGGGCAGCTTGAGACAGTATCTGTGGGTGTCTACCCAAGTAGCTCTTCTTCCACCTTCCTAATAGAACCTATTTGTTCAGGGGATGCCTGGTTCCCTCCTCTCACTGATCTCAAGGATGAATCTTGAATGATATAAGCCAATAGTTCTTAACTGGGGTGCTTTAAATGCTTGAGGGGCTCAGTTATCATAATTGGTTAACACTAGAAGCATTTAGTGGGCAAGGGCCTACCAGAGATGCTAATTATCTTCCCCAGCATGCCCTAGAACAGTCCTTCATAAAGAATCACTGCACATCCCACAGGGTTCCCACCAAGTGTTCATGTGGCTGAAACTTCAGCCTAGCATTTTTCACATGAATCACAAGAAGTTTTTAAATGAGTGTTGACTACTTGTTTTCTAAAAATGTAATTATGTAAATAATCTCCCTAATTTCTAAGAGGTAAATTTAAAGAAATAAACTTTTAAGAAATAATGCTTAGTCACCTTTCTGGTTCTGAAGTTAGTGTGTGATACTTAAGAACCACATGAGAATTTATGACAAAGCAGCTCACTAATGATGAGAAAGCAGAAGTACAGAATCTGGGTTCCTGATAACGAGCCGCTGAAATCATACCTTAGGACTTAATACTAGACATGTTTCATCATAAGCCAATTCTGGTTAGACTTTTAGAGCACAAAGTGGCTTGAAAACATGAGGCCTGGTTTTCAACATTCCAAACCTAAGATGGGGCTAGAAAGGAAAAGAAAACCCTCCTGAACCAAACTTATCCTTAGTGATACTTATTAAATTTTGAATTTGTCTGTATTTTTAGCCAGTTAGAAAAATCCCACTTGACTCTAGGTCAGAAACTGGGAAATGTGATTCATGCCATTGTTCTGGAAGCTGAATCTCAGGGCTTCAATCCTTACCAACAAGAGATCAAGATGCTTTTCATATTTATTTATTTTTTAAAAAATCCAGAATGGATCAAAAAGAACAATCATTAAGGATACAGATACCAGACATAGGCCAAAGGGTAGCTAGAAAAGTATGCCATAGGAAAGTGGGAGCCTTTTGTTTTAAAAGCTAGACCTAACATAAATAGCAGCTAGTTTAGTTTTCCATTAATCTAGCTTACCCTGCCCTAACTCCCAACATGGCACAGTCCCTTGCAGGGACTCAGCTGAAGAATCCCTTATACACACAGGCTGGTACAGCAAGTACTCAGATAACTAGATGGATCTCATCCCACTGTGGTCTCATTCCAGGTCTATGCTTGACTACCTTCATTGTGTGTGAGATGGTTTCACCTCTTGAAAATATGGCTACTTCAGCACAGAACAAGGTTAAATCTTTCTAATGATCAATAAATCATCTTCCCCTCCATTTACATGCAGCTGAAAAATAGTGACAGGCTAGGAACAGAACACTGTGAACTTTGTACTGTTGGGATTGTCACTCATTAAATGATCACTAATGGTCACTAAATTTACATATTAAGGAAATTATATATAGAATACTGCAAAAACACAGTAAAAGTCTGAAGTTTGCCCATTTCTGCTCAGGAAATCCCTTCACTCCCAAGCATAACATGTTGTTCAACTCCAAAGTTTACTGCTGTTACTGTTTCTCCTCCTTTTGATTTTCCTTTTGTTCCCCAGTGCCAGAACTTCCAGAGCCTTCTCGCTCAGATGCCATCTGTAAGAAAACATGTGAGAGCCACTCATACAATGTTAAAGCTGACAGTTTGCTCTCTGATGCATTAAAAATCAAAGAGCCATATCCTGCCTATTCCACTCTCCCTCCCCTTTCCTTGTACACTGTTGGTAGTTTCAGAGATTCCTTCCCTTTGACCTCACCCTCCCAAAGCAGAGTAAAGAAAGCAGGAAGGATATTTCCAACTCCCACACTCCCACTTCTATAAATGGCTGTGCAGTAGCCATCAGTGACAATAATCCATAGCAGTTACATCAAGTTAGGAGCAAAATACTCATTGAGGAAGAACACCTTTGTACCTTTTTGTATGCCATTTCAAAGAGTTTCAATGACGCTTGCTGAAGGGAAGATGCTGCCTGCCTTATGTTTTCTCCTGTTTCACTATCTTTTCGAGCCAGGAGTTCCCTCATTTTGGAAATCTCTTCTTTTAGCTTGTTGCACTTAAAAACAAAACAAAGCCAGACTCACTTTATCTGGGTTTCTTTTTCCATAACACACAGCAAAACATTCAAAAATGTTTTTTTAAAAACTAAATTCCTATTAATACCCACACAGAAAAACAAATTTCACTGGCACTGGTAACATTGCCTCTCAACTTCTCGAGCTATTTTAAGAGTTTACCTCATCAGCCGGCAATTGGTCCTTGAATTCTTCCATCTTGGTTTCTGTGTCATGAATGATTCCTTCAGCCATATTAACTGCTTCAACTCGTTCCTAAGAGAATTTTAAAATGTAGTATGAAGGGGGAGGGTATAGCTCTGTGGTAGAGTGCATGCTTAGCATGCACGAATTCCTGGGTTCAATCCCCAGTACCTACATTAAAGTAAATAAATAAACCTAATTACCCTAGCAATGTAGTATGAATAAAGACTTCCAATCAACCGGTTGACTGAATGTCCTCAGTAGTATACATGGTAACATACTAAGTATACATAGTAACTCACTAATTTGCATAGTTACAGAGTAAAAACAGCAAGAGGGAGAAATCACTGTCTGGGATGTCTTTTAAAGGACTTTAGATTCTGTAACATAAAAATTTTGATATGGGAAGACTGAGAATAAGTAAGATAGAATTCCACACTTAAGTGAGCCAGGTAATCACCTTCTTTCGCCGGTCTTCCTCAGCATACTTCTCTGCATTTTTAACCATATTTTCAATATCATCTTTGCTTAAACCACCAGAAGACTGGATCACAACTGTAGTGAAAAGAAGACACCTCATTATTTCCCAGGTAAAATTATATACCTCCTCCTCTTCTTAAGAAAAAAAATCCTCCTGCTCAGGGTAGCCAATTTTGATAATGATTATGAAGAGGAATATCCTGTTGTCCTATAATAAGGGGAAGGAAACCAAGAGCCTGAAATATACAAAGACCAATTGTCCTGCCTACCAAAACTTCAGCAGTCGAGAGGCTTGGTGCTTGCCTGTTTTGGGGAACAAACACACTTGTTAATATGACTCATAACCTAGGAGAAAGGGGGCAAGAGGACTCATCCTCCTCCCCTGAGGCTAGGGGAAAGAGATGCACAACAAAAGGGTCTAACTGCCCACAGAGAGGAACTCTGAAGTCCCTCACCTCACTCTTACAGTCCGATAAATAAGACCACTTACTCTGCTGCTCGCGTCCTGTACCCTTATCTTTGGCAGAAACATGCACAATCCCATTGGCATCAATGTCAAATGTAACTTCAATCTGAGGGACTCCACGAGGGGCTGGAGGAATTCCAATCTAGGATAAATACCAGAGTAAGCTCTTCTCACAAAGGGGTCCAGTGCTCCATTTCCAAAACCTATATGGTCTTCTGGGGAACAAATTACTTGGGAAGGAACAAGTGAAACCTTCACTTAATTAAATGTACAAAAACACAAGTTTGTAAGTGAGGGCAGTAGTTTCATTGCTGCCTGAAATAAACAGAACTCATACCAGTGAAGGTTGACTATATAGCAAGTAACCATAATGGCTGCATGTACCGGAGGAGACAGAGTGAGAGCAAACCTCTCTATCGTTGTTCATCTTACCAAGAAGCAACAAGCAATGCTGACAGAAACCAGTAACATCATCAAATGTCTTTAAAAGTAGTAATGAGAAATTTCTTCAAATAAGCACTGTTTATGAACTATGTTAAGACAGCTTTGTCTATCAGTAGTTTATGGTAATGTTAGGAAATGGAGTAATCTAACTTTACTATGAAAAGAATGAGAAGCATAATCAGGACTCCTAATACCTACCAAAGTAAACTGTCCAAGAAGTTTGTTGTCTCCAGCCATCTCTCTCTCACCCTGACACACTTTAATCTCCACTTGAGTCTGTCCATCAGCAGCTGTAGAAAACACCTAGGGAGAAGGAAACTTCCTGAGTTGGCAGCCTGATTAAACTACTCTCCGTTGCAAAGTGCAAACCAAAGGAAGAAATTCACATCCCGACTATGGAAGAGTGCTAATGTACACCATGTTCAGAACAAAGGCTTAATGTCTTTACAGAGGACAGGAGTAGGATTAGCACAGCCAGAGGGCATACAATAGCTATTGTTTCAGCTAAGCAGATGCATTGTACAAAGATGCAGCATTAGCACAGAAGGCCTCAAGAGAAGAAGCTATAAAAAGATGTTGAAATATGCTCATCCAGGGAAATGGGTCAGAGACAGGACATGTATTTTGGGCTCACAGTAACGAAATAGCCATACTTTTCTTCAGAATGGCAATATATCATTGCACCAACATAGCAATAACTATAATTGGGGGGGGATGTAAAAATTGGGAAAGTTAGGAAATAATTCTTAATCCAAGGCCAAGCTATTTTCCAAATACCACTAGCCTGGTATCTCAGAACTCCTATCATTCACTAGGAAGACAAGCATACTCCCCTAGGTCTCAGCCAAGCCATTCTTTTCACTGCCTTTGAGAACAATCAGGAATTTAGTCTCAAATGATGAGGCTCTTTTTGGCAAATCATTACAATCCTGTGAAGGAGATACTATTGGGAAAGCTCACAGAAGTGGCTGTGATCACGTCACTCACAGAACCAAGTGTATCTGTGACGAGGTAAGGAGGGGCAACTCTTACCTGGCTCTTCTTAGTTGGAATAGTGGTGTTCCTGTTAATAAGTTTGGTGAAGACACCTCCCAGAGTCTCAATACCCAGAGACAAGGGAGTGACATCTAGGAGCAGCACATCTGTGACATCACCAGCCAGAACTCCTCCCTGAATGGCTGCTCCAATGGCCACAGCCTCATCAGGATTGACAGCTTTACTTGGGGCTCGGCCAAAGAGATCCTGCACAGTCTGCTGAACCTGAGCACCAAGAAAAAAGAATTTTGTCACCCACTACTTAGAGCAATTGCCTGAGAAGGGAGGAACAGCAGATGTGTCCCAAGATCCCACCAAATCTCAGGACAGGTTGCTTCAGATCCAGTGTTTACTCAAATTACTATTTTGTAGTTGATTTCTTGTCAATGAGTTAAGTACATCGTGTGGGTAACATACTTAACTAGTATCTCATTTATAATCCTTTTAAATTTGGGAACAATTGGTATAAGTTTTGTTATCTGGTTTCCCAAACAGTGCTCTAAATTAGAAATAGGAGGTACAAGGCAAGGGAACTTAAATTCTTATGGTTCAGGTACTTTACTACATATCAACTAAAAATCAACTTAAAAGAAGCAGTATTAATTCCATAATTCAATACTGGTGCTAATGTGGTACATTTCCCCTCCTGCTTATTTCCCTAGTGCTAGGAAAAGGTGCTATTTGAATAACACCTAGGTTAATTGTTAACATAAAGATATCTGCCTGATTCAAAGCTTCTCTTTTTTACTCTAGATTTATTGTATATAAGTACTCCAGAGCAAGATTGTAAAAATCAAGGCCCAAGACAACTCTATTCAACCTATGAAGAATTATGCCTTCAACAAGTACTGTGCTCAGTCATTAGTTTTCCACACACCTGTCTTTTCAGAATGATGTGTTGATAAAATGCATCACTGCACAAATTTTTGTTGAAGAGATGCAATTAGAAACCCCACACACTGTGCTGCAAAACATAGGTCCAAAACTGCCACCAGAGAATAGTTAGTACCAAGGTGTTAAGATGTCTGACCTTAAACTTTCATTCCTAAAAACTCTGTACAACTAAAGTTCAGGATCCTCCCTGCTACCACCCCAAAGACATTCTCCCCTTCCTAATCCTTTTTAAAAACACCCTTTAAGAACTCTTTAGCGAAGACACAAATTCATCCCCCTTTCAGGTCAGCGTGACAGAAAGGCCACATATTCATGACCCTACACAACATAAGCCATATGCTGTGTTTTAAGAAATCATGTGTTGATCCTCTCTGCTCTCCATGCCAAGAATTCCACGGGTCCATACCTTGGGCATCCTAGTCATGCCACCAACAAGAATTACTTCTCCTATATCACTCTTGCTCACTTCTGCATCTTGCATGGCTTTCTGGCATGGGGCAATGGTCCTTTTAATTAGATCAGTTACAATCCCCTCAAACTGCGCCCGGGTCAGCTTCATATTCAAATGTTTGGGTCCAGAAGCATCCATTGTAAGGTATGGCAAGTTAATGTCAGTCTGCAAAGGAAGCAGGGAGACAAATAGTTAAGTTTCATCATTCCCTTCAATGAAAGACTACACTCTAGGAAAGGAAGGCTTTGAAAGTGACAGGGAGGGTCTGACACACTAAATCAATGGCTACCAAAGACAGTGACTAAGATTCAACCTCTTATATTCCCAGAAGTTAATACTATAGAATCTGTTATTAACAATAAAGAACGGAATAGAGAAGCAGGAAAAATCCTCCATTTAGGAGGTGAAGAACTGTCTTGCCACTACACACACATTAAGAACCACACTACTGTGTTCTTTAACCAAGTTAAAAACACTCCATGTACATGAAGAAAAATATCAAAGGTATGCTCTGAACCAAATAATGTGCCACCAAACCAGGGCTTTGTAAGTTTCAGAAGATGGTTAAGAAAGGTGCAACAAAAAAACTTAAGAAATACAAGGACCGACTACTCCTATCACATCGACAGAGAGCAACTAACACTTCTACAGTCACACCATATTAACATCTAGTATTTAATAAACCACAAATCCAAGTAAGGCATGGATTAGGACTATTCAGACTAACAAAACTCACTACTACACATCACAAACATACTTGCATTTTTCTCTAAAATTAATAACTATATGCTTTATATATGCAGACATCCAAGATTTATATAAAAGGTTGCAGATATAAAGACACTAAGTTCTTAGGGATGAGAATAAATACACAAAGCTGGGGGAAAAAATGCAGAAACAGGTGTCCCAGAGTTGAGCCCCCTGAAAGAGAATTACCTTATGCCACCCCTCTAACTTCACATCAAATCAAGGCAAATGGAATAAAGACTGAGGGGAACAAGTCCTTAAACCACGTTTCTTCAGGTGAGGTGCCCTGGACATTTAAATGCTTAATATTGAGAGTTAACACACTTTCTGTAGAAAGTATTATTGGACATAGTTTCAAGAACGACACTGACAATCTCCTCTTTCTTCACACAATGTTAACAAACCAAATCAGAAAATAAATTTACCTACATCAATGGAATTCAAAAGAACTTTCTGTGGCAACGGGAATCTTCTCTATACATGCTGTTCAAGCCAGCAGCAACTAGCCACATATGGCTGAGTACTTGAAATATAGCTAGTGTAACTGAAGAATGGAATTTTTAAAATTCTTAATTCTAACACCCACATGTGGTTACTGTATTAGTGCAGTTTCATACACAAGTTAGTGACAAACTGAAAAACTCCAGGACTCTCCACCCTCTAAAGCAAGTTCATCATGAAGTTTTGTCCCTCCCCTCTCTCAAATCTAATGTATCTTACTACTACACTGTAGTCCAAGTTCTTCCTCTCTCACCACCAGGTGTGCTGCAATATACATTAGCTTCCCAACGTTTTCCCACACCCAGACTGCCACAGCGCTGCCCCATGCCCAATTCTCTACTCCACCTCAGTGTGCTTCCCCAAATATGACCATGTTACTGCCCCTACCTTAAAAATTTTCAGTGGTTTGTACCCACCTCAGGAAAGACACAAAATCCCTAATCTATAAAGCCTCTAGCCTCATCTTCTATGCCTCTCCTGCTCATCAGCCACACTGATACTTTCTCACATCCTCACCCAAAACCTCATACTTAATTTGACCCTTTACCTTTGCCCAATCAACTCACTTTTCAGAGGCTATCCTTATTTCGTCAAACACCTCTGTGAGTTTCCTGTTTTAATGATAAACTTTGCCCCTTTTTAAAACACCACATTAATAATTTACATTAGGAGTACTACTTTCTATTTATTACGTTATCATAAGCATGTTATATGTATTAATTTACTAATCCTCACAACTCTAAGGGAGAAAGTAGCACTAATTATCCTCATTTTACGGACAAGAAAACAAACAGAAATGTTAAGTAATTCATCCAAGGTCGCCCAGCTAATAAGTAATGAAACAGAAACTTAATCTGTAGGAGTCTGCCTGCAGAGTCCGTCTTAACCTCTACATTACTTCTGATACTTATTAAATATTCTAATTAACATCCACCTCCCTAAACCATACTGTAAACTCCACAAGGGTAATAAGTGCTTCTAGAAATTTAACCTACAGACTTACAATCACACATGCACAAATGTCAACGTACAAAGATGCTCAATATACCTTACTGTAATAGCAAAATGCTGGAAAACCATCCAAAATGCCTATCCAAAGGATACAGCCACAGTAAAACCAACCAACCTCCCACTCCAAAACCTGTCAATTATAAGCCATCCTCTGGCAATGCCATGTGTTTCAATCCCAACCATCGTGTTGCAAAGTTCTGACAGCAGGGACAAGGCAATACCCAACAACTTCATGGATGGCCCTGTACAACTTTGTCATTCCTCATAGCTACTTAAAAAAAAAAAGTTTGACTAAAGGTCACCCACCTTACCCAGAGACAGCTGCTACAAACACCCCTTCCATTCCCAGAGTGGGTGATCAAACAAACAACTAAAATAGCCACAGGCTGCTTTCCTGCTGCCACCTAAGAACTTAGAATTAGATCTCCTGCCTTCCATCTTGTTATGTCCCTGGATCTGGACCTAACATATTATTGTTTTTAGTGATTAATGCAAAGTGAAGCTTAATCTCTCAAAACTGGAGCAACATAGCTGACACCTTAAACAGATTCTGAGCAAATCTGATGCTCACAGAAAACATGTACAAATACATATACCCCAGCCTTCAGCCAGGTTTCATAGCTCACTTTCTAGACTGATGATGCAAATAATTAAATAAAAGACAATTAAAAACATCAAAATACAAAAACCCCAATTAAAAAACAGATAGAAGAACTGAATAGACATTTTCTAAAGAAGAAATGTAGACTGTTAAAACCAATACCTTTAAATTAAGGCAAATAAGTGTATTCAGTGTCATTCAGGTCTCAATAAAATTATTTGGCACCAGTATACATAACCTCTGATTTGGGTGCTTAACAAATTTCAGTTCATCCATAAAAAAACATAATGCCCATTTACTAATGGAAAAGCTTTTTATACCAAGCAGAAAACGGTTAAAAAAAAAACAAACAACCAAAATCCTGATATACCAATTAGAATACGCTATTCAAGTAAACTCAGGATGAAAAGATCCACCAACACTGCTGGAATTTGTCCACTCTCACCTGCACAGATGAAGAGAGTTCACACTTGGCCTTCTCAGCGGCTTCCCGAACCCTCTGAAGGGCCATGTTATCTTTGGTCAAATCAACCCCTGTCTACCAAGTGAAGACACAGTATTAGTGCATGAGATAATGAATACTGAATTCCAATGATAAGCTGTAACAAGACAAAATAGACCCATACCTTTATAAGAAACCAGAAATTACTTATTACCCTTTAAAATCTATGGGGAAAAGAAGACCTATTCTGCAAAAGCTATCTGTGTCTGGAGTCAGACAGCTGAACTGTTCTCAGTTCTTTCCAATTATGGAAATCCTATGAAGTGCAGCTTCCACAGAATTCTAGCTCAAAGAAAGGAGTTCCCACAGTTCGTTTTCCAATATACATATGCCCCGCTTTTTGAAAAGTTCACTTTACACCACTTTACTTTTATAAAAGATCTACACTAGTTACCTGATTTCACTAACCAAATGAAACTCGAAAAGGATTCTCACTTTTATAAAAAAGGCAAAAAGCACAAAATAGTATTCAGCATTTGCTTTGCAGTTAGCAGTTACAGAGGCAAAGCACATGCCGAGAGCAGCACCACCAAGCTCCTTCCCCAGAAACTACACTCATCATCTGAGCATCAAGCCACCAAAGCTTTGAACTGCCAACACAAGCATTTATTCTGTGCATCTATTAACAAAATATGTCTTAAGAGAATTGCTTGTTTCATAAGAACACTCCACTTTCAGATAGTGGGGGAAACCTGTACAGTCATCCCGCAGTATCTCCAAAGGATTGGTTCCAACACCTCACTTCCAATGTAGATACCCAATATCCAAAAATGCTCAAGTCCTTTGTTATAATACGCCATATTACTACTGAACACCAAGTACTATATCCTTTTAATCTGTTGTTTGTTCCCAATTTGAAGCTATAATAACCAGAACAGTTCAGTGCACACATGAAACTGGAACACATTTTCAGTGGTCTTTTCAATGCTCAATTAAGGGTAAAAAAATCATAAAGCAAACAGCAATCTGAACAAATTCTCAGTATCCCAATGTCTACATATTAACCACAGTGGTAACTAACCTCTCTTTTGAACTCCTTTACAATGTGACGTAGCAAGGCCTGGTCAAAGTCTTCACCACCTAAGAAAGTGTCTCCATTGGTGGACTTCACCTCAAATACTCCTTTTTGAATTTCCAGTATGGAAATATCAAAAGTTCCACCACCTAGATCATACACAGCAATGCTAGAAAGAAAAAAAAAAAAAGGCCTTCAAGAACAAAATCCATCACAGGGTCTAAGTTTCAATAACTAATATAACATAACCTTGGCTATTTCCCGCCCTGGGTATAATTATGAAAGTTGATAACTACGTAAGTGACATATATTTTAACATGTAGCCCTAACAGCAACATATAAAACACACATATAGTTGAAATGAAATGAATTCAACTTTTAAGAGCAAAAACTACTCTTTCGGATGAATACTTGTCAACAGGCTTACCAAGGGGGGAAAAATGATCATATCCAGTACTTTAAAAAAACAAAAAACCAAAAACAACAAAGGAACAATCTTGAAATGAATAGAAAAAAAGACCACAAAAGTCTTAAAGAAGGTCAAGGCATTTTTAGTCTAAGGATAAGGCTCAATCACTAAGAAATCAAAATGATGATTTAGGCTAAGTTTCAAGTGTTCATGAACCAATTCAGAACTCAATTTCACAAATCTAGGTAGAATTTACCACACCAACTTACATTTTGTCTTCTGATTTGTCCAGACCATAGGCCAAAGCAGCAGCTGTGGGTTCATTTATTACCCGAAGCACATTCAGTCCAGATATCTGGCCAGCATCCTTAGTGGCCTAAAGAAAAAGAAAAAAGCATTTTCCACCCTTTTATCCCAATACCATTAACTTCCTGAATAAGAATGGTAACTGAACTCACCTGTCTCTGAGAGTCATTGAAATAAGCTGGAACTGTGATCACAGCATTTTTTGCTGTATGCCCCAAGTAATTTTCTGGAAAAGAACCAAAGAATACAATTTAATCATGAGAATCTGTCAGATGAAAAAGGCTACAATTATTAATGTAACCTAACAACAGTGTCATCCTCTTCAAGTCAAACAGCACCCATTAGCCTTTTTAGAATTAGATCTAACATGTAGAGACATCGTGGGAAATACTCCCATTTTAAAGGCAATGGTTGAAAACCCAAGATCTCACCTTTAACATGTTAGTTAAGGTTCACCAGCTACAATGATCTACTTGTAAATTTAAAAGAGCCACTAGTTTCTTAAATGGGAAGTTCTAAGTGTCACCTAGTCTTTTAGTTTCCCTCTGGAAAAAAGAGCAAGCAAGCCACCATTAGGAAAACTGGGGAGAGAGATTTAATTTGCAGGGAAAAGCATAAAGAGTAACAAAGTTTTGCCATTCCTAAGTCTTCTGCATAAAAGCCACAAGAGACTCATCCAAGAGATACTGGAGTACAGAAGTGAGTGATCTCAGAGGAAACATCCAGTCCTTTGAACTTTCACATATATGAACTAAACTTTCTCACCTGCAGTCTCTTTCATCTTCATCAACACAAATGCTCCAATCTGACTTGGGGAATAGAGTTTTCCATGAGCTTCAACCCAGGCATCACCATTAGAGGCACGGACAATTTTAAAAGGAACATTTTTACTGAAAGACACAAAAGTTATGTTTGAGAAAATGTGCCAGCATGACCTACTGTTAGGTTACCATACACCATGAAATCCCATCTTCCACCCCAAGAGAGCCCATGGCCAACAAATGAGAACTTCAGGAATTCACTTAATGAAAACTTTTAGAAAGAAATAATTAACACGTAAAAACATCCTGATGAAACCTGAACACTTTACTTCTCACCAAAGATTTATGCAGCTGCTCTAGAAAAAGATTACAGAGATACCATGTGACCCAGCAATTCCATTACCAGTATCTACCCAAGAGAAATGAAAACGTATGTTCATGCGGAAACCTGTACACAAATGTTTATAGTACCATTATTTATAAACAGCCAAAAAGTGGAAACAACCCAAATGGCCATTAATATATGGGCGAACAAAATGCACTGTGTATGCATACAATGGAAGATTATTTGGCCATAAAAAGGAATGAAATACCTATACATGCTACAACATGGATAAATCTTGAAAACATACCTGATCAGCACACAATGGAGCCTATGCCATTATCTGCCTTATGTGTTTAACATCAATTATCATGGTCTAGGAATGATTAACCAAATCTTCATTTATCATGTCACACATAGCAAAGACCTAATCTGTGAAGGCAGAATTGAGATTTCTTGAGGATGACCCTTTTAGCAGGGGCAAGGCCTGCCCCAGGGATCCTGCTGGTAAGATTCTTCTGTGTAGCCTTTGGAAATAAATACATTTTTGTTATTACTCACATGTCCTTCTGTACTTCAGGGTCATCATATCGCCGGCCAATAAGACGCTTGGTAGCATAGAAAGTGTTGTTTGGGTTGGTGACAGCCTGTCGCTTGGCTGGCATGCCAACAAGTCGCTCACCATCTGCCGTAAAGGCCACAACTGAAGGGGTGGTTCTGGCACCTTCAGCATTCTCTAGCACCTAAAACTCCCAAAGACAAAATGAGGTTCCAGTCACCATCAGCGTCTCTGTACCAATCATTAAGACACAAAATAGTCACTTAAGAACAGTACTTCATGGGCATGCTTTTCTGCTCTGTGAATGCTGATACAGCAAGCAAGTACCACTGGAGACTGAAACAACTTGTAACTAAGAACCACCACCAAAAAACAGGATCAATAAATATAAATCAAATATTTCACACTCAGTGTTGGGACAAGGTAATCTTTCCTTTCATGTGGAGAATCAAATCTACTTTTAATTTTTTTTTTGTTAAGGCGCAAGTTTCAGGAATTAAAAAGAAACTGCCGAGAAGCAATTCAAAAATACAAGTGCTACAAAGTCTTGAGAAGAATTAGTTGTGAATAAAGGTTTTAGGAACAAAGGAGGCTTCAGAAGGAAAAGCCTCTACCACAGCAGGAAGTCAACAATATGCTTTACTTAGGATGCAGCCCAGGCATTATTTGGAGTTCCACTTGCTTCTAGACTGCTCCTGCACCTCCAGCCTTGGTTAAACTGACTTACAAAAATGCACGACTTTAATTATACAAGTAATCAACAGTACACATCCTTCCAATGCGTCCTGATGGTAATTTAGTAGTCTTATCACTACACTAGGACACACTTAAATTTTGCAAAGTCAAATACATTCGAATATCAGCAGCATACAATTAAGCACAAAGATCCTTAGGAATCATCACAAGAGTCTTAAGAATTTAAAAGCAGCTCTTAAAATGTCCTTTACCTACTAGCTACCACTATGTGATCCAGAACTTCCAATCATACTCACCTTTGCTTGTTTACCTTCCATAACTGCCACACAGGAGTTGGTAGTACCCAAATCAATACCAACAACTGCTCCCTTGATTGCTTCTGATCTGTAAGACATTTAAAATGCTAAGATTATTGTTACCCTTATAGAATTTACCAAAATGCTTGTAGAGATACTTAATACACTTACGCATAGTCCCGCCTTGAAACAATTCTAAATGCCTCATGACTAAAGCCATTCCAGCCATCCTTTGGGGAAAAAAAAAAATTGCATCAGCCATCAACCACATATGAAAGCTTGGGCTTGTTTTTTAATCATTCTTCAGAACACATGAAAGTTTGACTTTCATTCACTTAACCAAGCAGCTCCATGTATAAAGTATTTCATGTATAATAGGTATTGTAATAACAAGTTTAATAAGGTATAAATTTTCCAAGTAAGTCAGATAAAATTAAGTAGATATAAAATTGTCCTGAATTACATTACCAAAAGGTCCCTCAACGTTGGCACTATTGATTTCAAAAAAATCTTCGCTGGGACATAGGCTGTTCTGTACACCTTAGGATATTTAGCAGCAGGTATTTATCCTGGGTCTTTACAACTAGAATCTAGTAGTAATAGGACTACCCAGATTGTGACAACCAAAATTACCTCGACATTACCAAATATCCCTGGGGGAAGCCAAAAAGCGTTACAAGATATTACTCAACTTAATTATCAGGAGCATTGTCCATCTAAGCCCCAAACATGTGAGTTGCAGGCAGCAATGTAAATTACCCAGACACTTCCCCCAATCTCGCCAAGCAACTACTTTAAGGAGAGTAGAATTAGAAATCCCGTGGAGTAAATACAGGGAAAAAAAATTGTCAGGAACGACCTCCAATCAGAATAAAAGACCCTTGTTACATCCTCGCCTCAGGCTACTTCCAAGCTTCCTTTACCCAACCTGAGTGCAAGGAGACACAATTACTATTCCTTCAAAACGTATGTTTTTGTTCTTACACCATAATGAGCAACCAGTCTGTGGCCTTTTCGTGATTTGCTTTTTTTTCTGAAATAACGAAGGACAATCTTATACTAAAGATTCTAGGGAATTAACTAGTCAAATGTTCCTAAGCAAAAAAAATCACACTTTGATTTTCAATTAATTGTTTAAGTGTTTTTCCTTCCTTCATTACATCAAAGCAGCGGAGTCCTTCCACACTCTATTTTACAGAGACTAATCGTCCCTCTATTTATAGGTGAAGATAAAAACTAGAGCAGCGGTTCCCTCCAGATTACGTCTTTCGCCCTCAAGACCAAAGCTGTCTCATTAGTCACAAAAGAACTGTCAGGACCACTAATTGCTACTTCAAGGAATAAAACTCGCAAAGGGCGTGACTCAGCAGGACCAGATACACGGGGAAAAAACCATCAACAAGGCCTTCAACCGGCAGCATTGATAACTGCAGGTCCGTTATTTCCCATCTCTCCTCGTCTGCTCCGGAGGATTTTGACCCCAAAGGCCGCGGCCTGCCACAGAGTCCCAAGGCCGTAAGCCCCTTGGGGAAGGCCGGGCAGTTCTTTACCTGGTGGCGAGCGGCCGTGGGGCCCCGGGAGGCTGCGGCGCCGACGAGACGGGCTGCTGCGGCTCGGCTCGCGCTTATCATGGCTG
Source organism: Vicugna pacos (assembly GCF_048564905.1). Taxonomy (NCBI): domain Eukaryota; kingdom Metazoa; phylum Chordata; class Mammalia; order Artiodactyla; family Camelidae; genus Vicugna; species Vicugna pacos. Next base: position 23,977,734 of record NC_132989.1, on the reverse strand, counting down.
CTAAATGGTGGAAGTACGAGGCAACAAGCGGGCGCTCGTAGGGCCAGGAGTTGCGCGGAGCAGTGGTGTTAGCGATTCTGGAAACCTCCAACCACGTGGGGTGGGGGGCGGGGATTGATCGTTGTGCCTGGAAGCCCTCTCTTCCGCTGAGGCGTCGCCCGCGCTGCCTGATCAAAGAATACTTGAACGCCGCTCCCAGAGTAAGGGTGTATAGCTAATATGCTTTGTAGCATGATGGTTGGAAAAAGCGTGTCCTTCCTTGCCGGCTGGGGCAGGTCTGGGCTCAGAGAGAGAGGAGTGGGGGTAAGAGAGGTATAAGGCAAAACCTTGGACAACCCCGGTCCTCGCAGACAGGAAAGACTCAAGGTCACACGGGATAAATTGCGAAAGGATTACAGTCTCCTTGCGTCAGTTACGTGAGAGGAGGGGTCTGTTGCGCCTGCGCAACTGGCATCCTGCTAAGGGCCTGGAGCGCATGTGCTTAAGGAGTGACGAAAAACAGGGGTGGAGTCTAACTACAGCAGTCATAGGACGCTCCAGCTCACGTGAGTTTGGCCTGAGCCTTGCCCAGGGCGAGCTGGGGCGCGTGCACGCTCCGCGTGAGTTCACGTTTTCTTCCTCAGGGAGGGCGCCATCTTGTCTTGGGCCTTTGTTCTGTGTAAATCTCGTTTAACAGCCTTCATTGCTCGGACTCTTCCTTTGTTCGTTTTTGGCTGCCAGTTGATGTAGTATCTTGAAATACACCAGCATATGCAGATCTTAGCCAAATTCTTACTGTGTTCTACAGTAGGGACCCCAGGTTTTGAACTACTAAAGCAGCCTTTCTTTCACAGAGCTGTAGATCCTGACAGGCCAATTACCGTACCATCAAGACAAAAACAAAAAAACAGAAAAACAAACCTGAGTTCAGGATGTTTTTTGCCTGGCTTTGCTGGGCCTCACTGATCCTCAGGCCCATCTCAAAACCTTGTGCTGGTTGCTACAAGAGGGTGTGGGTCCTGTAACAAGATGTCAGTGACTACTCAGCTGTGACCAGTTTCCAGTTGGTAAGTGATACGGAACAAAAGTTCGTGTGCTGGACACAGTGAGGCCAAACAAAGGGAAAGATCGGAGTTTGGAAAACAGGTTTATTGCAGGGCCAAGGAAGAATGGTTGGCTCCTGCTGGAGTAACCTGAACTACCCTAATGGTTTTAGGGGAAGAGTTTGTGGGTGTTTTTTTTTGTTTTTTTTTTTTAAGTGGAGGTATTGGCAGTTGAACTCACAACCTTGTGCACAGTTTCTACCACTGATCATGCCAACCCTGCAGGGGTAAGGGTTTTTTATAGGCAAAATTTGGGGTGAGTGCTGCTGGATGTGTGGCTTTCTTCTGATTGGTTAGTGGTGAGAACAGGGTGGTGCTTCAAGAATCTTTTGTGCAGCCTGAAGTTACCATCCTCCACCTGGATGGAGGGGCCTTGGTTCTTGCAGAACTCAAAGGTATTGTTATGTATGTTCCTAAAGGAGGAATCGGGACACTGCCCCAAGGACACACTTGTTTCTTGACTTCCTCCATTGTTTCTGCATTCCCTCCCTTCCCTGATCAGCAACTCTTTATCTGTCCTTTGGAACTCAGGGAAGGCCAGGCAGGCTGAATGAAACCTATTTCCTACAGACAAAAAAAGGTGATTGAGAAAAGATTTGTACCTTGGGGGGGGGGGGGCGGGAACAAGGTTCTGCTCGGTTTCGTAGGGAAAGATAGAATTAATTCATTGATTCGACGAATACATCCTGGAATGCCTTGATTTTAAAAATGAAGTAATTTGTCCTTTAAGTTTTGAAATCCTGTTCCAAAAAAGAAAGATGCTCTACACAAGCATCACTGCCACTGTGTGAGGAATTGTGAAGGAAATACTGGGGGAAGTCTGGGAGGGAGAGAAGGTAACTGAAGGGTTTACATTGTGAAGGGAGTGGAAGTGGGAGTGTTACTGAAAGATCCCGCCAACCCCCACTCCTCTGCCTGTCCCTGATGAGCCAAACTGAAACTCACAGGATTTTAGAGCATAGAAGAAAAGAGACAGGTTTATTACTTTGCTGGGCAAAGGGGACTTGCAGCAGGTTAGTGCCTTTAAACTGAACCTATCTAGTGGAAGGGGCAGGGTGATTATATAGTCATAGCTTAAACAATAAAGCATGATAACGATTAGCAGAATTATTTCCTTCTCATAAGACTCAGAGTGGCAACATGGTTACCAATTTTGTAGAGGCTAGTAGTTGTCACTCTTTTGATCTCTTTGTCTTATAAGCACCCAAGGCATGATCTTCTTGATAATTCAGGCTATTTTGTAAGGTTACAGTTCCATGACCTTCCTGGAGAACAACTCAGGAATCAAGTATGATTATTGCTTTTGATTACTGGAATAAAGCAGAAACAGTAAAATTAATAGCTTCATTTTAACAATGGGCCTGGAGCTGAAAACAACAACCGGTCAGTCAGGTTAGTTAGCCAGTTTAAGAGCAAACATAAGAATAAACCATCTGTTAGCCTAAGTGTGGCCATTTATTAGTTCTTCTTTAGGAGTGAAAAAATAAACAAAAGTGAAACAAATGTTGGTTATATATTATACAGATCCAAAAAAAAGTACCTCCATATTCTCGTTTGTTAGCTATTATTATATTATCCTCACTAGTCTACTTAACACTCATTTCTCTTATTTTCTTCATTCCCTCAGAGGTACTTTCCTGATGCCATCAAAGTTACAAGCTAATGACCCATATTTTTAAGAGCTGTATGTTCCAAAACAATATACTGGTGCTAATAAAGAACGTTGAGAGGAATGATAAATAGTATTAAACATTGAAGCAAAATAGAAATTGAAAACTTTATATCTCTATGTGACATATGATAAGGAGGGCAAGTAGAGTAATTGGAATAACTGTATTCTCCTCACCTCTCTCTTTACTCACGTGGTTCTCCTAAGAATTTGCTTTTTTTCCTTCTTGTTGCATACACTTAAAGAGCCACAAATTGTTACTCAAACGAATCCCGGGATCAAACTGTGTTAGCTGAAGAATGTCTGAGATCGTGATTTTGGGGATATATGTATGACTGAGGTTCCTGGTAGTTTCCCCAAGAGCCTGGCAAATACTCACCATGACCACAAGGGGGCTGTGGTAGCTCTAGACTCCAGTCTAAGCAGGAGCCTGAGACTGGGACTGTAAGTGTAGTATTTGCCAGTGTGGAGGGCAGCCTTCTGGACTGCTTTGCAAATTAACATGGGCTGCAGCCTGAAGACTTGAAGAAATGAGCTTGAGTCTAAAATGAAATAGGGTGCAATTCTTCATCATACAACACAGCACTGTATTTCATTTCTCTGTTTCTTTCCAGTGTCATACTAGAAAGTGAAGGGAGTTGGTACGTAATTTTCATGGGTAATATTTACCAGGCAGAATAGGTATTGAACGAATATTTAACTCCCAGCCATTAATAGGGATAGTAATTAGATGGCAATTACTAATAGTTGTCAAATGTTTACTTTTGGACAAATAATGCCACGCTATCCTAAATGCTTTATATACATTATCTAAAGGAATGCTTACCAATAATGATCTTAAGAAAATTATACTATTGGTGTTCCCATTTTGCAGATGTAGAAATTGAGGCTTAGAGTGGTCAAGTATGTTATATGAGTCACATAGCAATTGAATGAATGATTAAGCCAGAATTTGAAGCCAGACTGTCTGACTCCAGAACCTATACTGCTAACCACCACACTCCACTGTCTCATAAAAACACTGGGTCTGATCTTTTATCTCAACATAAAAGGTGAGTTTTATAATACTGGCCTAATCTATTATTAACAACAGTTATTTTAAGCAATGGAATACAAAAGTTAGAAAAAATTTTTAATGTGGTTTAGGTTCTAGGACAGCTGTAAAGAAAGTTCTATCTGTAATAGAACTCATAGGATCAAGTTTATATTTTTAAAGCAGTCTCTTTAAACTGGTGACTCAGATGACGTTTTATTCAGTCTTCCCAAAGATGAATATCATACTGTGACACCTTCCGTCATCATGAAATAAAAATGTGGCATACTGCAGGGATTTGTCATTTTTATTCTCCTTGGAATTTTTCATGTACCTGCAGCAGATTTCAGGAGACAGTTCCCACTTTTCCATTTTGGTGTTAGTTATACTGTACTGGAGTACATTACACGGTGTCACTCCACTCAACCTGATTCAACAGAGCTTGCCTCAGCGTAGCCTAGGAAGTGTTATGTTAGGTGATGTCTCTGTCCCCAGGGGTGGTGACAATTAGAAAGTTTCATTTTATACTGAATGTCTAGTAAACCACCAACCTGCCCTCCTTTTGATAGGAGGAAGGAGAAATAGAGAAAGACCCTGAAAGAAAAGTAAGGCAGCAATAAATCAAAATAACATGTGACTTTGATTAGATAGGACATTTACAGTGATAATGCAGTTTCATTGCACAGGGTAAAAGTCAGTTAACTAACTTCATTTGGATTTTCACCCAGGTTTGGAAAATAGTTGGCTTTGGGATAGATTCGAGGACACGTGTATGAAGTCCCTATTTGGGACTGACAAAAGCAGAGATTTGCTCTTTATGAAGACCCATTTAATAATTAATTCTTAAGGATATAGGAGCCTTTTCTGAATGTTTTCATTTAAAGGGAAAGAAATTTTATTCTCTATCAAAATGTTATAATGAAAGGAACCCTCATGTAGGACATGGACCCCAACTTGGATTCTCAAAACACAGATGATGTCTAAAGACAGAGATGTCTTTAGATATCACTTAAATTCTAACCTTTTATTTAATAGATGAGAAACCAAGGAGATCAGTCAATTGTCCAGACAGTGCTAGTGTCTGCTCTACAGCCTCCGTTTTCACTTGGTGTGCATTTTAGAAATCACCCACCTGATTTCAGATTAAATGTTCAGTCAGTACAGGACCTTTTTCAAATGTTTGTGGACCACTCTGGCTCATATACCTTCTTCCTCCTATCTCATCCTCACTCTTTAAGGTACATGATTAGTGATATTATGTCAGCCAGCTTTTCAGTTCACCTGGATTACATCCTCCCTCTTTATAACGGGCTGTTGGTTTCTAAACTTTCCTACCCCTGCTCCCCAACCATCAGGAGAGAAATTGCTCAGGTTTCCAGGTGATGAGGATTTTTAAAAATATATTTTTATTGAAGTATATAATCAGTTTACAATGTTGTGTCAGTTTCTGGTGTACAACACAATACTTCAATCATATAGGAACATAAATATATTCGTTTTCATACTCTTTTTCACCGTAAGTTGTTACAAGATAATGAATATAGTTCTCTGTGCTATACAAAATAAACTTGTTGTTTATCTATTTTATGTATGTTAGTATCTGCAAATCTCGAACTCTCGATTTATCCCTTCTTACCCCAGTAACCATAAATTTATTCTCTATGTCTAAAAGTCTGTTTCTGTTTTGTAAATAACTTCATTTGTCTTTTTTTAGGTTCCACATATAAGTGATACGGTATTTTTCTTTCTCTTTCTGGCTTATTTAACTTAGAATGACATTCTCCAGTTCCATCCCTGTTGCTGCAAATGGCATTATTTTATTATTTTTTATGGCTGAGTAGTATTCCATTGTATAAATATACCAGAACTTCTTTATCCAGTCATCTGTCAGTGGACATTTAGGTTGTTGCCATGTCTTGGCTATTGTAAATAGTGTTGCTATGAACATTGGGGTGCATGTGTCTTTTTGAATTAAGGTCCCCTCTGGATATATGCCCAGGAATGGTATTGCTGGATCATATGGTAAGTCTCTTTTTAGTCTTTTGAGGAATCTCCGTACTGTTTTCCATAATGGCTGCACCAAACTACATTCCCACCAACACCCACTCCAGCATTTATTGTTCATGGACTTTTGAATGATGGCCACTCTGACTGATGGGAGTTGATACCTCGTTGTAGTTTTGATTTGCATTTCTCTGATAATTAGTGATATTGAGCATTTTTTCATGTGCCTATTGGGCATTTGTAGGTCTTCATTTGGAGAACTGCTTGTCTAGATTTTCTGCCCATTTTTGGATTGGGTTGTTTGTTTTTTTCTTATTAAGTTGTATGAGCTGTTTATATATTCTGGAAATTAAGCCCTTGTCAGTCTCATCTTTTGCAAATAGTTTCTCACGTTCCGTAGGTTGTCTTTTTGTTTTGCTTATGGTTTTCTTTGCTGTGCAAAAGCTTATAAGTTTAATTATGTCCTGGGGGGAGAGAATAGCTCAAGTGGTAGAGTACATGCTTAGCATTCACAAGGTCCTGGGTTCAATCCCCAGTACCCCCTCTAGAAATAAATAAAGAAATAAACCTGATTACCTCCCCTTGGCAAAAAAAAAAAAACAATAAATAAATAAATAAGTTTAATTAGGTCCCATTTGTTTATTTTTGCTTTTATTTCTGTTGCTTGGGTAGAGTGCCCTAGGAGAACATTGCTGAGATTTATGTCAGATAATGAATGTTTTGCCTATGTTTTCTTCTAAGAGATTTATAGTGTACAGGTAATGAGGATTTAATTGAAGGCTAGTTGGGAAAGTAAGGCATTGCCTCAGTACCCACAGAGTCAGAGTTCTGGAAGAACAAGTTGGATAGCTCCTCCTCCTTGGTCAGGTCCCAGCAGGACCTGGCTATAGTGGCCATTTATTGGGCTTCTGATGTTCCCATCTGCACTGACTCTGCCCTTCCATAGCTAAGCTTCTTTATGTCTTCTTGTCTAATTCTGTTGCAGTAGTTCCCGCATTTCGGTAGGCATCAGAATTACTGGGATGCTCTTTAAACATACCACCCCAAGAGATTTATGTCCTGTAGGTCTGAAGTGAATCAAGTAATCTGCATGTTTAACAAGTTCCACAGGAGGTTCTGATGGGGGTGGGTGGGTAATAAGGACTATACCTTACTTAGAAACACTCCAAGTAGCATAGTGTCTGTGGGGCTTCAGACTTTTCCATTACATATCCTATTTGAAAAATATTTGAGCATGTACCTCATAATGTATGTATTTATGTATTTATAAGCTATATATGTATATAGTACTATTATTAAACATATATAAAAATAGACATTAAAAATGGAAAAGGTAAAAATAAATATAAATACGTTTGAATATTTTCTTCCTGTGCTCTAAGGTACCCCAGGGCTGCTTGCACCACCCTTGCTACCTTTCTGTATGTCTTGAACTACACCACCATTATGGAGTGCCTTTACTGGGTAAAGGCACAGAAAAGTGGTACGTTGTTTGAAGGGTCACTGGGTCAGCTCATATAGACCTTTGGTTTAGGTGCCAATTCTCTGCTTTATTGAACTAGTGGTTGGGGTGGGGGTAGTGACCCTGTGTGTGTAACATGACGTGAAACAAGCTGGTTCACCTGGAAGGAGACCTGTGGCCTCTTCTTCAAGAGAGAAGGGGGGATCTGTGAGCATGATAGCTGCTGTGTGTTTCACAAACACCTGTCTTCCACCATAGAATAATGAAATGTTTTTAAGCCTGGCAAAAATACAAAGGTGACACCACAGAGGCTGTGGATGAGGCCACCCTGTGTGTGCTCTCTGCAACTTTCTGACTTCCCAGAAGGAAGTCAGCTCTGTCCTAGGCTGTTGTTCTGGGATGTGTGTGTTTGTGTATGTGTGTATGGTGCTCTCCCACCTCTCTCATTCCATTTATAGCATGACTCCCTGGCCCAAGCTGGGGAGGTTGCTCTCAGAATTAAAAGCAGCCAATAGAACACTGGCAACCAAAGCCCTGGAGAACAGCATCTGTGTTTGAGTGGTCAAGTGTCTACCACCAAGTGTTTGAGTGGTCAGGTAGCTTAATGAGTAGTAGTAACTGAATTCCTGAACCCAAACACAAGTCTTCTCTGTGCATCTACTCTGCTCTTGGATATACATATTCTCAGTAGCCAAAGAGGTTTTGCTCTTCCTGATACATAGTTTGTGGTTCTTTGATATTGCCTCTTGCCCTAAGACACCATTTTGTGAGTAGAGCATCATTCCTATGAGTTAGAGCAATCACATTGGGACAAGCAGATGTAAGGCATTATCAGAGCCCAGAGTCAGAAATGGACAAATTCCAGACACATTTCTAAAACTGAGTGACTTAATAAGTCCTTAAAGTTAGAAATGGGTTCCCTACATTCTTTTTTTCCAAGTAATTTTCCTACCTCTACTTGAAGACTTTTTGTATTCAGCTTTCTTCTGTTAACTTATGTTTATAAATGTTGGTGTTGTATACTTTCAAAGACCAGGGAGGGTGAACCGCTATTTTGAGCTCTGCAGAAGACAGCAGTATTGGTGTTTTTTGGATTCATGGCAGTGAGCAGCCACACATATATGTCTATCTCCTGATTGATAGGGATTTTAAAAATAAATAATTTAGAATTTCATTGCTTTCACTTGGCTTTGTACTATTGAAAATCTCTAGGCTGAAAACACCATTTTTTCTGTCACTTTACCTTTTCCAGTTGGCACATGTGCTTGCCACTTTTGTGTTCTGCTTTTTATGCTTAATGTTTTTTCTAAAAATATCTGCTTGTCATCAGGTCTTATATATTTGTCATTTTTAATGGTATCTTTATAATCCTATTCTTTCTTGAAATTCATAAGTTTATTCTACTTAATTCTCCATGCTTCTACTTTTTTGCAGGGTATGGGGAGAGATATGCTGCATTTTCAAAGTACCTCTGAAAACAAGCTCATTCCGGAACCTAAACCAGCATTTGCTTTTCTTTGCTTTGAGGGTGCGTGTAGGTATTAAATTCTCTGCCACTGGGCACACCTAGGTATTGAATTCTCTTCCCTAAAGTCCATGTCTGTGGGTCTGGCTGGGCCACTTGATGAGAAATATCAGCAAGAGGTCTCAGACACCAAACTGGGGAAAAAATTAAACTAACATAGTGCTTGGTATTTCCAAAGAGTCACTTAGGTTCTGTCTATTACTGCAGTGTTCAAAACATAGACATAGTTCAGTACTGTGATTAAAGTAACTTTTACCATTAGCCTCTTTGTTCCTATAAGATATAGTGGTAGGCTGTAGCCGGTTCGTCATTTGGGAGTGTAATGGTTAGCTAAAGCTATTTTTCTCCAAAGGGACAGTTATTTCTTCAGTTTTTCTCTAAAACTTCAGCTTTAGCAGTAAGGCGCTGTAAATTATGTAACTTAGCTGTCTCCTTATCTGTCTTGGGAGTTATAGACTGCACATATAAGACAATTCATGTACCCCTGCATAATGAGGTGAGTTTTATAAATCATAAATCTTCACTTAACATGCAGGTGGTGTTGGGTGCCAGCTTTAGAATAACTGATGTAGTTGCCAAGTTCATGAATGTCATAAATCATTCATGCTAAGGTAGCCTAGAATCATGCTGTCCTCTGAGGCAGACCAATTTCAAGGTGATTGTTAAACACAAAAGTGTGAGTCTTGATGATTGTTTTTCAAAATCAAATGTACTTTTTATTTGAAGAGTAAAACCAAATTATCTTTCTTTTTCTGGTCAAAGTCAGTTTTCTAAGACCCTCTATTCACTCTCAAAGAATCTATCAGTAGTAATATCTTTTCTTCCCCTATCCCTGAATTCTATCAGAAATACATCACAAAATACATAACCTGTACATGTGTAATCCCGACCATTAATGTGCTGAAAATGAGATTCAGATGTTTCAGTAAATCTTGAGGCCCATTATTAGGGAAAAACTCTCTGAATTTTGAGGAGTATTTTCTTCCTCTGCCATATTTTACATGAATTTACCATGGATGGTAGGAAAGCATAGCCCTCTTCCACACTGCCTGTGTCTTCAGGGCCAAACGTGGGGAAGGAGTAGGGCCTAAAAAGAAGCCACCCTTGGGACAGAAAGCTTGAAGCTGTGCAGTGTGATATGTCCCTCTAAGTCTCCAGGCTTCATCTAGATTCCTTGAATATGAATTTTAAACTGAAGTGTTTTACCTGAAAGTTGCTCATTTGGTGGATGAAGAAGGCTGTGAGGTTGGATATTACTGAGGAGGGAGAACATGCTAGTGCTTTCAGTGAGAAGTCTTCAAAGAGAGAAATGGAGAGAAAAATGAAGTTTTGCCTGAGGCTATTAGGTTCTCAGTGGGTAACTAAACATCTGTATCCCTTTGTGTAGTCTGCAGCACAGGGCCGTACACCAGATGACACTTCTCTTTGGTGTATCTCAGAAATCCTTTTGAGGTGAATGTGTTGATCATAAGGGTAGCCTTGGTTAAAAACTATAGGGGCCAATTCCAGACAGAACATCTTTTTTATTGAGTATAATCTCCCCTCCCCCACTGCAGGTTCACTAATTCTTTATGCCTCCATGCTTTGTGTATACCCTTCCCACTACCTGATGTGCTCTTCTAATTCTTATCCAAATATTGAACTCCTACTTATCCTGTAAAACCCTCTTAAATCTCACCTTCTCTGTAAAGTCTTCTCTGGTTTCCTGAGACAGAGCTTGTCACTTAATCTTCTGTGCTTCTAGAACATTTATCCACTGTTCTGTTATAATACACATAAGGAAGTTTAATTATTTGACACCATGTCCATTCCTCCCACTAGACTGTGAACATTGCAAGGACAAGAACAGAGTTTTATTAATCTAGGTATTGCTAGTACCCACCATATCTGACACCAAGTGGAAATTCAGTGACTAAATCTGATCTTTTTTTTTTTTCTCTACACTGTCCACCTGAGCATTAACATAAGCCTTGAGAGAGAATAAAGCTTTTTTAAGTTACATTTCATCATAATTTATGAGTTATGACTAACTCATAAAGCATTTACTTGAGTCCCGTATAAGGATACCTAAGAGTAGAGAGTGACAGAAACAAGGAGAAACTTCCTGCATTCTCAGTGTGTCCTGGAATTTTCTGTAGATTCTGGCCAGATTAAGTCTTGTTCTTTATTCTTGCATAATATCTCTAGGACTTTTGTCTCTTTGTCTTCTCATTGCATTCATTCTAATCTGGTGTCATCTTTTCCTACTTAAGCTGTAGCAATTATAGCAGGTATGACTCTCAATTTATAAATTCATGGGTGTGGGAATTACCACATTTATTTATAAACTCAAATGAAGGTAAACTCCAATTATATGCTGCTATCCCATCTGACTGGTAGGAAATTTAACTTCAGTTATATTTCATCTTTAGGTTTGAATTGTGCTTTCAGGATCTTATATTTTGCATAAGATTGGAGGGGACTTTGAGTTGCTGGTTATTGCTGAAACACTTGCTGTCCAATTATTTGCACTATTCCTTCACATCCAGGGCCTGAGTGTCTGCTCTTCATCTTTGACTCACAGAAATCTTTTGTGAGGCTATGAATCCTACAGCCTAGAGTCTTATCTTGTAGTTGCATCACGTGGCCAGTCTTCTCTAGGGTCATGTTCCCTCCTCAGGTGCTGCTAAGGGGCAAGGCGTGGGTTCCTCATTCCAGATTCTATGAACTCATCCTCATCTACAACTCAGGGGAATCTCTTTCTAGTCTACTTGGAGGACTTCCCTGCATCATGCTGCTCTGAGGCTGATTTCCTCAAGCTCTACCTTCTGTCTTACTCTTATAGTAATCTTAATGGTCTTTTAAATCCCAAACCCCTGTCACTTCAACCAAAACTTTTATTTCCTTTTCCTTAAATTTCCATGGGATAATAAGGGAAATATCTGTAATCCAGTTCTTTTAGAAAAAAAAGAAGAAGAAAAATTTTAAATCCTGCCTTATGCTGATCTCCTAACTGGCTTCCTTGTCTTTTTTCCCCCCTTCTTCTTCACTCAGATTATTTTCTACATTCCAGTAGGAGTAGTTATTATAAAACTCCTGCCTAAAAACTGTCAGTGGCTTCTCACTGTCTCTAGAATAAAATCAAAGCTCCAAGCTCCTCAGTATACCATCAGGGCTTTTTATGATTTTTCTTCCGCTTTGAAATCTGACTTCCCATTACTCCATTGTCAGAGGCCCTTAGTCTAACTCTGTTCTTCTAACCCCATGACTTCAACTCCCCCCACTTTCCCAGCTCATCACCATACCTGACTGATGTGACACTCAGATCAAGTGCCATCTCCTTCAGAAAGCTTGGTGGTTAGCCCATTCCACAGTGGTCTTGTCCTTCATAAACCTAGTTCCTTTCTGTACATTCATTTGGTACCTGAGGTTACAATTTATCTTCTGGTGCATGTTTCTGCCTTTCTCATCTAGATTGTGAGCCTCTAAAGTACAGACTTTCTTATATCTTGAGCCACCATAGGGCTCTTTATAGAGGGAATCCATGTATGTAACATGGATTGTCTTTGTATAGTGCTTTGTATGTGGGTGTATGTGTATGTTTCTCATCCCCCTGAAATATAGGGAAAGAATGAGGAAGTAAAATTAACAAGATGGCAGTTAAGTGTTACTGTGGAAGAGGATCAGAAATTGTCAATATGACTTGTGACTCCCTGTGTTATTCCTGGGGATGGACATGGTGCAGGGGGCAGGATATGGGGCAGGACTGTGACAATAGGGGAGGTTTTAAGACATTGTTAAAAGTATCTTCAATCAGAACTGTGGTTTGTACTGCAAGGTAACAGAAGGAGGGAATGGAGGATGCTTTGGGAAATTAAGAAAGGGGATAAGTGGGCAGAAGGTGAATCCATAGGCCTTATTTTCCACAGGGACACTAGAGTGCTGTTAAGCCAAAGAGAACTATTAACTCTGACAGTAACTTCTCTTGTTATGACCCCTTCAGTGGTATTTTTATTACTTTTTAAAATAAAGGTTGAGGAACAACTTTTACAATTGTAACTGGAACAGTGACAAGCAGGACTCATGGGATGTAGTCATAAACCCCAAAGCCCAAAAACCTTTGTTTTTGGCTCCCACTTTTGTTTTAAACCTGCTCAATAGTGATGGTACAAACTCCACTCCTGGACAAATGCTTTTCTTACAGATACCAGGAAGCCCTACATCACTTTTATAATAAAACATGATCTCATTTAGGTACTTAATTTGCTCAGCGCAGGTATTGTCAACATTTGCAAAGTTTTTCAAGATTAAGCTGTTTGTCCTCCATCATCTGGGGCTTGCTACAAATGAAAAGAGGAGTATGATCCTTCTTTCCTGAGTTTCTGACCCTTCCAGGATTAGAGTAAGGAAGTGTGAGGTGGCAGGAAATATTATACTTGTCTCATGTTGTTGAAGCTGGCTTTGTGCTTTCCAGGAATGGCTGGTATTTAAATCTGTCTTTCTCCTGGGGCACTTCTGTCAGTTCTTCAGAGATCTGTACTTCCCTCCACACATGCACGTGCACACTTGACCTGGGCAAATATACACACTCTCCTCTGTCAATTGCTTTCTTCCTCTATACCCCCTAATAAGTCCAACAATCCAATTCCAGTTTCTCTGTGAGAAACCAATTCTTTGCTCACACAAGCTCTGAGACTATGAGCAGACCCCAGCATTGTAAAGCAGCTGCTATCCCATACAATGGTCCCTACATTCCTTGCACTAGAATCAGAAATTGTCATTCTGCCCCTCTAACTGCACAAGACACATATCAAGCTCTCTGAGGGTTCCCCTTGAAGCCCTTCTCATTAGGCTTGTGGTGAAATGCAGGTACCCTTCTTTCTCTGGAGAGGGATACCAACAGCATACGAACACTTCTCACCAAATAAATGTTTTTCAAAAACTTCCTCTTAGTATTCAACAACTTTTTAATATGAGTGAAGATTTCATAACTGTTTTTCAACTTTTTCTTTGAAAATTTGCATCTTTCAAATACTTTATGATGTCACTTATATGTGGAACCTAAAAAATACAAGCTCCTGGGTTCAATCCCCAGTGCCTTAATATAAGTATATTAAAATAAACTGGATAAAACAGAAAAGAAGCAGACTCACAGATACAGAGAACAAACTAGTGGCTACCAGTGGGGTGGGGCAGGGGCAACTGAGTATAAGATTGGCTCAAGGATGTATTGTATAACACAGAGAAGATACCCAATATTTTGTAATAACTGTAGATCGAAAGTAACCTTTAAAAATTAAAAAAATATATAAATTAAAAAAAAGAAAATTTGCATTTTTGCTGACACCTCACTTTCATATTATGTGGATCCTACATAGTGGAGCCTCTGCCAAAACTTCCATATAGCTCTGTGTGGTTACTGTAGTTAAACAGGGATTTCAAGAACTAACTAATTTATTTCCGAGTAAGGGTAAGTAATGCCATTTTTTCCTTCTCTCTTCTGTTGAGAAATCTTAATTGTCCTCGTCTATAAAATGGACCACCATCCTTCCCTTGCTGCAGTAAGGATAGATTAATAAGAAATTGTGTGCATAAAGATAACTCTGGGTGGACAACAGGCCCTGGGGAATAGTTAAATAATCTGCAGAGGAAGCATTTTTCACAAAGAAGGCAAATAGAGATAAAGGGCTGGTTGAAAAAAAGCAAAGAAAATGCCCAATTTTATCAGTGGTTTTCTAAACCCTATCTTAACCCCTCCCCCACCTTGGTTTGGGGCTGTCTTCTTACATGCTGATTCCTGTTACAGCCCCAAAGCAATGGTTGCCCAGACCAGAGACAGTGCCTGTTAGATCAATAATCCTTGGCTCTGTGTTTTTCAGCAGTATTTGTGTCTGTGGATTTAAGGTGGGAGGGGTAAATGTCATCACTTTTGACAAAATGGCTGAATATCTTTTCCCTATCAAGACAAAAAGATATCTCCTGGTTCAGAGCCAGAGTCTGCCTTGCAAAGAATTGAAAGGCTGCAACTCAGGGCTGCTGTCAAGCCAGCAGATGGAGTAGCAGTCCTTCTCTGTGTGCTTGGAGGCCCACCTGGGCTGCTGTGCTGGGTGATTCTGGCCCAGATCTGCAGCCAGAAGGGACAGGAAAATGAGTACAAATGATTGCACCCCATTGCCATAGCTGTTGTCCTGTCTGCAATAGAGTTTGGTAAAATATGATCCTGGGAAAGTTGTTTTCATGTGCCCCTCTGAAATTACTGCAGAAGCAATTGTAAGGAGTGAGTGCTTGTATGCCTGAGATAACTGTAGGGCGTAAGAGAAGAAAAGATACAGAGATGACAGAATAATGTCCTGGGCAGTGAGAGAATATGGCACAATCCTCTCACCCCTCAAAAACCTTTGTGAGGACACAGGAGTACAGCCAGTAGCTCTTGGTGGGAAAGGGCAGCTTTAAGAGGAAAATTGGACAATGAAACTGAATTACCAACTGCCTGACTCATTCTTCTCTGTCTGAATTGCAGGCACTGGAGTCCCTCTTACTAAAATCTGTAGATTGCTTAAGAAATTTACTTCGTGGCCAGAAGTAGAATTGAAGCTTCCCTGAGATTATGTCTTCCTATTTTTTAAGAATCCACCATACAGCTGAATATTTGGCAGCTCTTAATAAATAATGGAGGCATTAATGGCATTCTCAAGAACACTCTTCTGCCCTTCTCAGGCCTACAGGACTTCTCTGTGAAAGGGTGAGTCCTCCTCACCTCCTCTCATGTGAATGGAAAGGGGCTTCAGAATGGAGGATAGGCAGAGGATAGATTTCTGCTCTCTGAAGGCAGGGCCTGTAACTTTCCCCCCTGACTTCCTCTATCTAAATAATCAAAATCCAGAAGTTGGAGTGGGTTAGGGGACTTAGGAGGATAGCTTCCATAACCAATGGGTTAACCACTTCAGACTGCCTAGGAAGCTAGAGGGAGGGCATCCTCTTGACTGGTCCTTTGCTTGATCCTCAAGTGAGGGGAGTTGAGGGTTCTTGAGCTCTTAGCTGCAGAGCAGGTGGCACAGTCTGCTCTTCATTGGGAATCCAGAGGTGTTTGACAAATCTCTTGGCAACAGGCCTCCCTGGAGCCCAGAGCTCTTTGAAGAGAAGAAATGGTTCTAGGAACAAGGAAGCTGTTGCCCTTGATAAAAAAAAAAAAAAGTTGAGAGGGAAGAAAATGAGACTAACATGGGCTGAAGAGAACTGTCTGCCACTGAAGAGAATGTTAATGGCTCTGCTTCAGAGCTTCAAAGCCTGAGCTGGATAGGATCGCTCACAGACGCCTCTGCTGTCACCTACAGAATACTTACCAAGGACTGAGGCTTGCAAATAATCACAGCCTGACTTTCCCAGGGCAAGAAGCGGTGCTTACTGAGATGCAGAAGAGAAACTATTGGGAGCTCCTAGGCCTGGCTCAGCTAGTTGGGGTCTAAGTGGTCTCTTCTACATCAGTCAACAAATGGGATTCTGGAAGAATTTAGGTGCAAGGGAAATGGCTCTCATTGAATAAATCTGGCTAACAGCTGTCTTGTGTCCCTGTTTATAAAATGATAGCTGCTGTGGATTGAATTTTGTCCCCCTAAAATGTGTATGTCAAAGCCCTGTCCCCCAATGTGATGGTATTTGGAGAAGGGCCTTTGGGAGGTAATTAGGCTTAAATGAGGTTATGAGGCTGGGACTCTAATGGTGGAATTAGTGCTCTTATAAGAGGAGACATCAGAGGGCTTGCTACCTACCCTATCCTACTCTCCCACTCCCCCACCCCATTTGAGCACACAGCAAGAAAGCGGTCATCTGTAGGCCAGAAAGAATATCCTTGCAAGAACTCAACCACGCTGGCACCCTGGCTTCAGACTTTCAGCCTCCAGAATTGTGAGAAATAAATTTAAGCCACCCAGTCTATGGTATTTATTAAGGCAGCCAGAGCTAACATGGTGGCTCTAATGGATGTTGTTGGTACCCTGCCCAAATTCACTTTACCACATCGATGTCTTATTTCCCTAGCTGCTGTATTCAGTTCCAGTGGCTCACAGATGCCTCTTTCTCCAGAAAATTGCTCCTTTCTGGTGGATAGTGAGATGGGAGACCCCCTTCTGTACCCCTTACAGCTTTTAGCAAAGGGCGTACAAAGGCCTCAAGGAAGGATCAATTCTTTGGTGCCATTCATGCTCTTGAATTGTCCCGTGGGATCAGCCTGAGGCCAGACACACATCTTTATTACCATTTCCTGCTTCCTTCATTTTCTTTCTCCTGAGGACACACCTCAGTAAATCACATGACCTGAATCCTGTCTTAGGCTCTGCTCCTGGGGAACCCAACTTAAGGCAGCACTTCTCCCAAGTGATAGAGTACTGAACAACCCAAATGACTCTATAGTGCTTTGTGAGTATAATGGTGAAGATTTATGCCCAATGATAATGAACATTGGGAACAGCAACCCCTATTTCTTAGTACAAAAAGTGTAGAGGACTAAAGGTCTACTGAGAAAGAAGATAAGGGTGTGTTCTTCTAGCAATAGATGGCTTCTTCAACAGGCATCTGGTGGACAGCTGTGCTTTCCTTGACAGCAAAGGTTTAAATAGCCTTATTAGCATAGAGTCACAGGCTGAGGTTCCACATGGGTTTTACCAATTATGGAAGCATCTTGACTTCAAGAACGCTTGAGCCATGACTAACAGAATCAATTGGGCAGGTCTGTGCACTGACTGAGAGCCAGCCAGGCTCTACACTCCCCTGGGCAGGATCCAGAGTTCTCTGAAAGTAGCCTAGCATCTGCCCAGGGATTTAATGGGATCTGCTTTAATGGGATGATTCAGATATTCAGGAACTGTCTGTCACCTCTCTGCTGTGTTTTCTTGGCCTGTAGGTTTTCTCATGATGCTGCTTTTTTCTTGGTAGATTCTTTTTCACTCTATTTGTAGTAGTTCCCTTTGGTTTTCCTCCATCTTCCTTTTCTACCCGCTGTGTTCCTCTCTGAGTCCAGGCTTCGTCATCAAAACCTGTGAGATTTGGGACTGGCTTCATCTTGGGAGAATGAGGTTTTCTTACATTCTTCCAAGAAAGTCTCCACAAGACAGTTCCTTACTGCTTCTGGTTACCTCCTAGAGCTCAACTTCCTTATCACTGTGAGGATAGGAAGGGAGGGAGTAAGCAAAGGAGCAGAGAACTCAGTCTCTCTTGACATGCCACTGGGTCATAGCATCCCACTGACATACATTGACCCATCTATTTTGATAGTGGCCCCAGGAAAAAGGTGTGAGAGAGCACAGTAAATGCTTATCCAGATGCCCTCAAAGACTTAGGTACATGCCTCAAATATCCGTAACCTCTTTAACAAGTACTTAGTTGCTTCACAGGAGAATAAGAGTGGCTCCTAATTCTTCTTGAGAGATCTTGTGTTTATTTTTTTGGAGGAGAGGCTAATTAGTTCTATTTATTTATTTATTTTTAGAACTTACCATTCCAGGGGGAAAGAGTATGTATCTTTCTCATAACTCCTACAGAAACTCAGAGAAGACTGTGATGAGTGTGGTTTGAGTCATCTGTCCTTTTCTGAACCATTTACTATGCCTAGAGGTGAGGAGTAATCTGATAGACTGGGCCCGTGTCATGTTCTTACCCCTGAGGTTGGGGGAGGATCTTGCCCCTCCAGAACCAATTGGTCTTAGAAAAGCTAGGAAATGGGAGAGATTTGTTGAAGAAAATGATGTTTGAGGAGGAACATGTGTCCATTCTGGCATGCATTGTCTATTCTCCTCTTTGACTATGGAGTACATCTAGCTCATTCAAATGAAATTGCTTAGGAAACACAAATTATGGGTAAAGTAGTCAATTGTAAATGGTGTTTTCTAGACTCAGGTGTGAAGAAAGGCAAGCTCAGCTCAAGAAAGTATCAAATAAGTCCTGCTGACTTGAGGAGCTTCGAGTTGTAGTGTCCAGGGACCCAGCTGGGTAGGGATGTTGGAGAACCACAAAGAGGGAACAGTCTTGGCCATGAACACAAGGGCTATGCCAGAAGAAGCAGCCTCGCACATAATAGCACTCAGTTAATACTTGTGGGATGGCTTCTCTGAGAATCACAGGTTAGAGAGAAAGCTGGGAGAAGCAAGAAGAACCACGAACAGGCAGATTCTCGCACTGAGCCAGTTTCATTCTTTGACCAGGCCGTGTTCCCACAATTTGCCAGGTTGTACACAGCTAATACTGTAGGATTTTCCCATATATAACTAAAGTTATTGTTTTCTTGTCTTAATTTTAAACAGCTGGTAAAGTATATGACTTTCTAATAATTCATGGTGGAGGATAGGGCCGGTACCAGGTAGCAATGACAGGCGGGTACTGGTCTGGGGTTCAGAGTCTTCAGAAACAGTCTATGTTCCTCTTGACTGTGGCTTATAGACTCTGTGACATTGTAATACATTGTCACAATAGCAGATAAATGTCAGAAAAAGATCCCAGGAGCGAGGCTTTTTAAGCAACATTTTCTTGAATACAGTTGGGCTTTGGGAGATGTATGCTGACTTACCCATTCTACTGTCTTCTTTCCCATGTCGCCATGCATGACTTCTGTGGCTGGTAGACAGGCAGGCATCAGTGTATGCTCTAGGGAAGCATGTGGACTCAGACTGAGTGTGCTTTCAGCAACCTGGCTGAGGCACAGTGTGGAAATGAAAAGTTAAAAACCTAAGATACGTGATGGGGGCTGAAATTTGGAAAAAATGGGTTCATGCCCTCTGCCCAGTCAGGCTAACACTCTGGCAGCTACTGCAGTTAATGGACAACTCCATTAACATCTTGGATAGAGGGAAAGAGAGTGAGGGAGAAAAAGGGAGAGGGAAGAGGAGGAGGAGGGAGAGACAGGGAGGGCAGGCAAGGTGAGGGGAGGTGAGAGAGAGAAGTGAGCGTGCGTGTGTGTGTGTGTGTGTGTGTGTGTGTGTTCGGAGAAACTAAAAAAGCTTGGAGCTTTCCTCCATGTCCCCTGGGGGAACTTTGTGTGTGGTTCCCTTAGTCTATGTGCTATCTCAGGCTTTGACAACTAAGGTAGAGATGGGATGGGTAGAGATTTGAGTAGGGTAGAATGAGGGCTCAAGACCATCTGTCTTTTCATCTCCTTTGGATAAGGAGAATGAGGAGGAATATATCCTTTTCCCCTTGTAAGGAAGATATTATAGGTCCTGGAATTCAGAAGATAAAAACATGGGAGATTTTGGGGTGCCCTCAGAAGGATTCTGTGATAATGCCGGTGGATGAGGAGAGGTGAAGTGAGTCCCAGGATTTGGAAGCTGGTTCATGAGTAAGAAAAAAATTGGTTCCCACTGCGGAAGGAGAGGAGGGACAGGTCTAAAGAGGAAAATCAAGGAAGCAGACACCTATCATTTGCCTGAGTGTGCTTAAGTTCAGGCTGTCTCTGGAGACTAGTGAATGAGACTCAAAACCTATCAGATCATCATGGTGCCTGAGACTTTCTGAGTGTTTGGCACACAGAGACCATGAAGGAGAGTAACATGAAACCATGTTTCCAAGGAGGGATTTTCAGTCTTAGTATCTTCTTACTCTAGCCTTTTAGCTGCTGTCAGATCACATCAGGGCAGAATATTGAACCCAGCCATATCACAGCTGCTGGGGATCTCCCCAGAGGAGAGTGTGTGACAAGAGTGGGAAGAGCAGCTCTGATCCAAGAGTTTGCTCCTGGCATCCCTTACCTGCTCACCTCTCAAATGGTGCTTCCAGAGGCAAAGCTAAGTATCTGGCGTGCTGCCTACCTACACATCCACAGAACTGAGAATGACCTACTCAGAGACAAGTTCTAGGTCAAATCAAGACTCTGATTCTCAAGTGTATGGGCCTGGCTCTGAGTCCTCGCTTGAGGTGAAGGCCAGATTGGAGGGTATAGTGAACAGTCGCCTGGCTTAGAGGTCAAAAGTGCTGAGATCTCATCCTGATTCTACCCTATGTGGCTGTGTGACCTTTAGCTATTACTTGAGTTCTTTAAAGTTTAATTTTATACCTGTAAAATGGGGATAATAATGCCTTCCTCAGAGGGCTATTATCACAATCAGGTAATGTACAAAAACACTTCGTAAAATGCTGTATTGGTGGGAAGAAATTATTTTCCCATTTCGTCATTCTGTCTACCAAATCCAAAGGCTTCTCCTTGGAATGTGTGAAAGCTGTTGGGTACAAGGGAAGCATCTGGAAAACTGTGTGTGTGGTAAGGGCAAGGAGATACCAAGGGAGAGTAAAAGATGCAGTGAAGTAGTATCCCCTGTAGTCATAGAGGATGTGACATGAGTTTCTTACTCATCTAGTAAGAGTCTGTAAACACTATTGAATTGATACCTAAGGCATAATAAGAAATACGTATTTGACCATTGTTCCCAGTTTCTGACAAAGGACTCCTAAAACTGTTGTAATTTCCTGTGTGATGGGGGTGCTAGCATCCTTTGTTTCTGACACAGAAATCCTAAATCCCTTGGAATTTCCAGGATGATAGGAGCCTTTTTTGTTCTAATGAGGTGACTCTTGGTGGGACCCTAAATAGTTTCAGGATAGGGACTGGTCACCAGAAAGACTAAGCTTTGCTTAGAAACCTAAAACTTTCATCCATTCGCCTCAGAGTCTGAGAAGGGGAGAGGGGCTGGAGATTCAGTAAGTGATCTATCATGTGTATGTGATGAAACCTCCATAAAAGCCCCTCAATGACAACATTGTGAGAGCTTTAAGTTTTGTGAATGCATTCATATGCCAGGAATGTGGTACACCCCAAATCCATGGGGACAGACGGTCCTGCACTTGAGACCCTTCCAGACCTTACCCTATGTACCTCTTTATCTGGCTGCTTATTTGTATCCTTTATAATGTCCTTTAATCCTTTTTAATAAGCTAATAACTGCAAGTAAAGTGCTTTCCTTAATTCTGTGAACTCTTCTAGCAAATCATTGCACCTGAGGGTAGTAATGGGAACCCCCATTTATACTGGTTGATTGAAAGTAGAGGAGGCCAAGGGCTTGTGATTGGCATCTGAAATGGATGGTAGTCTTGTGGGACTGGGCTGTTAACCTGTGAGACCTGATGCTAATTTCAGGTAGTTAGTGTTAGCATTGAATTAAATTGTAGGACACCTAGCCAGTGTCCAGAGAATTGGAGAATTGGTTGTTGATGTAAGGAAAAACCCCTACAACTCGTCGGAAATGTTCTGTAGGTAGTAGTAGTAATACTCCAGCCAGGAGGCTGTTGGCCTGAAATACCTGAGAGCCTGATGCCTCTCTGATAAAGGAAAGGCAAACAGGGACACCAGAAAATGGGATGGAGAGTGAGGGGCAGACTCGGGACAAAGTTTCTTGCCTCAACTGTATATCCTGACTCATCTAAGATCTTTTCAGCTTTCAGTCCCAGCATTAATCATTTGGCCCTGTGTTCCATTCTTAATTCCCCAAAGAGAGAATCTGGCCGTTGCCTTCATACCAGGCCTAACCAGGTTGCCTCATTTCGGAGCTATGGTTGAAGGATATCATGGAATTCTTGGCTGCATAAGATTAAAAAAAGTAGCTCACATTTATTGAGGGATTACTATGTTCTGGGCATAGTGTTAAGTGCTCTTTAGGGCTTATTTCACTAATATAATCCCCCAAACAACTTCACTGAAGTTAGTTTTAATATTTTCCTCATTGTGTAGATAAGGAAACTGAAGTACAGAGAGGCTAGATAACTATTAAGTTGTAGATCTAGGATTTGAATCCAGGCAGACTAGCTTCAGGGCCAGAGATTTTAAGCAGCTCTGTGCTGCTTCTGAGCTAAGGCTGTGGGTAAAGTTGCTCCTCCAAGCAAGCTTGGGCAGTGCGTGTGCAGGCAGTGTGCTCTATGTATGTAGCCTAGACGCATCCCATGGGAGGCAAGGCAAACAAATTTGATTCCAGAGTCTTCCAGCTGTTTTTTGAGTGCTCTTTTAGAAGCTGTGAATGGGTGTGGTGTGAAAAAGGCTTCAGTGTCACTTAAGGTTGATGATAAACAGAGAGACGTGGGATATTACGTTAAAGAAAATGGCTTTGCCCTTTCTTGAATCTGGAGTTTCCCAAAATTATCTGAGCAGAGAACTCTTTTTTTTTTTTCTTTGCAAGATGCCTCCTAATATAGTGCACCATTGTTCCAGGACTACTTGTTTGGGAAATACTGTCCCTAGACTTACCTTCCACTCCAGCACCACTCAGCCCTTGAACTAAACTGTGCTGAGGATGGCAGTTAAGATTTCTGCAGAGAGCAGAGTGATCGGCAGTTGGTCAGCTCCAATGGCAACCACAGGATGCTGATTAACCAGGGTCCGGCAGAGACTGATGTTTCCCCGGCTGCATGAGGGTGCCAGCCAACAGAGTTGGGTGGTTTATTTCTTACTTTCATTTCCCCTTGTCACTGCTCTTGTCTAGACCCTTTACTTGTCAAGTCTGGACTGTCAAAACAGCCTTCTGACTAGTCTCACTGCCAGCTGGCTCTCCCCTGCAGTCCATCCTACACACCTGGCTGGATCTGTCTTCCTAAAATACTGTTTTAAGCTTGCCACTCTCCTGTCCCAGATGTATTAATTCAGCTTTTAAGACTGTCCTGGATGGTCCTGGTCTACCTTCCCTGCTTGCACCTCACACCCTGCATTCTAGATGAAAGTGGATCATTCCGTGACCCTTTGTGCTCTGTGCATACTGCTTCCTCCAGCCAGTGCTTGAACAGCTCCCTCCCACTGACCCTGTTTCCTCCTGTCAGAATCTTACGTTCTTATTCATTCCTTTATCCATTCAACAAGAATTTATTTTGTGCTTCCTGTATGCCAGGTCCTGTGCTAGAAAAGACATAGTCCTTAACCTCAAGAAGATAATAAAACAGATAAAAACATGTAGGGTAATGTGTACTATGAAAGAGTGATGCTCAGGGTTTAATGGTCAAGGGCACCTATCCCTGCCTGGGGCACAGGGCTCAAGTCAGGGCTTCCTGGAGAAAGCAATGTTAGAGCTTAAAGGGTTTAAAAGTTAGTCATTTGAGGGCATGTGGTATGTAGGGAACTGGCCAAGGATGTGTTGGGTACCTGAATGTATGTTGCAGGGCAAACCAGACATTCTCCCTAACCTCCTTGCCCTCAGGAAGAATCTAGGCTGATCCTGTTAACCTAGGGAAGACAGGTGAGGTGAAAGCATTTGTACTTATCACAGGAGTGGGTCTGAGGCTGGGAGGAGGAAAGGCAGAGGATGACTTACATGCTGCCTGAATCTTAGTTCAGTGACCTCCCCCAGCTCCTCTAAGAGATGCACTCCACCAGAGCAGCTTGGTTGCCAGGGGCAACCCTGGAAGGCAGCCTCTTTCCAAAGGCAGTCACTGAAGCCCCTTGCCCCAGGGCCTCATCAGCCTGGCTCTGATAGGCAGCGTGTAGGTGGCTCATCTCAGCCAGTGCCTTTTGTGAAGTTACAGGACAGGGCCAGTATGCTTAGGTGGGTCTGAGTGAAGAGTGTGGAAAATAGCCCTTCCAGCCACTCAGCAGAATCCTGAGAAAAGAAAGGACTTACAAAACAGTAGATTGCACTTTAATCCGCATGAATTGAATGCTTAATATGAGTAACATAACCTGTTTTTCCGAGATGTAGCCTAATTTACTTCAGGCCTCAGGCTTAGTAATTTAGCACTGACAACCTGCAGGTCTGATGCGTGTGTGTGTGTAGGTCTGCAGCACTAATGAGATTGTAGAAGTGGTGATTTTCTCTTCCTCGCAGTTTTCCTGCTCAGTTGAGATTGTTCCCCAGTAAGTTTCTCCTTTCCTGAGCCAGAACTTGGATCTGGGAATATGGGACCTATCTAGGGGAGAAGGCAGAGCCTATAGGCTCTTTTGAAAAGAGAGAGAAGAGAGAGAGCGCGAGAAAGAGCGAGCTCCTGGTACAACTGACACGTAATTTGGTTTATTAAGGCTCCCTGCTTCTTTCTCTGGTTCCTGCTGTTCTGCCTGCTTGAGTTGCCTGCTGATCACCCCACAATGAGGTAAGCATATGCTCTGTTGATTCAAAGCACCTGGGTTTCAGTTTCTGCTCTGTGACTTGGGCAATTCAGCTTTTAAGACTGTCCTGGATGGCCCTGGCCTACCTTCCCTGCTCCCGCCTCACACCCTACATCAATCATCTTGGGCCTCAGTTTCTTTACCCTGTAAAATGGAAACAGTAACATTGGCCCTACCCAGTCACAGGGTTAATGTAAATATTAAATGAAATAGTTTATGAGAAAGTGTTTTGTTAACTAATTAGCAATAAGAGTAATAAGAAGTAGCAGCTACTGCCAGTTATTGAGTGGTTACTGTGCCAGTTGCTGTCCTCTTCATTCACATTATCTCCTTTTAAGCAGTATACATGATTTTTATTCAGTTCCTCTCTGTCCTTCAAGACTCAGCTTATAATTCACCTTCCCCTGAGAGAGCTTCTTTGGCAGCTCTTGCTCACATTGGTGCCTATCTCCTCTGAATTAGTTTGCACCATTGAGGTTAACTCACCTTTATTTCTCAACTTCTCTTTCCCTAGCTGGATTATAAACTCTTTCAGGGTACAGACTAGGTGCTCTAGTTCACTCGCCTTCCCCAGGATACAGAACACATAGCAGGGGCCCTAAAAAACTTGAGATTGAAAAACTTGAGATTTCAGGCCACTTGCTATTGTGTAAGTTGAGAATTCTGTACATTTTGCAAAGCCCTGGGTGGAGAGTTGTTTATTACTGTCTTGCCACCTGGAAAAGACCCTTGTACTCAATTCAGGTTGATAATTATCATCTTTACAATGCCTTTAACAAGCTCCCAATAAAAACAAACAAAAACCCCCAACAAATTCCTAGACTGAGAGATCTGATTGTAGGACCTGTGTCTAGAAACGCTAATCACATTACTCACTCCCCTTTCCTACCCTTGCCCTGCTCCATACCTTCCTCCATGCTCATAGAAATATGTACAGCATACACATACAGATAGATTCTATTATTAAAAGATAAAGTGGTCCTTCTTTAAAACTCAAGAGGGTAGCAAAGAAGACTAGGGTTAGAAATCAGGAATGACTTCCCTCACCCCAGCATGGAAGACTCAGGAGTAAGGACTATATGGACGCTGTAGGGCCATTAAGAGGAGAATCTTCCTGCTTCTTAATTTCTCTCTAATTTACCTCAAATCCCTGCCCTCTGGCCCAGTGTTCCCCAAACGCATGAGCCTCCTTTCTCATCTTAGGACCTGCCATGTCCGGTCTAGCTTTAGGGCCTTTGTACTAGCTGTTCCCACAGCCTGGAGGCTGCTGCTCAGAGACCTTTGCCTGGCTGGTACCCTCATATCATTTGGCTCTTAGCCTAAATTACAAGTCTTTCCTGATCTCCCAATTTAAAATAACTTCCTTGGGGGGAAAATATAGACTACACACATGTATTTGCTTTTTATATGAATGAATTTCTCAGGAAGGATGCATAAGAAGTTAACATTTGTTGCTTATATGGAAGGAAACTGGATAGCTGGGAAACAGGGCTGCTAGAGACACTTCTCTGTGTGTCCTTTTCTATTTTTTTTTCTTTTAAATTTAGAGTCAGGGAATATATATCTATTCAAAAATAATTTTAAAATATGAAAAAAAAGTAGATTCCTGTCGAGTGTTCTTTATTTACTTTATACATTTTATTTACCAAACTGTGAGTGGGCCATAGTTTGCTGATCTAGTCCCTGTGCTGTCATATCATTTTATTTGATATTCGTCCCAGCATTGATTATTGGTTCACCTGTTTCTTATCTGCCTTCTCCCACTAGAATGCAAGCTCCATGAAAGCAGGGTGCTTTTCTGTCTTATTATCACCATATTGCTGCAACTGAAACAGTTTCTGGCTCATTGTAGGTACTCAATAAACACATGTTGAATGACTGAGTATTTGAATGAATTATGCTTGTCTGGGCTGAAGGGAAGTACAGCCCTATTTGGAAGAAAATAAAATGAGATGAACTTTTGGTGGCAGCCCCTCCAGGAGGAATAATCTCTACTTGGGTCATCCTCAAGAAAGCCCACTTCATAGTTCTTGTTCATGCCTGCTTCCTGAAAGCAGATGCGAAACTGGTACCTCTCCTGCTAGGACATGTTCCAGAAGGTAGAGATACCAGTGGCTTCACCTCTTTTCAGTTTAGGAAGGAGGAAGAACACACACACACACCACACACACACACCACACACACACACCTGGGAAAGCTGCTCTGTTGGCAGCCTGAGCTTTGCAAACAGTTGCCCCTGAGGGAGTAAGGGAACAGAATCTCACTGCCAGAATGACAAAGGTAACAGCCAGGACTTGGGGAAGGGGAGGAGCTGGAGGGAGGGGAAGGAGGGAATTTGGCACATTACAACATAGGTGGCACATTGCCCTGAACAAACAGCCTGCATCACCATGTGCTGATTCATTTTTAAATGTTTCTGAATCAACACATTCTCTGCATGTCCGGAGCTGGGCTTTTTGCAGCCATGCAGCAAACTGGCCAAGAAAGTGTGGGGTCATGAGGGAGAAACTGCTCTAAATGAATCACTCATGCTACCGGGCATGGCTGACACGGGGCAGGGCCCTGCTCTGGGGAGCTAGGCTTTTCTCACAACCCTGGAGGTCAAGCTGAGGTCAGGAGGCCCGGGTTGCACTACTTTTTTTCTCCCTTGGGAAAAGGTCACCATGTACGTTCTTCCTCTTTTGCTTCCCCAACACTATCTTTACCACCAGACAGGGTGTCACACTCACTCAGAGGCAGATGAGGGGGTGGGTTCCCAGTGGAGTGACATTGAGAAGCAGTGGAAAGGGCAGATGCTTTGGAGTTATCCAGGCATGGGGTGAAGACTGGCTCCTCTTGCTAGCCATGTAACCTTGGTCAAGCCTTCTTAATTTTCTCTACAATGACACCTTGTGGATTTATTTAAATTAAAATAGTGTACATAAAGTATAAAGAATAACGTAGATGTCTGATAAAGAGAAAGATTTAGGAAGGTGAAAAGGCAGTGTACTTGCCCAGCAGTGGCTAGGAAGGAGAGGGATTGAGTCCATCTGAGACTGGCTACTTGTAGCTGAGCTCCTAAAGCCTCCTGTCGCACAGTGGACAATGTCCCTTTTGAGTTTCCTGATCAGGGTCTAGCCTGGCAGTGTTGGGTCCTCTGTATTTCAGCCTGGTGCTCAAATGTGTCAACTGTCTTTCATTGGCTGTTTTTCCAGCTTTGAAGGAGGTTTGAGAGGTCATTGAATTCTTTCTCTTCCCTTCATGTAGGTGGGTCTCTCCCTCAGACAAGACTGGGACATGAGCTGAGGTTGAGGGGAGTGAGGAAGCCACAGCCTGTGGGCTATAGCCTATACTTCCTTTGCCCCCTAAACAGGACTTGAGCCTGTGTTTTCCATGGTGTGCTGCTGGAGTTCTGGGAGGGAGCCCATATGTACTCTGAGTGGAGACTTCTAAGGAGAGGGTTGAGCAGTATGCTGGCCCTGCTACTGTTGGTCCCCTCTACTTGGAGTGCTGAGTGGTATCAGAGCCTATGCACTCAAGACTTGCTGTTCTCTTATACCACAAGTATGCCTGGGATCCAGCAGCATTGTCTAGCCCATCAGAAGGGAGAGGCATCAACAGAGGGGGACCTGAGGCATGGGTTGCTTTGGGTAGATCTGTGCCAGTATAACATGGGATTTCCTGCCTGAGTGTTACTGAATACATGGTAGTGTCCACTAAGTTCCATTCCTGCTTGTGTGTGTTTGTGTGTGTACGTGTGTATTGGTGGATTTGAGAGGTGGTGCACAGCTCTGTGTGTATACGGATGTTCTGGGTGTGTGTGTGGTTCAGCACTGGGGGGGCCTCTAGGATTTGTCTGTGGCTTAATCTCCCACCCTCCCTGCTCCTGGAGGGGGAGCTGTAACTCTGCCCTCAGGCTACCTAGCTGCATTCCCCTTTCCCACAGCCCACCAGCCTCTCTCATTCTGTCACAACAAGGAGCTTTGGCAGAAAGGGAGGGAGCGTGGGTGCTGCAGAGAGAAAAACACCCCAAAGTTTCAGTAAAATGGCAAGAGAGATGCCAGCGCCCAGAGAGCAGGAGCCTTCTGTTTCTCACAGCCTGCACTGCTGGGCTGGGGGTCTCATACAGATTTCCTTTCCTTCCTTCTTCCTTCTTTCCCTTCCCTTCCCTTGTGGTATTCAGGAAAGGGAAACCTGCACTGAAGGGAGAAAAGGAACAAAGATGCTTGTCTGAGGGACCAACATCTTTTATAACTACCAGAACAAGCAATTCTGGGTCCAGCTTGCTTTGGGCAAAGTGGAGTGTGTGTGTGTATGTGTGTGAAGAGAATGTATGTGAATGTGTGAATTGTGTGTGTATGTGTGTGTGGGGGGTACAATAAAGATAACGGGCAGATAAAATGGAAAGAGGCAAACAGCGCTAGTTAGATATCTGCCTTGGATAACTCATATAAATAATTGAAAATTGACTGTATTTGTGTAATAAGTTGGCCATTACCCGATATGTTTCAACATTATAATAAAGATATGTAAAAGGAAAAACCTCAAGATCGACATTTTTCCTTGTACTTTTGAAATTAGGTGTTTCAAGGGTGGGTGGGTCTAGTTCAGTGGTAGGGCTCATACTTCGCATGCACAAGGTCCTGGATTCAATCCCCAGTACCTCCATTTAAAAAAAAAAAAAAAGCTTAAAAAAAAGACAGTTAAAAATAATAAGTGAAATTAGGGCATTTCATTTGAGTAATGGTTCCTTTTCGAAAGGGTAAAAACCTCATTTACTCAAAAAGCTCAGGAATACAGTTCTGTTACCATTTCACCTAAATAAGGGCTGCAGTACATTTTAGTACTGTTCGCTCACAAATTATTTGAGTTTGTAAACAAGATCCCAAGGGGAATGTTTATCCCACTCAAGAAAACAAGTTTTCACCTCTTTGAAGTATCTATTTGCATTCCAACAATATGGTACTTATAAATCACTCCTTTCTAGCAATTCATTAAAGCAACTCCTAGAGGCAAAACTTTAAAAAAAAAATAAGGCTGTATTTCTTTATTTAAAAGCCTATAATGGGTTTGAAAAGTTTTTCTGACTTATTGGTGTTTACTCATATATGATCATAATAACTTCTGATGTTTATTGGGTGCTCCTTATGCATCAAGCACTGCAGTAAATGCTTTACATACAGTTCTCATTTGGTCATTCCAACCAGGGAGATACTGTTACTTTACACCTAAGACATAGAGAAGTTAAATAGCTTAATTAAGGTCATGTAGGTAGTAAGTATCAGGGCAGAACTTAAATTTGGGTTTTGACTCCAAACTCCCATCCTTATCCCACATGCTCTATCGCATCCCTTTATATTTTACTGTCCAAGGATGTCAAAACATGGCAGCAAGAGGAATGACTATGCAGGTGCCTACAGAGGGCTGTCCCCATAGAATTCTTGGCTCCTGGTCCAGACCCAGTCTGCAAGGACAGGGCCTTGGTATTTGGTATCAGCCCAGCCCAGAGATGATAATTCCTGTTGTTGAGATGGGGGAGAATAACCTAGCTGGGGTATGGCGCATGAATCCCATTGGGATTTTTCAATTCTCATTAGGACGACAGATTTTTGGAGGGTTATCTTTGGCATGGGACTTTGGCATGAGGAAATCAGTGAATGCAAAGCTTTTCATAAAGTATGTATTTAGCACTGTGACCATCAACCCAGCTAAGAATGACCTCAGAAGATTCTAGAAAAAGCCTAAGGACTTTGAAGAAAGGCAGTGACCCTGAACTCTCTCTGGAAGGGGTGAGGGAAAGGAGGCAGAGGCAGAAAAGGAAGGTGATGGGAAGAATTAGACGGGAAGGTGTGAGGGATAGTGTGATGGGGAGGAAGCATGCAACCCAATGAATAATGGAGAACAGCTTTATTACTTTGACTTTTTGAAATAAGAACTGGCTTATGAAGGTGGGGAGGAAGCAGCCTGGGAATAAATGAAACGAGAAAGGAAATTGAAGCCATCATTTCTGGCCTGCTGATGAGCAGATGTCAGCATGCCCTTAGCCTCTTGCTGTATTCAGTGCTTTTCTAGAGATAAATGATCGTGTTCAGACAGGTTCCAGCGGGCTCTGTACTGAAAACTCAAAGGCTCTAGAATATTTTCATTATAAGAAAGAGGGCTGGAAGTTAGGGACTAGTTGTCTAGTCTCTGAAGTTTTTTTTTTGTTTTGTTTTTGTTTTTTACATTTCACTCTTACCATTGGATTTAAATACAAAACTGAAGGGAGATCAAGTAAGAATTTCTAAGAGAGGAGGTTATAAGCTGCTGGGGTCTCCACCAGGATGACTTTAGGGGTAGATTGGTTGGGGTATCTAGAAGGCAAAGAGTTTGAAACACCTTTACCAAAACATTGAGAAACCTAGCAGAGCAAAGAATACTTGAAGCAGTCCTGCCTTCAGGCCTTCCCTTACAAGAAGCCAGGTCAGAGAGCAGGGGGGAGAGGCGGTTTGGTGAATAGTACCTGATGGGGATGGAGAGAAAGGCTGACTCAGGGACACAGCCTGGGAAAGCAGCCCCTATGCTGAAATTTGTAAGTTCTCTGTGAAGACTCATTCACTGCAAGGGGAGACAGGCAGAGTTTGCACTTGAGACCAGGCATCCTCATCCAGAATTCCTCATTTGACTCTTCTGTATCTAGCCGAAGGGAGTTATTTATTAATAGTTAGAAGAAGTGGGCAAATACCACAACTTGCTGGGTTAACCAAGGTCTGTGGCCTTTTTTGGAGTGTACAGGCCCAGTACAGGGAGCAGTTTTGCCCTTGGGGTAGATTTTGCTGATTCAAAGTCTACACAGTCTGAAATCATGCCTGTAACAGACAAGATGGAGAGCCTGGGATGGGAAGAGAAATTAAAAGGTGCTATGAATGCCAGAATCCCAGTCCCAGGATTCTGACGGACTAGATACTTGGATTCTCCTGTTGAAAGCCATGATCATAAACAGTGCTGGAATCAATAAGTACTTGCTGAGCACTTGTGGACATTATATGAGGGATGCATTGAAGAATATGAGACTGCCCCTACTCTCGAGGAAATTAATGTGTCTTCTGATGACATTGGCTCCTTCTCCTTTAGACTTTTCCTTTTTCATTGTTTTCACCTATGTAATCCTTTGTCTCTACCCCTTCCCTCCTCTCTTCTTGTCCCCTTTGATTTCTCACCCTTTCCTGGTCCCTTTGGTCATTTTCGTTTCTGAATATCTTTGTGCTCCTTTTCCCACTTGATCCTTCCAAACCTCTGTGTACTGTGTCTCTTGGTCTTCCTAACTTCCCTCCTGCCCTGGGAAGATGATAAACTGTTTGCTCCAGATTGCTGTAGGCCTCCGGGAGGTTAAAATTCTCTTGCCCTGCACTTGTGTCTAGACCTGGAAAGGCACAGATAGCCCTGATTTTCCAGAGTTTAGAAACTGCTTGAACGAACTAATCTAATCTATCAAAGGCAGGAGGAGTCTTAGCTATGTCCAAGTGGTACTAAAGATACCTGCCAAGAAGCATGTCCTGCTCCTGCTTTTTAAGTCTAATGATCAAAAGGCATGGGACAAGTTGATATGGAATGATAGGGGATGATGGATGACTCATTAAAATTGTAATAATAATTAGGAACAAGCAGAGAAAGACCACAGGAAAGGATAGTTTCATGGGTAAGATATTATGTTTTCCCACATTTTTTATTTGGTGAGTGTTTGGGAATGATCAGCACACCCAGACTCTACTGACTCTTCAGCTACAATTTCATTTTCAACAAAACCTAAATTTGAAGCCCTCAACCCGGACACTCTTCCTTTACTGAACACCAAGGCTCCTATTCGTGTTCTTGACATTAGTAACTTAAAGGTAGAGTTGAATGGGTTTGTGTAAGTGCCTTTGTGGGAAAAATGACCCCTGAGTTTTCCTTGCTCAGCCTCAGCAGTGCCTTAGGTACTAAAGATAAAGAAGTATGCACTGGGGTTTTAATCAGGGAGTGGGATTGTCTCAGATGGCTTTTCAAACCCTATGGGAGAAGGAACTTGAATTTATTCCTCTAATTCACAGTTGCCCCTCTAACTCTGGACTGCACAGCAAGAAAGGGAGGTTAGCTGGTTGGTCCATTGTTTTTTTTTTTTTTTTTGCCCCCATTCATTCGTTTATTCACAAACAGTGCCAGACACTGGAAATGTGAGAATGGGACATTATGGTCCCTGTCCTCCAAGAAGCACAGTGGGGGAGACAGGCATAGAAATAATCACAATCCAAGTTGGTAATTGCTACTATACAGGTAACGTGATCTCAGAGGAGGGAACACCTAACATGAAGGAGGGAGGGAAAGAGGCACTTAAGCTGGATGGATCTTCTTAAAGGGTGAGTTGAGAATTGGCCAATCTGAAACGGGGGAAAAAGCAGATTCCAGATAGAGGGAACAGAAATTACAAAGACACAAAGGGCCATGGTTAATGCAGAGAATGATGAGTTTTGTATGAGTAGAGGTAAGGGCCATCTTGCAGGAATATCTGAAAAGAGGACTAGAAATGGAAGTTGGATATCAGTTGTGAAGGGACTGATGTATTATGCCGGAAAGTTTGGACTTGAACACATAGGCAAGAGGGAGCTACTGAAGGCTGTTAAAGAAGGAGTAGGGTAAGCA
Source organism: Vicugna pacos (assembly GCF_048564905.1). Lineage (NCBI taxonomy): Eukaryota > Metazoa > Chordata > Mammalia > Artiodactyla > Camelidae > Vicugna > Vicugna pacos. The sequence goes on along the minus strand of NC_132989.1, from coordinate 23,944,283 downwards.
CTCGTTGCTTTATGAAAAGGTTCCAGAGAAGAGTTGGGGTGGTGACAGTTTGCTGCAGGGTCCCACGTATGTTAGGGCTTGACATCTGTCTCCTATCATGGTCCTCAACTGAGGAATTCTTTCCTTTCTCCATTCTTCTCTTCTTTTACTCCACAAAAATGTGATCGGCATTTATCATAAACCAGGCTCTGAGTTAGGTCTTGGGAAAATACAAATGAATAAAAACCATTCCCTGCTCAGAGAAGCTCTGGCTTAGTTATTCCCAAACTCCATACTAGAGTATTCACTGGTCCATTTCATCACCATAGTGAAATGAGAAAAAACAAGAACAATGTAATGAGTCTTTAAATAAGGCTAAAAATGTACTAATAAAACTTCTCTTTAATGTGAGATTATTATTCAGATCTTCACACTTTACTGAAAAGATGATAGTAGATTGTTGGATTTTTTTCTTTTCCTTTTTTCCTTTTTATTATGGTAGTTTTTTTGTTTTAAGTTTACTTACTTAGCAAAATGAAAACTCGGTAATCTTTTGTTATGTCTCAAAAATTGTGTCTGTGAGGGAAATTTACTGGTTAGAGTTTAATTTCCTCATTCCAACAGTGGCACTAGGAGAAGGCCTTTTTCATCCAAAGAAGTGGACCTACGCAGAGAACATGGACTTACCAGTCATGACTGAGACAAAAGCAGGCTCTTATGCCACTTCCAACCCCACCTACGTGCAGAAAGAAGGGAAATGGAGGGTCTTTGGTCCCAAGACAGTCAGAGATCCTCTACAGAGAGATCCAGCAAGTGTAACAAGAAAATCTAGAGAAACAGGAATGGTCTGCCTCAGAGTGAGGAGCCTCTGGCTCTATCTTTTAAGGGATAATGGAATGTGGTCATTAGCTTTTATTAAAGTTAACCAGGCATTCAGGTTTCCATGGTCAGGCACAAATAACCCACCCACCAATCCCTTTAATCATATCACTTAGCCATTCATACTTCTTCGATCAACAAAACATTAGCACCTAAACTCAGACTACTGCATTATACCAAGACTGCATCATCCTGTTTGTAATTTAGGGCTTATGGGTTTGAACTAATTTAGGAATCGGTTTGGGGACGAAACAGAAAAAATCTTGTTGTGAGTTGGCATTTTGCTTAGTGACTGGGATGCAATGCATGTATGAAATCCAGAGGTTGGGGAGCCACTGGTCTTGTGGGAGAGTCAGATAGGAAAGCAAATATTTCAGTACAGTGTAATAAATGCATGTACAAAGACATGAACAACTGTGGAGTGAGGGGGAATGATGAGTTTCGTATGAGTTAAGGTAAGGTACGTGTGGTGGAAGTGTCTGAAAAGGGGACTAGAAAGGGAGGTTGGAGCTTGATTGTGAGGGATCAGACCAGGATAGATTCTTAGAAAGCAAAGCTGTGGAGAGAGCTGCTGACCCAGGGACTAGGGTGGATGGGGGAGGCTTTCCCGAGGAACTGACCCTTGGAATGGGTCTCTTGCCTAGCCCTCTCTTCAAGGCTCTCTTCTCTTTTTCTTTTCCCCTTGCCCCACATTTCCTGTGATGCCAGGTCCAGAACATCCTCACAGCCCGCTGCTCTAATTACTTCATTCCATTTTAATTCTGCTGAGTTAGGAGCCTGTGAACTCAAGAGGAAATTCATGCAAAATACCCAACAAATTGAATGTGCTGGCATTTCAGAAATACATCTGACCCTATCTGCCCCTTCATGCTCCCTTCCTCTAGCACTGCCTCCACTAGCAGCAGATGAAAAATCAAGGGTAGGATGTACTGGTGGGAAGAGGTGGTGGCATTGATGGATTTAGATCTTGGGTTTGACTGACTCATTTGAGCCATTACCTTTTGGGGGAAGAGAGAAGGACAGGGTGAGGGCTTTCTGATGGGGGGGCTTTCACTAGATTCTTTAGGAGGCTTATGGGGTCCATCTCTGCAGCTCTGAAACACTGAGAGGATACATGAGTTGTAATGTTTCCTCTTCCCTAGAGATGTTTGCCAACCAGGAGAGATACCTTATTCCAAGCTGTTTGTTGATGGAGATGGATAGAATGACCTCTTAAAATGAGGACATTTCAGTGTATAGATTAGCAGTTCTCAAGTTTTTTGGTCTCAGTATTCCTATCACTCTTAAAAATTATTGAGGGCCTCTCAGAGCTTTTGTTTGTGTGGGCTATACCTATTAACATTTACTGTATTAAAAATGAATATTGAGAAATTAAAAGTATTTATTAATCCATTTTAAAATAAGAACAATAAACCACTATATATTAACATAAATAACATATTTTGGTGACAGAAAAAATGTATTTTTCCAAAACAAAAAAAAATTAGTGATAAGATTGTTTTGTTTTACATTTTTGCAAATCTCTTTAATATCTAACTTCATCTTAAAAGCATCTGGATTATCACTTCTGCTTTCAACCAGTGTCAATATGTTGTTTTAGTTGAAGTATATGAAGAAAGTCTGACCTCATACTGTTGGAAAAGAAAAGAATATTTTGGCTTTCAAATAATTGTAGATATTTTTCTTTGATAGTACACCAAAACTCAACACATGGTAATTTATTAAAGGTGGATTGCAGTGTGGAATCTGAAACCATATCAATGAATCCCTACGCTATTACACTAAAATCCACTGGTTTACCTTGCACTTTGAGTAGATTTTTGTAACTGTCATGCATTGGTCATTTGGAAAATATAGATCCTATGAGTTACATAGATCTTCTAAATGATGATACATTTCATTGTACAATATTTTAAAAATCACATTCATTGTATCACCATAAATCTCATCAAAGAAGTCATTAAGCAATGGAAAGCCATCAAATTCATGGTGGCAGATACATGTGTTCCAAAATTCTAATTTTCACTTGAAAGCTTGAATTTTATCATTGGCAACAAATGCTGTCAGTTGTTTTCCTTGAAGTGACAGGCTCTCTTTGTTCATTTTTTGGGAAATTGTCTACCAAACATTCACATCTGGATAATCTTACTTTGTCTTTCAGTCATTGTAACAAGTGAAAATTATGTTTCAGGTAATTCAGCTTGAAACTCAAAAAATTGCTGAAGTGTTTTTCCTAGAGACAACCATTGTACTTAGGATACAGCAGAAGTGCTTTATGTATGCTTCCTATTTCCTCAGACAGAATATTAAAAAGATGTTACTCAAGGGTTGAGATATAATAAAAATTAATAATGTTTACAGTTTTGTCAAGGACAATCCTAAGTGAAAGTGAACTTTTTTTTTTTTTTTTTTACTGCAGTGAAGAATACAAGGACTACTAGTACAGTTTAGGGCCATTGCTTTGATTTGTGCAAAGGTGCAAGCTGTTTTATCCACTGTTGCTTTTGTACCATCAGTTCAAACGTCAACACGGTGAAAAGGCAGATAATGTCTTAATGATATAATGAAAATAGCTTTGACCTTACGGACTTTGAGGATCTTGGTTACCTCCCAGGGGTCCATGGATCATACTTGGAGAACCACTGCCCTAGATGATGTGTCCAAATTTCTCAGGGTTTGACCCAAAGTCTTCTTTTCTTCTCACTCTCTGCTCTCCCCTTAGGCAAACTCATCTGCCTTTGAACTACCTCTGAGCAAATGACCCACACATTTGTTGTCTCTAGCTCTGACCCCTCCCTGGAGCTCAAGACCCATGCATCCTGCTGCTAACTCAGCATTGGCATTGCATGTCTCAGAGGTTCCTCAAGGGCGACCTAAGACTTCACTTGAGGTCATCTCCCTTATTGTCTTCCATCCAGTTATGCAAGCTGGAATCCTTGTCCTCAGCACATTCAGCCACCCCAATATCCATTAAATCACCAAATTCTATTAATTTTACCTCCCAATTATCTTTTTGGTCCATAACTTCTCTCTATTGCTACTACCACCACCACTACCAAAGTTAAAGGCACCATTATCTCTTGCTGGAATTACAATCTCCCTTCAGTCCTTTCTCCTCATTGTAGCTGAGTGATCTTTTCAAAACACATATTTGATCCTGCCAAAACTCTGCTTAAACCCTTTTGTGACCTCTCATTGCTCTCAGAATGAAGGTCATAATCTTTAACATGGTCTGACTCCCCAGTGTAGGTCAGATTCTTTGGTATATGCTGTCCTGGAGCATGTTCCTTTCCTTCATAATGCTCATCATGGTTTGTACTTATGTATTCATGAGTAGGATTGTTTGATTAGACTGTAAGTTCCCTCCTTAATGAGATTATAAGTTCCATGAGAGCAGGCATCTTATAAATATTTACTGAGTTGGTAATTGAATGAGGCCTAGGATAACTCCTTAGAGCATAGATTAACCACTGAAAAATAACTCATCTGCCCCAGGCCTCTGAGTTGGGGGAAGACCTATTTTTATTTTTATTGTCTCATAGCATTTCAAAGAAAAATGGTGCCTTGTCTGAGGCTTTCCATCAAAGCATCCTCCTAAGCGTGGGGGCACATTTATCTTCCTTTTGACATAGAAGCCCTCTTTGCTCCCTATCACTCATGCTGCCAATG